>NC_064622.1:393990733-394360733 GCF_023898315.1 Schistocerca nitens | reverse complement strand
GAAGTTGATGCTTCCATTCCTCTCTCATATGCTACTGGTGTCTAGGATACAATCCACTATCAATTTCCCAACAATTAGAATTGCGCTTGTAATTGCTGCATTTCCTAAATTCACTTTCATTTGTGTCTGCATCCTGACTCTTGTGGATCTTGTGTTTACTGCTCCTATGATTCTACAGTTCTCTACCGGTAAAACTGATAGTTTTGCTTTTTGCGATAGCTTTTGGAACAAAGCACTTTATATTACACTAGCTGAAGCTCCTGTGTGTAATGTTACAGCAACTGGAATTCCTTCGATTGTAACAAGGATTTTCAGACACAGGCATGAAAGGATAAACCTTGTCACATTGATAATATCCTCACACAATTTGTCTGATAATTCCTTTTCATCATTATACCATAGCATCTGCAATTGCTGGTCGTAGCCCCTATTTGAATCCCTGGGAACATATGTGGGACTCGTGGCGGTCACAATTAACTTGCTGAACACACGTCACTGCCACTATTTGTGCCATCTGTTACCTCCATAATTATTGGTGTCTGCATGTGCCAAACTTCCGGCATAGACTGCATCTGATTGCCTTGTCGCTGTTGCGAAAAGGTAATTGTTCCAAAGCTGATTTGTTGATGATCGTTGGTTATTAGATTGGACTGGATTGTACATCCGATCGCCTCTATTAAATTTGTTTCTGGCTGGTCGGAAGCCACTACCATTTCCACTGTTGTTTTTCCGAGTATTTGGATTACCATTTGGTACATTGCTTGCGTTTGTTTTATCCATTTGGTTGGTTCTTTGTGCATTAGTGCTATTTCCACAGCCACTTGGTGAGTGATACACACCAATGTTCATGTTATTATACCCGTTATTTGATCCTAAAATGGACTTCAGGTCTTCTTGAATCAGCTCGACAGAATCTAACCCACATAAAAATTCCTCCAAATTTTCATCAGACACATTGACTAGCTGGCTTCTGACACTGACCGGTAATCTAGCTTTTAATGTTTTCATTATATCCTATTGTGGTAACAAATCGTTCCTGTAGTGACATTTATTGATATATTTTTTCCCGCGCCCGGATTCCCGGGTTCGATTCCCGGCGGGGTCAGGGATTTTCTCTGCCTCGTGATGACTGGGTGTTGTGTGCTGTCCTTAGGTTAGTTAGGTTTAAGTAGTTCTAAGTTCTAGGGGACTGATGACCATAGATGTTAAGTCCCATAGTGCTCAGAGCCATTTGAACCATTTGATATATTTTTTAAGTATTTTCTTAATGTCCCTTGCTTGAATGACAATTGTTCAGTGTAAAATACTTCTTAGTGCAACATTTGTTGGATTCCACATGATCAGTACCTGTTAAAATTCATCATAAGTCATACAAGATATGCGTGCGTCAGTTGCTCATAGTGCACCTTCTTCTTGAATGTAGACTGATATGGAGCTAGTCTTCTGTGCATCAGGACCAGTTCTTTGGCAAAGCTCCCCTGAAGCTTTGCATGAAACCGTGGGATGTATCATCCTCTTATCAGAATGAAATATCTGAAATTGTCGATTCTTGAGCATTTTCTCTTTGATATTAGGTGTGGATTACATCTACTAGCCTGTAGCGGTTTTTTGTGGGCCATATGGGAGACTATAGTATGGCAAATATACATTTGGATTTCCATAACTGGATGTGTCGCCCGAAGTTTGTGGTCATGGAGCTTGATATACCTTGCAACCACTGTGCACCACCCCATGAAACTCTTCTGGCTTTCCTTTGGTAATCTTAACACATTCTTTGACTTGCTCCTCCCATTTCACAAAGCCAGAACCTAGCTGAGTCTTAACCATTTCTAATCTTTTACTTAAAGAAATTCTCTTCTGGCAGTTCATCTGAGGATAAGTTTGAGACAGCATATATTACACCATCTGTAGTCGCCATATCCAGCTGCTGTTTCTTTGCCTTTGCTCAGTTATCGATCTCCTCTGAAAAGCAATGCTTATGTACCACAAAATTTTCTTTGATTTTATCTTCCTGTTCTGAGGAAATATCTTGCACTGTTTTGTCGAGGCTAGCAACCGTTTCTTCTGCCTGATTCTGTCAATTCATAATTTCATTGACAGTATCACATATTTTTCGATCTCTATCGGAAATTTGTCCTAAGCATGTCGCAACTCTTGTAACTCATCGACAAGGCGTCTTGCTTTCTTATAAGATCAGCTATCATCTCTTGCACTTTGTTTTGGTTTTGCATGGTCAGCAGAGTTAAATCAGCCTGTGTCTGGATTTCAGACTGCGCTTGTGCTATGGTTAACTGCAATTGTGCCATCTGAATGACTTGAATTTTCACACCTTTCTGCTCTTGTTCACGGTTGACAGCATTTGTGCAATATGAGACACATTATCAGATTGCAAACTAAGCTTTCGCATAATTGCAGTAGCGGGTCAATTGTGGGTGTCGAGAATCTAGTCAGATCCTGCGCAGCAGCTGTAGGTCATTGCTGTCAACAGTTCCATAAATTCTACTTTTCTGATTAACACACACAATAAATTGAGTCACTACTTCACACATAATTAAACTATAATAGCACTTCACAAACTACTGCCACAGAAGTTTGTCTACAGAATGATAGTGAAAATGGAAAAATACCCTTTACATAGAACAGAAATAGAGTCCTTTCCGCTTCTACTCACTTCAAGAACCACGTTTGTGGTGTAAAAGATGCAGAAAGATAATTTGTTTGAGGTTCTGCCTTTATATGTTGTCTTCCGTCGACTTTCTGGTCTGAAATTCACGTGTGATGAACCTGCGTAGTCTGCACCTAATGTCATAGCAGCAGTACTCGTTCTGTTGTGGCATGAAACAGATACACACGAGTATCATACGCAGAGCCTTGTCCTAAACAATCACCAGTTTAACTTCTCTTCCCTTCTAAAATTTGAGGTTAAATTAGTATGACTGAAAATATGTGGGTACTTGAATGGAAACTTTTGGGTGAGAGAAGTCACTTCCCCAATATTTTTACACAGTTATGTCCCACTCGTCCAGGTATAAAATTAATTACTCAACCAGGAATAAAATCTCCGTGGCTCTGCAGAATCCTGGCAATTGTCGACTCTGAAAATTCTTAAAATAATCAGAGGCACAAACGTATGCCGTGGGGATGCCGTCTTGGATGTTACGATGTACTCTCTCTGCAGCATGGGAATCAGTGTCCCAAGTTGCGTATCAGTTTTGATAAAGTCCAGAATTTAATCTCTTAAAATAGAGCATAAAGGACTGTGGTGCAGGCTGTACTGATTTCCCAGGATACAAAGTCCCGTACAAGTTATGACACACCAAGAAATATTCTGAACCACAAACGAGGGATAAATTAAAATAACCAGAGAACTGAACAGACCTTTTCCTTTCATAAAATTATAATTTTCCATAAATGATTTTCCTAGCTACATTCCAGTAAACATCATCCTCTTGTCTGAAATGAAATATTATCACAATTCACTAAATTACATTCGATATTTAGGATGGCAGCTTACAACAGTGCCGCTAATTACAATTTCACAGCGATCCTACTCTCTGCAATTCTCAATCAGAAACAGTCAGTCCATTGCACACGTAATGTTCCACATTACATCCACAGTGACATTATATCAAAAGTCAGAGATAATCCATCTCTTGTGGTTGTAAGGATTCTTTAAGCCATATAGATCACTTGCTTAGTTATACGTAAACATTTGTGAAGTGTGATAAAAAGTTACACTACAAGTTGCACATTTAATCATTTGTATTCTCCTATTTGACCCTTTAGACTGCTCAGATGTTCTGGGGCAGATCTCATCTAAAACTACTTCTAGTTTGCCGGAGATAGTGTGTGTTGTCGCTGTCTGTCATCTGTATCTGTGAGTGACGAATCATCCCAAACTCTTCCATCATCTACTGTCTGCCGGTTATGCCTGCCAAAATTATTCTCTGTCCACTCATTGTTTTGAATTTGGACAACATTATGCTAGTAATTTTTCGAATGTACATCACCTCACATATCATTACGTTGCTGCTAATTGCCACGTTGTTGGTCCCACAATTGATATCCGTAATTATCTTGCCATGGTACATCATATCACTGAAACTGTTGATTGTGATGAGTCGAATTTCGATCTGAGCCCCTCAACATTCCCTCATTATCTATTTCTTCTAAACTATTAACAACTCGTCACAACTCATCAAAATCGTGGAATGTTTGCGGAACCAACTGTTTCCTTACTTTCCTTGGTAAATGTGTTATCAAAAATCTGATCTAATCGTCATCATTAATAGGATCATCCAGAAAACTATTGTGCTCCCAGTGTTTTTGAAGAAAGTCACACATCGACCCCTCGTGTCGATCATAATTATACGTGGCAAATAACATCCCATTTCTGTTTCGTTGTTTCTCACGTGGCCAGTATTTGCGAAGAAACGCACTTTAGAGGTCTGGAAGTGTAGTCTAATGATCGGATACGTGGTTTCCCCATGTTCCAGCACCCACATTCATGTCTCTTACATGAATATCAATTTTTTTTCTGATTCATTCTGAATTCATGCAAGTACAACTTAAAATTGTTTCATTAAACCTACAGGCTGTAATTGTTTATATGGGTTAAATTCTTTAAACTGTCTTTGACCAAGCACACTGATAACAAAGTTTTTACAACAACCTGTACCAAGATTCTCTTGCATTAACATTTCTGTTTCTTGTTGGATAGTGTTTGTATCTAATGGGGCACAGGATATTCTTACTTTCTTCATTCTGTCTTCCAGTGTCCGTATTTTTGATTCAAAATTAAATCATTGTTGTTGCACAGCTGATACTACTTTAATGACTGATTTATTCTTTTCCTCACACACAGTTTGCGCTCAAACTATCTCATTATTGTAACAGCACTGCTCAGTAAAGCTTGTTTTGCACTGTAATCCGTGAGTTGAGTTGTTTCTTTAGCTCAGTTACATCTGCTTCAATCTTTTGGCACTGTATTGTAACCTTGTACATGACCTCCGATTGTTCCTCATCAAGTAATTTCCTACATCCCAGAGCAAAATTATTAAATTGACTTTCACTAGCTTTTGATCTAAGATTTTTTACTTTATTGTTTGAATTTTTTGTTCTTGCTTCCACTCATGATCATCAAGTTTTTTTTTTTTTTTTTTTTCAAACCAGTGTTCAATTTTTATAAAAAGATGCATCACTACATCTCTCTTCCTATTAGCTCAGCCCTATTATTATCTGTTGTTGTGGTTGAACATTTACATTCAGATTTGTATTTTCACCTTCTGGGGTATCTACATTTTGAATTCTACCACATAGCTCCGATTCATTAACAATAACCATATCACCACTGTCCTGATTAACACTGTCCTCTCCATCAATTATGTCACCATTGTTGGAATAGATATTGTTGTTCAGTTGTATACTGCACACGCAAATTATAATTAAAATGGAATTATTCACTGCCTATCATTCAACATTGAACATCTTGTTCAATGTTGCTTGGAAGTCGAGCTGCTGCTGAAAATGTCTAATTCACTCACCATACTTAGATGCTGGAAATCAGGCTCTGGATTTATTTATTTATTTATTTATTGTTCCGTGGGACCAAATTAAGGAGAAGTCTCCATGGTCATGGAACGAATCAATACATGGAATTATTACATGATAGTAGAAACAGATAAAATGAAATATGAAAAACATATTCAGGCAATAAGTCTTAAGTTTAAATAAAGAAAATCAACAATGTAACACTGGAATTTGCTTAATTTTTTAGCTCTTACAGGAGTTCCTCGACAGAATAGGAGCGAGCTATGAGGAAACTCTTCAGCTTAGACTTAAAAGAGTTTGGGCTACTGCTAAGATTTTTGAGTTCTTGTGGTAGCTTATTGAAAATGGATGCAGCAGAATACTGCACTCCTTTCTGCACAAGAGTCAAGGAAGTGCATTCCACGTGCAGATTTGATTTCTGCCTAGTATTAACTGAGTGAAAGCTGCTAACTCTTGGGAATAGGCTAATATTGCTAACAATAAACGACATTCAAGAAAATATATATTCTGTGATGGCAATGTCAGAATTCCCAGACTATTGAATAGGGGTTAACAAGAGGTTCTCGAGCTTACACCACATATAGCTCGAACAGCCCATTTTTGAGCCAAAAATACCCTTTTTGAATCAGAAGAATTACCCCAAAAAATAATACCATACGACATAAGTGTATGAAAATATGCTAAGTAGACTACTTTTCGTGTTGAACTGTCACTTATTTCAGATACTGTTCTAATGGTAAATAAAGCGGCATTTAGTTTCTGAACAAGATCCTGGACGTGGGCTTTCCACAACAGCTTACTATCTATCCGAACGCCTAGGAACTTGAACTGTTCCATCTCGCTTATAATATGCCCATTCTATCTGATCAAAATATTGATTCTTGTTGAATTGTGAGTTAGAAACTGTAAAAACTGAGTGTTACTGTGGATTAGCATCAAATTATTTTCCACAAGCCACGAACTTATTTCATGAACTACATTATTTGATACTGTTTCAGTATTACTCACAAGATCCTTCACTACCAGGCTGGTGTCATCAGCAAACAGAAATATTTTTGAATCACCTGTAATACTAGAAGGCATATCATTTATATAAATAAGAAACAGCAGTGGCCCCAGCACCGACCCTTGGGAACGCCCCACTTAACAGTGCCCCATTGGGACTGAACATCACTACCACTCTCAATATTGCGGAGAATTACCTTCTGCTTTCTGTTCTTAAAGTAAGAGGTGAACCAATTGTAAGCTACTCCCCTTACTCCATAATGGTCCAACTTCTGCAGTAATATTTTGTGGTCAACACAGTCAAAAGCCTTTGTTAAATCAAAGAAAACACCTAGCGTTCGCAACCTTTTATTTAATCCGTCCAAAACCTCACAGAGAAAAGAGAATATAGCATTTTCAGTTGTTAAACCATTTCTAAAACCAAACTGTACATTTGACAGCAAATTATGTGAATTTAAATGCTCCAGTAACCTTGTATATACTACCTTCTCGATAACTTTAGCAAACACTTATGGCATAGAAATAGGTCTAAAATTGTCAACATTATCCCTGTCTCCCTTTTTATAAAGTGGCTTCACTACCGAGTACTTTAATCGGTCAGGAAACCGACCACTCCTAAAGGAAAAGTTACAGATATGGCTAAGTACTGGGCTAACATACATAGAACAATACTTCAGTATTCTGCTAGATACCCTGTAATATCCATGAGAGTTCTTGGTCTTTAGTGATTTAATTATTAACTCAATCTCCCTCTTGTCAGTATCATGGAGGAGCATTTCAGGTAACAGTCTCGGAACACTTTTTTCTAAGAGCGCTATATGATTCCCTGTTGGGACTAGGTTTCTATTTAGTTCACCTGCTATATTCAGAAAGTGATTATTAAATACTGTACATATATGTGACTTAGCAGTAACACGAACATTCCCACTATGCACTGATTCTATATCCTCGACCTGTCTTTACAGACCAGCCACTTCCTTTACGACTGACCGTATGGTTTTAATTTTATCCTGAGACTTAGCTATTCTACCTGCATACCACATACTTTTTGCCTTCCTAATAACATTTTTAAGCACTTTACAATACTGTTTGTAATGGGCCGCTGCATTTAGATTTTGCCTGTTTCTAACGTTTTGATATAATTGCCACTTTGTTCTACAAGATATTCTTATCCCTCTAGTCAGCCACCCAGGCTGCCTGTTTGTGCTAGTACCCTGTTTTGAACGTTCTAACGGAAAGCAATTTTCAAAGAGCACGAGGAAAGTCTTGAGAAAAGCATTATATTTATCATCTACTGTATCAGCGTTATAAACATCTTGCCACTCTTGTTCCTTGGTAAGGTTTACAAAGGTCTCTACAGCAACTGGATCAGCTTTCCTAAACAGTTGATAACTATATTTAACATGTGTTGCAGCACAAAAATCTTTTAGAGTTAAAATTTGTGCATCATGATCTGAAAGGCCATTCACCTTTTTGCTAACAGAATGCCCTTCTAGTAATGAGGAATGAACAAAAATGTTGTTTATGGTTGTTCTACTGTTCCCTTGCACTCTCGTTCGAAAGAATACGGTTTGCATAAGATTATATGAATTAAGGAGGTCTACCAGCATCCTTTTCCTTGCACAATCTTGTGAAGTCGGAGTCTGGGGATCTATAAATAACAACAGTTAGAAGTTTAGTTCCATTAAATTTAACCACACCTGCACAACATTCAAACACCTTTTCAGTGCAGTACTTTGAAACATCAATTGACTCAAATGGGATGCCGTTTTTCACATACATGGCTACTCCCCCACACCGCAAAGAGCTCCTAGAAAAGCTGCCAGCCAACCTGTATCCTGGTAAAGGAAGCCTCTGAATTATCTCCTTATTTAAGAAGTGTTCAGATATACCAATAATTTCAGAGTCAACATCTATAAGCAGTTCACTAACTTTATCCCTAATACCTTGTATATTTTGATGAAATATACTAATTCCCTCATTACTCGGATACTTAAGCTTTGTCAAAAGCGTTCCTTTGTTAGAGAGACTTCCCTTAAGCAGGAATACCTATCAGCTGACTTCAATCTAAAAAAGGTGCAGCTTTAACACCCACTACTGCAGGAATTTTCCCATGAGTGATCCCACCACCCCCACCTATGCTGTCACCTATAAGCTTTGCCAACCTCCCCTTCCCATACCTGTTGATCTGAAGATTGTTGCAGGATGCGACTTCATTGACATCGATCTCCTTGTATAACAATCCTGTCAGTATTCCTCCAGGCCTGCTATATTAGGTTGTGGTCTCTGCTTACTTTTCCAAGAAACTTTCCGTGCAGCTAATCTCATTAAATATTTTTTCCAGGGATACTATTATGACTTGTTACAAGTGAGAACATTGATTGTTAAGGGGTGATGAATTATAATTTATTCAAACACTCAGTAAACATCAACTTGTTTCATAACATTCAGCATTTCAGTCTACACGCCACAATTTGCTACAGACTGATTCCACACTGAAACTTCAGCAATGACCGATCGCTAGTGAGCTGTACTAACAAATGCACTGTCCAAGCTCGTCTCACTCTGTTCAGGCCGAGAGCACAACAACTGAAACTAACTCACACCACAACAATAACTGGTCCCCAGCGTACCGTCAACAAGCAAAGATTAACTTATACTGGTAACCACGGCTACAACACACTCAATGGAGAACTTCATCAATAACTAACATTATTAATATACGGCATATACATTGCCATGTTAGGACACTGTACAGCAATTGTTGTTACTTTGCTGAATTTCATACAAACCATCAGGAGGGACCTTCCATAGAAATGTAGGCCTTTTCAATTTTGTGACATGACATCCAGAGATGGTTATATCGAAATATGGTGGTCTTTATCATATTGAAGTCTTGAAATTAGAGATCATGTATAATTCTGTAATTTTAATAATTTCAGTGTTATGAAGTAGGTCTTAAGACAGGAGTTCATTTCGCATTTAGCTTTTCTTCTCTTGGTTAGTTACGCTATCTGAGGACAACAACTGTTGTAGGTTTTCTCCACAAATATGTTATACACTACTGGCCATTAAAATTGCTACACCACGAAGATGACGTGCTATAGACGCGAAATTTAACAGACAGGAAGAAGATGCTGTGATATGCAAATGATTTGCTTTTCAGATCATCCACACAACGTTGTTGCCAGTGCTGACACCTAAAACATGCTGACATGTTTCCAACCGATTTCTCATACACAAACAGCAGTTGACTGCCATTGCCTGGCGAAACGTTGTTGTGATGCCTCGAATAAGGAGGAGAAATGCGTACCATCACATTTCCGACTTTGATAAAGGTCGGATTGTAGCCTATCGCGATTGTGGTTTATCGTATCGCAACACTGCTGCTCGCGTTGGGCGAGATCCAATGACTGTTAGCAGAATATGGAATCGGTGGGTTCACGAGGGTAATACGGAATGCCTTGCTGGATCCCAACGGCCCCATATCACTAGCAGTCGAGATGACAGGCATCTTATCCACATGGCGGTAACGGATCATGCAGCCACGTCTCGATCCCCGAGTTAACAGATGGGGACGTTTGCAAGACAACAACCATCTGCACAAACAGTTCGACGACGTTTGCAGCAGCATGCACTATCAGCTCAGAGACCATGGCTGTGGTTACCCTTGATACTGCATCACAGACAGGAGTGTACTCAATGACGAACCTGGGTGCACGAATGGCAAAACGTCATTTTTTCGGACGAATCCAGGTTCTGTTTACAGCATCATGATGGTCGCATCCATGTTTGGCGACATCGCGGTGAACGCACATTGGAAGCGTGTATTCGTCATCGCCATACTGGCGTATCACCTGGCGTGATGGTATGGGATGCTATTGGTTACACGTCTCGGTCACCTCTTGTTCACATTGACGGCACTTGGAACAGTAGACGTTACATTTCAGATTTGTTATGACCCATGGCTCTACCCTTCATTTGATCCCTGCGAAACCATACATTTCAGCAGGATAATGCACAACCGCATGTTGCAGGTCCTGTACGGGCTTTTCTGGATACAGAAAATGCTCAACTGCTCCCCTGGCCAGCACATTCTCCAGATCTCTCACCAATTGAAAACGTCTGGTCAATGGTGGCCAAGCAACTGGTTCGTCACAATACGCCAGTCACTGCTCTTGATGAACTGTGGTATTGTGTTGAAGCTGCATGGGCAGCTGTACCTGTACACGCCATCCACACTCTGTTTGACTCAGTGCCCAAGCATATCAAGGACGTTATTACGGCTAGAGGTGGTTGTTCTGGGTACTGATTTCTCAGGATCTATGCACTCAAATTGCGTGAAAATGTTATCACATGTCAGTTCTAGTATAATATATTTGTCCAATGAATACCCGTTTATCATCTGCATTTCTTCTTGGTGTAGCAGTTTTAATGACCAGTAGTGTAGTTTGGAGATCTGATGTTTTCTTCTGTAGAAATAAACGTTTCTGGCACAGCTGTACAGCATACACAGAATTTTTTTGTGACTGTATGTTGTTGCACTAATATGATACTCCAAGGCGAAA
Source organism: Schistocerca nitens (assembly GCF_023898315.1). Classification (NCBI taxonomy): domain Eukaryota; kingdom Metazoa; phylum Arthropoda; class Insecta; order Orthoptera; family Acrididae; genus Schistocerca; species Schistocerca nitens. The sequence continues at coordinate 394,349,610 of NC_064622.1, read as the reverse complement.
CATACTGTGTACATTATCCACAGCTGCAGTTTATTTCTGCCTTCGTGTTTGGGATTTGAGTGAAGTGGGGTGTAGATGGAAGGCTATATAAATGTATTCTTTGGCAGTGCTTTTGGCTCCATACGGTGTATCATGTTTGTAGATTTTCTCTCAAGGAAGAAGTAGACTTAATGTAACAATCGGATGGGTAAATTGTTGAAAAATTGAAGCTGGCAGAAGACATTTTTAATGGAGCATAAATTTTCACTTCTCATACTACTTGTGTATTGTTTCCTTGCATCATTCTTTCCATGCTCATTGGCATTTAATCTTTCTGCATTGTTGTTGTGTCAGGCAATAACTAGGCATTTAACTTCTGCCTTTGATCTTTCAAGCCATTAACTTTCCCATTGAGGTTTATCCTTTGAGGGCAGCATATAATTCCTCAAATTCTGACTTTTGCATGTCAATCTGCTGAGGTTATTATTATTATTTCTTTACTTTCTCAGACGTTAAGTCTGGTTGAGAATGGAAAGTGACGCGGACCTTGATCAAGCGTCACTTCCTATTAACTGTACGGTATGTGTTATATTGCATTTAGGAACTTTCGGGTAATTGAACATGTATCAATAATTACGGATTTCTGTAGTTGTATATATATGTTTGGATGTAGCTGTATTGCATTGATGTATTGGTGGATATTGTGTGGTATGACTCCTGTAGTTGATAGTATAATTGGTATGATGTCAACTTTATCCTGATGCCACATGTCTTTGACTTCCTCAGCCAGTTGGATGTATTTTTCAATTTTTTCTCCTGTTTTCTTTTGTATATTTGTTGTATTGGGTATGGATATTTCGATTAGTTGTGTTAATTTCTTCTTTTTATTGGTGAGTATGATGTCAGGTTTGTTATGTGGCGTTGTTTTATCTGTTATAATGGTTCTGTTCCAGTATAATTTGTATTCATCATTCTCCAGTACATTTTGTGGTGCATACTTGTATGTAGGAACGTGTTGTTTTATAAGTTTATGTTGTAAGGCAAGCTGTTGATGTATTATTTTTGCGACATTGTCATGTCTTCTGGGGTATTCTGTATTTGCTAGTATTGTACATCCGCTTGTGATGTGATCTACTGTTTCTATTTGTTGTTTACAAAGTCTGCATTTATCTGTTGTGGTATTGGGATCTTTAATAATATGCTTGCTGTAATACCTGGTGTTTATTGTTTGATCCTGTATTGCAATCATGAATCCTTCTGTCTCACTGTATATATTGCCTTTTCTTAGCCATGTGTTGGATGCGTCTTGATCGATGTGTGGCTGTGTTAGATGATACGGGTGCTTGCCATGAAGTGTTTTCTTTTTCCAATTTACTTTCTTCGTATCTGTTGATGTTATGTGATCTAAAGGGTTGTAGAGGTGGTTATGAAATTGTAGTGGTGTAGCCGATGTATTTATATGAGTGATTGCTTTGTGTATTTTGCTAGTTTCTGCTCGTTCTATAAAGAATTTTCTTAAATTGTCTACCTGTCCATAATGTAGGTTTTTTATATCGATAAATCCCCTTCCTCCTTCCTTTCTGCTTAATGTGAATCTTTCTGTTGCTGAATGTATGTGATGTATTCTATATTTGTGGCATTGTGAGCGTGTAAGTGTATTGAGTGCTTCTAGGTCTGTGTTACTCCATTTCACTACTCCAAATGAGTAGGTCAATATTGGTATGGCATAAGTATTTATAGCTTTGGTCTTGTTTCTTGTTGTCAATTCTGTTTTCAATATTTTTGTTAGTCTTTGTCTATATTTTTCTTTTAGTTCTTCTTTAATATTTGTATTATCTATTCCTATTTTTTGTCTGTATCCTAGATATTTATAGGCATCTGTTTTTTCCATCGCTTCTATGCAGTCGCTGTGGTTATCCAATATGTAATCTTCTTGTTTAGTGTGTTTTCCCTTGACTATGCTATTTTTCTTACATTTGTCTGTTCCAAAAGCCATACTTATATCATTGCTGAATACTTCTGTTATCTTTAGTAATTGGTTGAGTTGTTGATTTGTTGCTGCCAGTAGTTTTAGATCATCCATGTATAGCAAATGTGTGATTTTGTGTGGGTATGTTACAGTAATATTGTATCCATAATTTGTATTATTTAGTATGTTGGATAGTGGGTTCAGAGCAAGGCAGAACCAGAAAGGACTTAATGAGTCTCCTTGGTATATTCCACGCTTAATCTGTATTGGCTGTGATGTGATATTATTTGAATTTGTTTGGATATTAAGTGTGGTTTTCCAATTTTTCATTACTATGTTTAGGAACTGTATCAATTTAGGATCTACTTTGTATATTTCCAATATTTGTAGTAACCATGAGTGGGGTACACTATCAAAAGCTTTTTGGTAATCAATGTATGCGTAGTGTATCGACCTTTGTTTAGTTTTAGCTTGATATGTCACCTCTGCATCTATTATCAGTTGCTCTTTACATCCTCGTGCTCCTTTGCAACAGCCTTTTTGTTCTTCATTTATAATTTTGTTCTGTGTTGTATGTGTCATTAATTTCTTTTTAATGATTGAAGTTAATATTTTGTATATTGTTGGTAGGCATGTTATGGGGCGATATTTAGCTGGGTTCGCTGTGTCTGCTTGATCTTTAGGTTTCAGATAAGTTATTCCATGTGTAAGTGTATCAGGGAATGTGTATGGGTCTGCAATGTAACTGTTAAATAATTTAGTTAGATGTGAATGTGTTGAGGTGAACTTCTTTAACCAGAAATTTGCTATTTTATCATTTCCAGGGGCTTTCCAATTGTGAGTAGAATTAATTGCTTGGGTGACTTCATGTTGCAAAATTATCACTTCAGGCATTTGTGGTATCATCTTTTATGTGTCTGTTTCTGTTTGTATCCACCGTGCATGCCTGTTATGTTGTACCGGGTTTGACCATATGTTGCTCCAGAAGTGTTCCATGTCTGTTATGTTTGGTGGATTGTTTATTTTAATGTGTGTGTTATCTATTGTCTGGTAAAATTTATTTTGGTTTGTGTTGAATGTTTGGTTTTGTTTCCTTCTATTTTCACTTTTTTTGTATCTTCTGAGTCGTTTGGCTAATGCTTGTAATTTCTGCTTCTTTTCGTCTAATTGCTCTGTCGCTTCTTGTTGTGAGATTTTACCTAACCTTTTTCGTTTTTTTTCCGAGATTTCATTTCTTATAAATTGTGTTAGCTGTCCGATGTCTTTTCTCAGTTTTTCTATTCTGATCTGTAGCCTGTGTTGCCATGCTGGTTTTGTGGGTTTCTTCTGTGTGTTGGTTGGTTCTGATCTCTGTCTAGTGTGTATATTTAGTGTAGTGAGTGCTCCTATATAAACCAGTAGTTGTAACTCTTCCATAGTTGTGTTTTCATTTATTTTGTTGTGTATGATTGTGTTGATAGTTTTTATTGTTGTTTCGACTTGTGGGTTATTTGGTGGTCTATGCAAGAATGGTCTAATGTCTGTATTTGTGTCTTTGTATTCTATATATGTTAGCTGAAATTTTTCTTCTATATCTAACATGTGTGTCACTTCGTGTTCTATTTGTGCTTGTTCTGGTGGCTGTCTTAAGATTTCGTTTTCCTCTGATTGTTTAATTGGTGCGTGTTGTTCTTTGTTTGTTTGCTCTGGGATGTTTGAGTCCATTACTGTATTTTCTTCTTCTTCTGATTGCACATTATTTTGTTCCAGTATTTGTTGTACTTGTTGTTTGATGTTTTCTAATTCTGACTGGGGTATCCTGTTATTTTTGATTATTACACGGATCTGATCAGCTAGTCGTTGTTCTGTTAAAAATTTTAATTCTGGGTATCTGGTAATAAATGTTGTGTATACTTGTGATCTGTATCCAGTTGTGTTGGTTCCTAGGTTTGTTGCTTGGTAATAACAGAACATGAGGTGTCGATTAACTTCATCTGACCATCTCATCCTCTGTCTTTGTTTTCCTTCTAGGGTGGTTGCAGGAAGCATATCCTGCAAAACACCTCTATTTGCATTTAAATCATTTTCCAGTTGGCTAGCAGTGTCGTTACCATTGTGGGCGGGCATAGGGTTCAAGCGTCGTCCCCGACCATGACGGCGCTTGTCCGAGGCTTCTTTAGTTCTGTCCTGAACCAACTAATCACACTAAAAGGGGGGTTAGCCCTATTAGTGGTTTGTTCTTTTCGTCGCCTTTTACGACTGGCAGAACATACCGGAGGCCTATTCTTTTCCCGGGCCTCCACAGGGATTATTATTATTATTATTATCTTTACTTTCTCAGACGTTAAGTCTGGTGAGGAATGGAGTGACGCGGACCTTTATCAAGCGTCACTTCCTTTTTGCTGTATGGTATATGTTATATTGCATTTAGGAACTTTCGGGTAATTGAACATGTATCAATAATTACGGATTTCTGTAATTGTATATATATGTTTGGATGTAGCTGTATTGCATTGATGTATTGGTGGATATTGTGTGGTATGACTCCTGTAGTTGATAGTATAATTGGTATGATGTCAACTTTATCCTGATGCCACATGTCTTGGACTTCCTCAGCCAGTTGGATGTATTTTTCAATTTTTTCTCCTGTTTTCTTTTGTATATTTGTTGTATTGGGTATGGATATTTCGATTAGTTGTGTTAATTTCTTCTTTTTATTGGTGAGTATGATGTCAGGTTTGTTATGTGGCGTTGTTTTATCTGTTATAATGGTTCTGTTCCAGTATAATTTGTATTCATCATTCTCCAGTACATTTTGTGGTGCATACTTGTATGTAGGAACGTGTTGTTTTATAAGTTTATGTTGTAAGGCAAGCTGTTGATGTATTATTTTTGCGACATTGTCATGTCTTCTGGGGTATTCTGTATTTGCTAGTATTGTACATCCGCTTGTGATGTGATCTACTGTTTCTATTTGTTGTTTACAAAGTCTGCATTTATCTGTTGTGGTATTGGGATCTTTAATAATATGCTTGCTGAAATACCTGGTGTTTATTGTTTGATCCTGTATTGCAATCATGAATCCTTCTGTCTCACTGTATATATTGCCTTTTCTTAGCCATGTGTTGGATGCGTCTTGATCGATGTGTGGCTGTGTTAGATGATATGGGTGCTTGCCATGAAGTGTTTTCTTTTTCCAATTTGCTTTCTTCGTATCTGTTGATGTTATGTGATCTAAAGGGTTGTAGAAGTGGTTATGAAATTGCAGTGGTGTAGCCGATGTATTTATATGAGTGATTGCCTTGTGTATTTTGCTAGTTTCTGCTCGTTCTAGAAAGAATTTTCTTAAATTGTCTACCTGTCCATAATGTAGGTTTTTTATGTCGATAAATCCCCTTCCTCCTTCCTTTCTGCTTAATGTGAATCTTTCTGTTGCTGAATGTATGTGATGTATTCTATATTTGTGGCATTGTGATCGTGTAAGTGTATTGAGTGCTTCTAGGTCTGTGTTACTCCATTTCACTACTCCAAATGAGTAGGTCAATATTGGTATGGCATAAGTATTTATAGCTTTTGTCTTGTTTCTTGCTGTCAGTTCTGTTTTCAGTATTTTTGTTAGTCTTTGTCTATATTTTTCTTTTAGTTCTTCTTTAATATTTGTATTATCTATTCCTATTTTTTGTCTGTATCCTAGATATTTATAGGCATCCGTTTTTTCCATCGCTTCTATGCAGTCGCTGTTATCCAATATGTAATCTTCTTGTTTAGTGTGTTTTCCCTTGACTATGCTATTTTTCTTACATTTGTCTGTTCCAAAAGCCATACTTATATCATTGCTGAATACTTCTGTTATCTTTAGTAATTGGTTGAGTTGTTGATTGGTTGCTGCCAGTAGTTTTAGACCATCCATGTATAGCAAATGTGTGATTTTGTGTGGGTATGTTCCAGTAATATTGTATCCATAATTTGTATTGTTTAGCATGTTGGATAGTGGGTTCAGAGCAAGGCAGAACCAGAAAGGACTTAATGAGTCTCCTTGGTATATTCCACGCTTAATCTGTATTGGCTGTGATGTGATATTATTAGAGTTTGTTTGGATATTAAGTGTGGTTTTCCAGTTTTTCATTATTATTACTATTATTATTATTATTATTACTATTATTGTTACTATTTTCTTCTTCTGGGGTGTTTTGCTTATACCTTAAACTACTATAAAGCTCTCACAATTTATGCTTTTGTATTGTTACTAGTTGCACATTCCATTACAAGAACGTGCCTTGTCAGATTCGTGCAAACTCCTCTCTCCCATCCCCTGTGTGTGATATACTATCTTCCCCGTAGCCTCATTTTTTTCTTTATTATGTGATAGCTCACTTGCTGTAAAGAGCTGATATTATGACGTACTGTGATATTTGTGTTTTACAACTCTCTCTTGTTAAAAGTTCATGTTGCAAAAATTGTTTATTTAATCCAAGTTATCTGGATCCTGTGCTTGAAGTGGTACATTACATAAATTTCTTGTTTAGAGTTATTTAATACATCAATTTGTGTGTTGGTTAAACATTAATGCTGTCATACATGTCATACGTATTTACACAGACTATACAAATGTGAATGGTTCTCTCCTAAAACTTTCTGTAAATGTGAATGGCTTTGGTTTTCAGGAGAAGAGTGCCGAAAGCTGTTTGATGAGAAGACAACGGAAAAGAAGCCAGAGAAAGAACCAAATACTGATTTGGATGAGTCTTCATGTGGCGCAACGGACAAGGATGATATCTTAATCAAGAACAAACTAATTAAAAAGGGGAGTTTGGGTCGTGACCTATCTTCAGAGGATCATGAGAGACCGTGGCCTGATAAGGAAGAAATTTTGGGGTTGAAAAAGGAGCTAACTTCAGTTTACACTCGCAGTGATTACAGCATCGAAAATCATACATATAGGCATAGAGATTATTCGACTCCTGGTTCAAGCACTAGTGACTATGGGACTGGTCAGAGTGACACTTACTCTGAGAGAAGCTACAGCAGTGCTGGTTATCACAATAGCTCTGGTGTTGTACAAGGTTCTAACCATTCAACACCATCTGCAATAGCAGGAACAACTTACGACTATCACAATCATCGTTATTCCTCAGCAGCTCCACCTCCAAGTTCTAGTGCATCACATTACCCAGCATATCATCCACAGATTCCTCCACCAACTGCACGACAGCCACCTCCGCCATTTGTTCCACCACCACTTCACCAGCCCCCTCCACCCATACCGCCACCTCCTACACATGTTCCCCCTCCGCCTATTCATCATTTACCACCGCCACCTACACAACCACAAACACAGTGGCAGGGGACGTGGAGTGACGTACATCCTCGGTGGGAACATCCCCCACCATCTTCTTCAGCTCTGCGACAGGTCCCAGTGCACGGTGCAGGCAATGGTGCCACAGTGACTACCCTCCCTCCTGCCAACGCAACACCAACCTGGACTCCAGTGACTGGTGATGTTCGTGGTGTAGTGTTTTCACCTGATAGGCTACCGGTGCCTAAAATCAAGGGGCCTGGAAAGGTGCATAGGCATAGTGACAACAAAAGCCCAGAAGCGCCGAAAGTGTTGGATTTGGATACCAGAATTGAAATGCTTCTTAAGGGAAAAGGTGCAGGTGGCATGGCTCCATCTTTTTTGAGGATAGGTATAGGATCTGACTCTGAAGAAGAAACAAAACCTGGAGCGAAAGTCACATCTCGGCGTTCTTCTGGTAGTTCTTCCAAACATGGCAGTTCTAGGCAAAGGAGACAGAGTATGTCTCAAAGACTGAGTGGTTCATCCCTTGTACCGTCTTCCAGCAATTCGGACTCTGATGATTGTGCACCAGTACCCAGGCCATCCTCTTCGTCTCGAGCTTCAAATGATAATCATTTACCGTCTGCAGAAGAAGCAGAGGAGCCATTGTCAGTTCCTCCATCACCTTTTTTGTCAGAGGAAATATATCTGAAGTGGCATCGGATTGGCATTGACCAGGTAAAAACTGTATTGTTTAACGATGGATAAGTTTCTTTTGTTCAAGTATTTTGTAATACCCTAGGTATTCAGTCATTAGTATTTACTACTTTTTTAAATCAATTATTATATTGTATTTTTAACTTTTCTTCTTCTTTGTAACTGTGAAGGGAGTAGAGAAACGTGGATCTATATTTGACATCGTCAGTCAAAATATCTGCACAACACACTGGAAAAAGGAAAAGACGCAAACAGCTGTTAATCTTGCCTTTCCAAATGATGGTTTTCAGATAGTGATTTCACACTGTAGGCATATCATTTACATGAGGTTACTCCTTTCAGGTAACATAATTGTTAGATTTTAGAAATTTCATTATCCCTGATATTACACTCAGTTGCTACAAGGCAATGTTCCATTTCTAAATAAAGGAGGAACTGATCTGTTTTCACATGAGATTATTCACCAGTTTGTGTAGATACTCAAAAGTTTCGATAACTGTGATGCCAGGTCACATACTGAAAGCAAAATTGTTCACATTTTCAATTGTCTTTTCACACCTTTGCAGACAGAATGGAAGACAGTCTTTTGTAGGCCAGTGTGGTGTACATAGATGACAAGCAGATTTAATTGTGCTATTTCTACAAAAGTTGAAAAGGCAAAACAAATTAGTCTCTCTGGTAGAAGCAACAATCTTTTTCATGCTCTCTTATAACTCCAACATCTTCGATAACATATTGTAACAGAGTTAGATGATTAGAATAATAGCAGAAAGGGATGATGCAATTGTGTAGCAGGTAATGCAAAGACTGTAGCTTTCATTTTCTGTCAGTATATTTTTGCCCTATTGCGTTTGTAGATTGTGGAAGGGTTGTGTTTCAACTACTTGTTCTGTTCCTGTATTTTCCGTCAATGATGACAATGCACAAGTTTTGTTATTTTTCGTAGACTAGTGGGAAGATGGCTGTTTAAAGTGCTCTTTATGCAACTTGTAGCTTCTGGCCATCTATTTGGCTACTTAAGTTCTGTTATCATTATTACATTGTTTGGAGCTGGATACAGGGTGCATATCTTACCCAATACTGCCCTTGATATGCTCCATTAGGTAGAGTTTAGGTGAACTGAAATGTGGATTAGACAGAGTAGCTTTTTCTATGTTTAGTGTTGAAAGGTGGTGGTCCTACTCATGACAGACTGTGTGCCCTGTAAAGTGTAATGAGAAGATGTACATGAGCAGTGGCTTCAAAACCCCATAGTGAGAAGATTGTTCTGGATGGTATGGTTGTTCATCGGTTATTGTCATCACTCATTGATTTGGGAAGCAATTAGCTGCACTATATGCCATTTGCCCACTGCTTCAATTTTTGGTAGTCAGTGATGGCCCTGCTGTAAATATGTTCTTGCCCAGTGGCAGTTACGGCTGGCACTAGCTGTTTGCCACCAGTGATAATCATGGCACACCTAGTGTCTGCACTAGCCGTGCACATGTTTTGTCTCACGTGATGCATATGTTGTTAAGTGGTTTAATCTTAATGTCCACTGCAACCACTGACTGTCTTGAAGGCAACACTGTGGATATGAAAACATAGAAACTACACTGCGACATGCACTCTTGAAACTTGGAATACCTTAACTGTGTGATCCACTTTTTTTCCACCAAATTATGTCCTCTTCAGTGATTCCCTGTGCAGGCCTTTTGCCAGTTCCAGTATCTGCTTGATTTTGTGTGTTGCATAGGTCCAGTAATTGGTATGACTGCACCATTGAAGTATGAGCAGTCTTGTTTTCTTTGTCACAACTGTTACCTGAGACAGTGACATGCTGTCAACTGTGCCAATGTGTGTGTGTGTGTGTGTGTGTGTGTGTGTGTGGTCACCTCTGTTCCAATAGGGTTCTGAAACACTGCTGCACAAATTAAGTAGTATAGCATAATTGACTTCTGATTTACTGCAACATACATGTAAACCTTAAAATTCAACTCAGGGCAGGCACATATGCGAATCAGTCAATGCAAAGAACAAAAAGGAACTAAATCCCATAAGAAAACACTCACTTCCAGGAGTACACACCCGGCTATAGATTAAGTCTGTTACCAGTGTTGCTGCACTAAGGGCTGCAGTGCTTCCAATCCTCGTGGGCCGTTTACTGTAGGTGACGATTCCAGACTGACAGCTACTCTCAATGAACTTCACACGAATGTTGCTGCTGCCTTGCGAAGAACTGCCGTTGTCTCGCTGGACTGTGACTAACAAATTCACAAATATTGATGTACTTAGTCTGTGTGATTGGCTGATGCCTCCGGCAGTAGTCTGTGTCCCATTTGTTGGCCACCCAGGTGGAGCGATGTCATTGTCTTGTCCAATTAGTGCACATGACGAGTCGTGGCAAAATAGTGCGGCTGCTGTTGACGACCTCTGTGGACAACTGATGTGGGACGGAAAAGTGGATTATATGTCAGCGATAGTGGTATGAAGCCCTACAGCATACCTTTGATTTGGACAAAATCTTACTTCTATCTCTATCTTGCCCATTTTGTGCTTGTCATGCTGTCAGCTAGTTTATATTGGTGTGGGTGTGTGTGTGTGTGTGTGTGTGTGTGTGTGTGTGTGAGAGAGAGAGAGAGAGAGAGAGAGAGAGAGAGAGAGAGAGAGAGAGAATAAAACATTTTATTTAAAAAACATAAATATTTTAGTTATTATCGCCCTCAATATACTCCCCTCCTCTATTCCTAAAAAGCTCCATGAAAACTTAACAGCTTTACATTAATTATAGAAATAGTGCTGGAAGTCTTCCTTTGTGAGCTCCTTGATGATATGTGCTGCTTTTTCTTTTACTGCTTCAGTGGATTGAAATCTTGCTCCTTTCAAAGCAGATTTGACCTTGGGGAGTAGATAAATCGTGCGGTGCTGGGTCAGGTAAATAAGGTGTGTGATCAAATACTGGAATGCTGTACTTTGCTAAAAACTTCGTAACAGACAATGCAGTATGAGCCACTGTGTTGTCTTGATGCAGAACCTGTGACTTGTTCTTCCACAGTTTGGTTCTTCTTCTTCTTCATCATCATCATCCTTTTTAATGGAGTTGAGTAATAGCTTCAAGGTACTAATGTTGATCAGCAGTTTGATCTTCAGGAACCCAGTGAAGATAAATAATTGTACAAATATTGAAAAAAGAATCATCATTGCTTTGAATCTTGATTTTTCTCATTTGAGCTGTTTCTTGCTGTCGGTGAAGTTGGACCCTTCCAGTGCATGGATTGGCACTAAGTTTCTGGGTCATTAGTGAAAAATCAAGATTCGTCATGTTATCTCTCTTTTCAAGAAATTATGATCATTTTCAATTATGTTCAAGGGCTCAGTACAGATATTTTCATGAGGTTATATATGTTCACTCATGAGAATTTTCAGTGCCAGTTTTGCACCCACTTTTCTCATGTTAAATTGGTTATGAAAAATCAGGTTACACATTATTTGTCAATTCCTATAGTGTCAGAAAATGATCAAATACTCAACCAACCATCAGATTACCTATTATTATTATTATTATTATTATTATTATTTTTTATATATTTTTGTCAGTTTTCCATGTTGAAAAGCACCTCAGGCATCAGTCACCTTCTGTTCTTCTCTGCCATCTTGGAAACTCACGTATGTGCATATGTATAAACAGTCTTCACCATACAGCACTTTTAGTAAAAGATTGGTTTTGCTAGAATTTTTCCCAAGTTTCATGTGCAACTTGACAATTCATTGCTCTCATATTATACTTACCATTTTTCCGGCAAAATAAAATAACACCTCTTACTCAAAGGCTGCAGCTACACTGATTTGTCTACAGACACCAGAGACGCCATATTCGACTAAGAAGGATTCATGCTTTACAGCTATTAGACATTCATATTTGGCACACGTGTACTTACTCTGTGAAAGCATCAGTCCTTTTATTTTGTAGCCACACCTCATATATCTTAAAAGGGAGGCGTAATATGAATCATGGACTTTGCTGAGGTGGTGTGGCTTGTGTACCTCTGGCATACAGATAACCATACCATGACATCTCCACAGATACCTCACAAATGTGGTTACATATGTGAGGTATCTGTGGAGATGTCATACATAAGATTCCTGAAGAGGGGCACCAGCCTTTTCTGTTGTTGCAAGGGCACCAGTGTGGATGATTGACTGGTCTGTTTTTATAACATTAGCCAACATGGCCTTGCTGTGCTAGTACAGCAAACAGCTGAAAGAAAGGGGAAATTATGGCCGTTATTTTTTCTTCTGAATGCATGTGTCTCTACTGTATGATTTTATGATTTTAATGTCTTTTTGGTACAATATTTCAGAGGTTAAATAGTCCCCAATTCGGATCTCCAGAAGGGAACTACTTGGGAGGAGGATTTGGTCACACAGGTTTAAGTGTTGGATGTTAGATCCCTTAGCTGAGTAGATAGGTTATAGGATTTAAAAAGAAATATGAATACATTAAAATTAGAGCTAGTGGAAATTAGTAAAGTGAAGTGCAGAGACAGGAAGAAAAAGACTTGTAATCAGGGTGGTTCAAGGTTATCAAAACAAAATCAAATAGTATAATACAGGAGTAGACCTGATAAGAAATAAGGAAAGAAGAATGTGAGTAAGCTACTGTGGACAGTATAATGAAAGCACCCGTCACAGTAGTACCAGTTTATGTGCTGACTAGCTCCAGAGATGGTAAAGAGATTGAAAGAAAGTAAGATGAGATAAAATAGATTATTCAGGTTATTAAGTGGATCAAAAACTTAATTGTGATGGAGGACTTCATTTCACTAATAGGAAAAAGAAGAGAAGAATAAAGATTAGGAGAAAAGGTACTGGGGGAAGAGGAATGGAAGGAGACACTGCCGGTAGAATTTTGCACACAGCAAAATTTAATAATTCTAAGACGAATGAAGGAAGATAGTATAAATGAAGGGACATGGAGACAAGAGAATGCTTCATGTAGATCACATAGTGGTAAAACAGAGGTTCTGAAACTATATTTTAAACTGTAAAACATTTCCAAGGGCAGATGTGGAAGCAACACTAATTTATTGGTTATGAACTGCAAATTAAATTTTCAGGCATTTCAGAAAAGTAATAATTCAAGGAGGAGAAATGTGCATAAATTGAAATCATCACTGGTTGTAGAGAGTTTAAAAGGCAGCATTAGCAAGATAACTGTTGCTGATGCTTTGTCAACAGAAGTGTAAAGTGCCTTTGTTGAAGAGGTTTTCAACCTGCAGTACACTCATGACACAGAGAGACACTGAAATAGTAAGAGGTTCACTAAGCTGAGCATGGTGCTGATTTTCTGTGCAGTGCCTCAAAGTCGGCACAGAGTTATTTACTCCCTGATGGTTCCATATGAACGATACCACTAGGCTATAAGAATTATCGAAGTGTCTTGCAATGGCACAGAGGGACAGACAGTTCTAGATTTTGCAGACTATATACATTGCTGATTAATGTTACCAGACTACAACTATTCTATTTTAACAGTGGTCATTGGTACCTGTATTATAGTGTAAGTGTGAATTGGAATACCGTGCTTACTCATTCAAAGAATATTTCTTAACAGTGGAAGTGAGATTTCAGCAAGCTGATTTCAGTGAGCTGATTACTTAACTAGCTGTAACATGTACGCTGTCTGATCAGAAGTATCCGACATCCTACATAATGCGGAATTGATTACTAGATGTCATGAGAGGCAGACCTGCCAGTATAAAAGGAAGCTGGGAGTATTGTGTTTTTATTAGAGTAGCCATAACAGCAGAAGTGGCCAATGAGGAGAGCTCAGTCTTCGAACATGGACTAGTCATTTGATGTCACCTGAGTAACAGATGCATCAGGCTCATTTCATCCCTTCTAAAGCTACCCAAATTGACAACTGATGATGTCATTATGAAGTGGTAACACAAAGGAGCTACTACAGATAAACCAAAGACTGGGCAGAGCTCATGTGTTGAAGGACAGCGACTGTCGAGCATTGTGAAAGATGTTTGTAAAAAATCACGTGAAGTTAGTGGAAGGAATAATTTGTGAATTATAAAGTGCTACAAGCAGTCCAGCTAGCACAATGACTTTGCATAAGTTAAAAATAACAGTCAGGCAGCTCCTAATAAGCCACACATTTCTGCAGGGGCAGTGCTAAGTGACACTCGATGTGGTGTAAAGATAAACAACACCGAACAGTGGATGAATGGCATAGGAAGTTAAAAAGAATATTGAGCAACTCCTCACAAGCGATACACTACTGTAGGGACTGTGCTAATTGACACCTGAGTGCTGTAACGAGCAGTAACACTGGACAGTAGACGACCGGAGTCGAGTGATTTGGAGTGATGAGTCATGCTATACCTTGTAGCAATCAGATGGAAGGGTCTGGGTTGGCAAATGACTGGAGCACGTTAACAGCCATCGATGTGCAGTGCCGATAGTGGAGTATGGAGCAGGTGTTAGGCTACGAGAGTGTTTTTCATGGTTAGAGTGGTGTCCCCTTACTGCACCCAAAATAATGCTAAATGCTGTTTAGGATATCAATGCGTTTTACAACATGTGTACTGCATATAGTAGAGGAATGAGGAACTGATTGCATCAGCTTGACAGTGCACCCCGTCATAAAGCAGTATCTGTGAGGCTCTAATTGTCACCAGTAACATTCCTGATGTGAACTGGCCTGCACAAAGTCCTGTTTGAAGCCAATGGGGAATACCTTTGGAGTGAGTTAGAATTTTGATGTCACTCCAGACTCCTGCATCAAACACCACTACTTTCTCTGGTTTCAGCTCTTGAGAAAGAATGGGCTGCCTTTCCTCTAACAGCAGATTCAAGCCATCATAAATGCGAAGGCTGGACACACCCCTGTTAACATTCATTAACAGATAGTGTGGCACCTGTTTTGTGACTTGTCATTGCAGTTGCATAGTGGACAGTAATATTTACAATTTGTCCTCATTTCATGATCTGATAATGATACAAAATGACAGCAGAATACATTGTTGTGGTAATTACACTCATTCTACAAATATTACTGTTCAAAACAACACAATGTAAACTCCAGGTAGGAATATCAACACTGTAGGAAAAAGACAGATTGCTACTTACTGTAAAGAACAAACATCAAGTTGCAGACAGGCACAAATAAAATACACATACATAAAGCTTTTGGCCACAGCCTTCATCCTTAAAAAAGAGACACATACCATTCACACACAAAAGCAAGCAAACCTCACATGCACACGACTGCCAACTGCAGCATTTTGGACCAACCCAAGATGCAGTAGTTGGCGGCCATGTGGGTGAGGCTTGCTTGCATGTGCGCGCGCGCACGTGTGTGTGTGTGTGTGTGTGTGTGTGTGTGTGTGTTTAATGGATGAAGGCTGTGTCCAAAAGCTTTGTGTGAGTGTCTTTTAACTGTGCCTGTCTGCAACTTTCCATGTCTTCTTTACTGTAAGTAGCAATCTGTCTTTTTCCTACAGCGTTGATATTCCTACCTGGAGTTTACATTGTGTGGTTTTGGACAGTAATATTTGTAGAATGAGTGTAATTAAACCACAACAACGTACTCTGCTGTCATTTTGTATCATTACCAGCTCATGAATTGAGCATTATGTTTGTTAAGTCAGATTATTCAAATTGACGCAGGATACAAGATATGCCTTTTTCAAATTGATGTAGTGGTGTATTTTGCCAACAGTGGTACATGATTTAACTGCACTCGCTCCACTCACTTTACAGATATTTTTGGGCTGCCTCTGCTGCCTTCATCAGTCTGTTAAACCCAAGGCGAAAAGTATGTCATAAATGTTACACCTTTTTACACTTGCAACTCGATTTTATAATGCTCAAGCTAGAGCCATAAGTTTCAAGTATGCAAAATCCAATATGTAACTGCAAGACAAATCCTAGAAGTTCAAAGGAGAAAATTACAGTTGACAGTACACTCATACGAAACTTTGACTATTTAGTTACTGTGTGATGATCACTCAGTTTATTGAAGTTATTTGCAGTACACACAGTTTTATATTTGCTACTGCTAGGCAGGAATCTGCCAAAGTTGAACCACGCAGCGTTCACCTGGTCGGACACTGTCTGTTATCATCAGTGATTGGTGACTGCTGTAGGGCAAGGAAACTCTTAAGCATAAACTGTTCTGATATTGACACAGCCATAAGCTCTTTGACAGAAATATTCCTAGAAATTTTTGCTATTATGAGCAGATCAGAAAGAAAAGCGAATTTTCTTTGAGGTTCCCTCAGACTGATACCTTTTGCAGACAGTCAAAATGTGGTTTAAAAATAAAGGAAAGAGTGGACTTGAATGTGTGACTTTGTGTCTCATTGTATGACATTTACCACAAGACTATGAGCAGATCAGCAGTTTATCAGCTCGAGTGAAAAATGTCACTTTCTCCATAGACTTTCGCATTCTACAGTGTTGCCATATCACGCAGATGGCTGCACTTAAAATTCTGAGGGATGGTTAATTATATAAGTACACTAAGTGAACCACTCGGGCTTAGTTCTATGGCAGCCAGGTTTTACGTCTTACAGCTGCACACTGAGCAAGCAGTAGTGGAAACCAAGGAGCAATTTGGAAATGGAATCAAAGTTCAGGGAGAAAATTAAAAGTTTGAGGCTTGCCGATTCTGTCAAAGGCTGCAAAAGGCTTGAAAAATCAGTTGCAGGGAATGAATAACATAGGCCAACAATGGAAAAACGTTTTTGCTGAAAATACCTTATACTTATGTTATTTAGGGTGGGAAATCCAAATATGATACTTAAAAAACTGTCACCCACCATTTCTTCACATTTTACAGTTAAATTCATTTAATTAAGCAAATTTTTTAAAGAATTTAACAGCTTTTATATAGTTAAAATAATTTAAAAAGGAGATGTAATGAATGTAGATCACATTGGTAGCACTGCTGAAAAACATTTGCTGGCAAAAAAAAGGCCGATTTTATTTTTGTGTTAAAAGATGGTGTTTTGTTTACTGTCAACCTAACCTCACTTTCCCGTTTCCTGTACATGTGCTCCGTACAATGTCTAACTTTGCTGGCAGTTTTTGTTATATTTGTGATTAACAAACACCAAAGAAACATTACAGATGTTGTGAAGAAGGTTTATCTATCATACTTTGGATCTAAACTTGGTGATCAAGATAAATCTTGGGTGCCACATAAGGTATGTTATGTGTGTGTTGAAGATCTGAGAAAATGGTCCAAAAAGGACAAAAAAAGCGTTTAGATTTGCTGTTCCTATGATGTGGAGGGAGCCCAGAAATCATTCCGATGATTGCTACTTTTGCAATGTTGATATTACTGCTCCTAATTCTAAAAACAAGAAGGTAATAAGCTACCCTAACCTTCCGTCTGCCATCCGACCAGTAGGGCATGGTGTAGATTTGCCAGTTCCTGAACCACCAGATTATTTAAATTCTATTCCAACAGTAATATTTTCTGATGTACAATCTGATTTAGATGAACCAGATGATGATGAATTCCATTGTAATACAGGAAGTTTAGAGCCCAAATTGTTTACTCAGACTAAGCTTAATGATTTGGTTAGTGATCTGGGCTTAATGGAAGAAAAAGCTGAATTATTTGGCTCTATATTAAAAGAAAAGAACTTATTGGCAGTTGGAACCAGCATATATATATATATATATATATATATATATATATATATATATATATATATATATAGAAACAGAGAGCAGCAATTTTCCAAGTTTTTTCAACAAGAAGGTGATTCTGTGTACTGCTCCAACATTCCTGGTCTGATGAATGAGTTTGATATTGAATACAAAAAGGAAGAGTGGAGGCTGTTTATTGATTCATCCAAAACTAGTTTAAAGGCTGTTTTATTACACCATGGTAACATGTATGCATGTATACCTGTTGGACATTCTGTACATATGAAAGAAAGCTATGAAAACCTAGAAATAGTGCTAAATATAGTAGGCTATTCTGCTCATGGTTGGATGATATGTGGTGATCTAAAAGTAACATGCATACTCCTTGGTCAGCAAGGCGGCTTTACCAAATTTTCATGTTTCTTGTGTGAGTGGGACAGTAGGGCTAGAGATCAACACTGGTGCAGAAAGAACTGGACTGTGAGGGAGTCTTTAAAATCTGGTGAGAAGAACATTCTATGCAAAAACCTTGTAGATCCAAAAAAATGTACGCCTACCACCCCTACATATAAAGTTAGGCCTAATGAAACAGTTTGTGAAGACTTTGCCTAAAGATGGACCATGTTTTAAGTATCTCTGCCAAAAGGTTCCACACCTTTCAGAAGCTAAACTAAAAGAAGGCGTCTTTGTCGGACCTGATATTAGAAACCTATAGAGATCAGCTATCTAAAGTAAAAAAAGTTTTTAAATTTTTTTTTTCGTTGACCTGTGTAATCTTTTGAAAAGAGTTTGTAAAGTGAACATCTGCAAAAAATAAAACAAGAGTAAACAAACATTACTGAATTAAATCAGATGATGCTGAGGGAACTAGATGAGGAATTTAGACACCAGAAGTGGTAAATGTATTTTACTGTTTGAGTAGCAAAATAACAGACAATGTCAAAGTAGAGAGGATATAAAATGCAGATTGGCAATAGCAAGAAAACAATTTCCATAAAAGAGAAATTGTTAACTTTGAATCTAAATTTAAACTTCAGGAAAGTTTTTTCGAAAGTACTTGTCTGAATTATAACCTTGTACAGAAGTGAAAATTGGACTGTCAATGGTTCACACAAGAAGAGACTAAAAGCTTATGAGAAGCTGCAGAAGACTGCTGAACATGAAGGGGTAGATCGTGTACTGAATCAAATTGGGCAAAAACATTGTGCCATAACTTGTTAAAATTGTACTTTCAAATAAATGTAGTTTGCAGTAGGTAGGCAAAGATGAAGGACCTTGTACAGAATGGACTAATGTGGAGAACTCAATAAAAACAGTATAAATACTGAAAATCTCTCTGTGGCTGGATTTTACTTCATTCTTTAACAAATTATTCATTCAAGTAATCTATTCCTTGAAGCTTTCAAATTTTATCTAGATGTGTAAAGGACTTTCTCATGAAAGGCGAACAAATAAATGTAGAAGTTGACGAGTTAGAGCATTTATTTCTAGGATTGCCACACTGCTGAAAAGATTAGAGTCTCCACACTAGTGTGAATATCTTTTCCAGCACCCCAAACTGATGTCACCTTCAGCTGCATAATTTTGGTTGTATCTGCAATGATTGGAATGTAATCTTCTTTGGTATGAGTCTTACCCAGAGAATTTGACTTGTGACATTCCTCTCCTTAAAAAATGTTCAGAAAAAAATACTGCTTTTAAATTAGTAACTAATTTCCAGCCTTGTTCAGCACTTTGACTTTATATTGTCAGGTAGAACCTCATTTCTGTCAAATTCCACTTGAACTCATACTTACCTGTGTAACTTCGTTTACAGTCTCAAAAACAGTGAAAATCTGAAGCAAGTAGATGTCTCTGATGTGGTTGATGTGAGATTAATCTAGCTGTTTTGATGTATTATAGTTATTATGAACTGTATCTCTATTACTGTCTGTTGCGGAGCAGTAAACTTAAAGGTGTAAGGTTAGTTGCACCTTTGTCAGAATGCTGTAACATATAAACACATTTAAGATGCACATGGTTCCCTATTAACTTCCTCATAATATCACAGAGACAGTTTCTGCATATGCTTGGTCTATCTAAATAATTAGTTAATAAAAATGGCTTGGTGAATGTTTGAAACCCACGCAGCAAGTTTTAACAAAGCAGTACAGAATCCTCCAACTTTTGACAAAGCAATACAGATTCCTGCATTTGTAAAAACTTGTCTTCCTAATGTATTCTCCTCCAAGAAATGTCTTGGAGACTCAAAATTATGAATGTGGGTTGTTACTTTTTAATTATAAATATGTGCCACATTCAGTCAAAAAATAGCCTCTTACTGCTGCACAGTGCTTTTTTGAACACAATAGATTCATTCTTAGGTGCTTGTTGTGATTAAAATGTACTTCTGTGTTACCTCTGCATTGTTACTTTCCAGTGAGTATTTACAGCTCTGTTTTGCAGTTCTTTAATATCTCAATGAAGATCTTATTACATACATTTTTTCCTTGATTAATGGCTGGTACATGCAGTAAATATGAGGTGTTGAGAAAAGTAGTGACTGATTTTTTATCTACCAAAGTTTTATTTATTAATTTTTTGTTTCAAACGTTTTCCCCTTCAAAGTAGTTCACCTTGGAAGATATACTGGGTGATCAATAAGTCAGTATAAATTTGAAAACTGAATAAATCACGGAATAATGTAGATAGAGAGGTACAAATTGACACACATTCTTGGAATGACATGGGTTTTTATTAGAACCAAAAAGATACAAAAGTTCAAAAAATGTCCGACAGATGGCGCTTCATCTGATCAGAATAGCAATAATTAGCATAACAAAGTAAGACAAAGCAAAGATGATGCTCTTTACAGGAAATGCTCAATATGTCCACCATCATTCCTCAACAATAGCTGTAGTCGAGGAATAATGTTGTGAACAGCACTGTAAAGCATGTCCAGAGTTATAGTGAGCCATTGGCGTCGTATGTTGTCTTTCAGCATCCTTAGAGATGTTGGTCGATCACGATACACTTGCGACTTCAGGTAACCCCAAAGCCAATAATCGCACGGACTGAGGTCTGGGGACCTGGGAGGCCAAGCATGACGAAAGTGGCGGCTGAGCACACGATCATCACCAAACGATGTGCGCAAGAGATCTTTCACGCATCTAGCAATATGTGGTGGAGCGCCATCGTGCATAAACATCGTATGTTCCAGCAGGTGTTTATCAGCCAGGCTGGGGATGATGCGATTTTGTATCATATCGACGTACCTCTCACCCGTCACGGTAGCAGTTACAAAACCAGAATCACGCATTTCCTCAAAGAAAAAAGGCCTGATAATGGTAGATGTGGTGAATCCAACCCATATCATGACTTTCTCGTCGTGCAATGGAGTTTCCAAGACAGTTCTAGGATTTTCAGTAGCCCAAATTCTGCAGTTGTGGGCGTTGACAGACCCTCGGAGCGTGAAATGAGCTTCGTCGGTCCACAACACATTACTCAACCAATCATCATCTTCCACCATCTTTTGAAACGCCCACACCGCAAATGCCCTCTGCTTCACTAAATCGCCAGGTAACAGTTCATGATGCCGATGGATTTTGTACGGATACAATCGGAGGGTACGCCTAAGTGCCAACCAAACAGTAGTGTATGGAATGCCCGTGCGACTGCACGAGTGCTGACTTCCCCGTGCATAGATGAACCCGCTACAATCTCCATTTCTTCCTGAATTGTCTCAGCAGCATTACGCCTTGTGCTCGGTCGGCCACTACGGGGTCTATCGTCTAAATAACCCGTGGCTTCGAACTTCGAAATCATTCTCGCTACAGCTGCATTTGTCAATGGACCTTTACCTGTTCGAATCCCCTTCCTATGGCTATAGGATCATAACGCTGAACTAACACATTCCCCATTCTGATAATACAGCTTCACTAAAAGCCCCTTTTCAGGTAACATCAACCTCTCTCTCATTACAGCTCCTTTTATACTCAATTGTCATGCACAGTCACTGACGTTTTGCTGTCCAGCACCATCCGTCGGACATTTTGTGAACTTTTTTTTTCTTTTCTCTCTCTCTCTCTCTCTCTCTCTCTCTCTCTCTCTCTCTCTCTCTCTAATAAAACCCCATGTCATTCCAAGCATGTGTGTCAATTTTTACCTCTCTATCTACATTATTCCGTGGTTTATTAAGTTTTCAAATTTATACGGACTTTTTGATCACCTGGTGTACTGGTGGGGTCCTTGTTCCCAGTCTTAGTAGCAATGCTGAAAGGCTTGAACTTGTAGGGCTTTTAACATGCTAGTCACATTCTTTTGAATATTCTCCAGAGTCCCAAAATTATGTCTGTTTAAGAATTTTTCAATTTCAGGAAAAGAAAACAAAATTCACAAGGACTCAGATCAGGTGAGTAGGGAGGCTGTGGAACAACAGGAATGCTTTTTGAGGTCAGAAATTTAGTAATGGATGTGGCCATGTGACGTAGGGCATAGGGCATACTATGATGTAGCATCCACTTGTCTGCAGTGTCCAATCTCACTTGACTCAACGTTTTACTGAAAATGTTTAAGTTCAACAGGTCACCTATCATCCTTATTGTCAAAGCCTGTCTGACCTTAAAAGAGCGCACACATATTCTATTGTCTTCATTGGTTTTTGAAGTTGAAAGTCAATCTGACCGAGGTTCACCTTCAGTGTGTTCTTGGGCTTCCAAAAATGATTTGTTCCAGTGAAAAACTTCTGCTCTTCATAAGGAATGTTCCCTGGAGGGCTGTTTCAACTTTTGAAAGATTACGTTTGTTGATTCTCCAAGTTTAACACAAAACATGAGGGCATAAAGTTGCTCTAAATTCCGCTGTTTCATTTTTGTAACACACAACAAGGACACAGCTTCCCTGATGGCGCTCTCAAAAATAACGTGAAGGCTGTACAGAACTGAAACTTTGACTTAGCATCTGGAATGGATGAACCCACTAGTATACATAGATAGAACGACACAACGTTGCCAAATCACTTGCAGTGCTGTCAATCTCATTACTTTTCTCACACACCTTGTATGCTGAATGTGCTTTTACTTCTCACTGAATTGTTTGCCATAGTCATGATTGTAACCTTTCTCATTATGAATAAAATTATATGGTTTATTTTACTTGTGGTAATCTGTCAGGGGTCAAATCTGTCATGAAATGTGGATTTTGTGGTCTGAGTTGATTTCATGTAAAAACATTGGTGTTTTTCGCAACCCTGTGAGTAGTTTAGTTATTATATGTTCTGGTTTGCACAGTCCTACCTGTTGGCTATTTATGGTTTTCATAAAGCATAGAAAGGCATATTTCTGCAGTCAAGTCTGTGATTACCATCATGTTTACCATCATGATTCTTCAAGGATTTTGTGATGTGTCGACATGTGAGGAAAATTCACTCGCCTTCACTCCATGCTATCTCCAGTATATTGTGTAATCAGATTCTTGACTGTCACTCTTTCTGTGTTAGACTATTATATCCATGTTTTGTCATAAACTATGATAATGTTAAGTACTGTGTGAGTGTTTGTGTTTTTTATGTGTCAGAAATCTGTCTAACATTTTTTCGACAGGATAGCAAACTCTTGTATTTCTAAGATAAACATTGTGGTAGCCACCAACTTCTGACTTACCTCTCCTATAAGAGGAGTACTGGTAGAGGCAGCGAGCCTCGTCATCACTCATTCTCCAAACACGAAACTCATTTCCTACTGTAACTGTTGTTTCTGAGTGCCCAGACAGGCTTTAATTTTGGGCGTATTTTGTTCTATGATGGTTGTATTGAGTTTGATAACAAAATTCCATTAGTTTTGTCTAGAAGGTATTTGGAATGTCAAACATGGTGGTGATGAGAGGGCCAGTGCTCTGCTTAGGCCATATATTGTTGATGAGCAACTTTTTGTGACTTTTCATATTCTCGACATTGCAACTGTGATCGACTTATTTGGCGGGTAAAATTGCCATAGTTTGTAGTCTGAAGTCATGCTGCTCATTTGGAATGATGTCCATAGCCAAACCATCTCACTGAACTACCGGCTGCAAGTTGTTGCAGTCTGCATGTTCCTTTCTCACTTTACCTTTTCTCTTTGTAACATCTACTTCCCTCCATCATTTGCTATCACTAGGATGGACTTCTGCCAGGTTTTTGGTTAACTCCCCCACCTCTTTTGTTGTTTGGTGATTTTAATGTGCACCATCCCCTTTCGGGCTCTACAAGAACATGTTTGAGAGGTGCTCTCTTAGCTGGTCTTCTCAATCAACTCAACCTCATCTGTCTTAACACTGGAGCATCTATGTTCCTTTCAGAATCCATGCACACCTATTCCCATGTGGACCTCTCATTCTGCACTCCCAGCTTGCCTGTCATCTTGGGTAGTCCGTTCTCTCTGACATGTACTTGAACAACCATTCCCTTGCTCTATCCATTTGCTGACTCCTACCCCATCTATGTGTAAACCCAGTTGGCAGCTTTCTGAGGCTGACTGTAAGCTTTATCCTCCCTGGTGACCTTCAACAAACATTTCCCCAGTTGTGATGACCAGGTAGAGTACCTTACGAATGTCATCCTTACTGCCACAGAATGTTCCATGCCTCACACCTCATCTTTACTGCTCTGAGTCCTGGTCCCCTGGTGGACTGAGGCATACTGCGATGCTATTAACACGTGGAGAAGTGTTTTCGACATTTTAAACTGCCATCATAGGATGGCAAACTGTATTTAAAAACAGTTGTGAGTGCAGTGTCATTACATTCTTTGGGTTAGCGAAAAAGCTTGCTGGATTTCATTCTTTAGTTCTTTTAAGAGTTTCTCGCCCTCTTACACCATGCGAGGCAACCTCTGTAGGCTCTGTAGGACTTTGGTCCATTCCCCAGTCTGGCCTGACCATAGCAGATAATGTCATTGTGAATCTTGTTGCTATCTCCAACATCTTAGGCCGCTATTTTGCAGAGATTTCAAGCTCCACCCACTGTCATCCCACCTTCCTCTCTTGGAAATTTGTGGAGGTAGCTTAGGGTGATACCCTTCTCCTCTTGGAATTGTGACTGCTGCACTGCCATCCTTACTATGAGAGAGCTAGACCATCCTCTCACTTCATCCTGATTTCCCACTCCAGGGCCGGACAATGTTCACATTCAGATGTTGCAGCACCTTTCTCTTGCAGGCAAGCACTTTCTCCTTCGTACATACAACTGTATTTGTACAGGTTGCACATTTTGCAGACACTGGTATGAAACCACTGTCATACCCATACCTAAGCCCGGAAAGGTCATTCACTTTCCTTCTGGTTACTGGCCCATTTCTCTCACCAGCTGTTTGCAAGGTGATGGCTGGCTGCTATGGTAGCTTGAGCCTCACACTCTACTAACCACTGCACAATGTGGATTTCAAACACGCCACGCCATTCTGCAGTTGACGGGTGTCACTTTGTCAATCCATGTCAGGAACGGTTTTCTGTGTAAATACCAGATTGTGGCCATATTTTCTGATTCTGAGAAAGTCTAAGACACCTGTTGGAATACTAGTATCCTCCATACTCTATACATGTGAGGCTTTGAAGGTCATATGCTCCATTTCATTCATGTGTTTTTTAAAGACTGTGTTTTCAAGGCACATGTGGGTTCGGCAATCTCATTCATCTTTCTCTAGGAGAACTGGGTGCCTCAAGGCTCCATCCTGAACATTGCACACTTTACTGTAGCTATTAACTCCATTACGGACTGTCTCCTGCCAGGCATCTCCGTCTCTCTTTTCGTCAACGACTTTGTGATCTATAGCAGTTCTCGACGGACTTGTCTCCTTGAGTGGTGTCTTTAGCGATGTCTTAATCGTCTTTACATGTGGAGCATTGCCAATTGCTGTAGCTTTTCCACTGACAAAATGGTATGAATTTCTGGCTGGGCAATGGGTTTCTTCCACCACTGTTAAATCTTATGCCTGTTGGTCTTCTGTATGCTGCAACTATGAAATTCCAGCAGCTATGCTTGCCAGGAAACTTTCCTGGTCCTTCATGTGTCTCACCAGCCTGCAGTTTGTAGCAAGTCCCTTAGTGTCGTATGTGCCCTCTGTGATACTTCCTGGGGAGTGGATCGGACCATGCTCCTCCGTTTGTACTGATCCCTTGTCCATTTGAAGCTAGACTACGTGTTTCATCTGCACTTACGTATATCCTATGCCATCTAATACAATCCGCTATTGTTGAACATGTTTGGCCGCTGGTGCCTTTTACATTAGTTTGGTTGAGAGTGTCCATGCAGAAGCTGCCGAATTACTATTGTCATACTGATGTAATGTTATCTTCAGTAGATGTGTATGCCATTTGTCTGCCATGCTCAGCTACCCACGCTATGCCCTCTTTTTCGATCACTCTCTTGACCACTGATATGGGGTGTATCTTCTTCTCTGTTACCTCCTGGAGTCCATTTTTGGCCACTGCTCTGGCAGCTGAACTTCACACTACCTGCCACGTTTCCGACGGGTGTGAATCCATTACCATATTGGCTTCGTTCAGTCGCCCATGTTCATTGTGGACTTCATTCGCATCCCAAGGGAAGTACTCCAGATTCAGTCTATCACTAAAAGTTCCTCAACCTTCACATGCAGCTTAGTGATAGCACCTTTGTGTGTTCTAATGGCTCTAAAGACCGACAGTGGTGCCGGGAGTGCCTTCGTCATTGGCATCCACTTTTTTCGGTATCAGCTTCCAGAACACTGCTCGATATTTACAGCGGAGCTCTTTGCTCTCTACCAGGTCATCAGCACATCTAGTGACACAGGCTTTTTAATTGTGTCATATTCTCCAATTACCTCTGTGCCCTTCAGAGCCTCTTTATGCTACACACAGTCCATCCCTTAGTGCAGTGGGTCCAAGAAAGCTTGCACTTACTCACTGTTCAAGGAGCTGTTATGTTCATTTGGGTTCCTGGTCATGTCCGTCTTATGGGAAATGCAGCTGCTGATGCTGCTGCCAAGCCTTCAGTCCTTCTACCTTGGCCTGCTAGCTCTTCCATTCCTTTGGATGATCTCCATATTGCCACCTGTTGGTAGGTGGTGTCACTTTGGTATCAGCACTCATCTTCACTTCACGGGAATAAGCTCTAGGGCATTGAACCTCTCCTGGCAGCTTGGCCAACATCCTCAGCCCTCTCGCAGCAAGGAGTTCATTTTAGCTGGATTGCATATTGGGCACTGTCTTTTTAGCCTTTATCATTTGTTAAGTTTTGAGCCTCCGCCACTTTATGTTCATTGTCACCAATCTTTGATGGTTTGCCATTTCTTAACTGAATGTCCTTTTTTTTAACCACTTATGGTGTAGTGTATGTTTGCCATCTGAATTATTGGCCATTTTAGTGTATGACGATGATTGAGCTTTAGTTGTAGTCGGTTTTAACTCCA
Source organism: Schistocerca nitens (assembly GCF_023898315.1). Taxonomy (NCBI): domain Eukaryota; kingdom Metazoa; phylum Arthropoda; class Insecta; order Orthoptera; family Acrididae; genus Schistocerca; species Schistocerca nitens. The sequence continues at coordinate 394,322,637 of NC_064622.1, read as the reverse complement.
TTTTCTTATTCGTGTTCTAAGTTTATGACATGGGTGCGTATGACCTCAGTTATTTTTGCGCCTCCCCCTCCACCACCACCACCACCACCCCAGTCTTACAGTTGCCCTTTCTCCATTTGGAAGCTGGATCAAAGCCGAAGGAATTCCTCCTCGTATGTATTAATTTGGTAGCTGGCCTCAAACCAGGAAAGGACTGAACATGTCCCAGTAGTTACCGGAGTGTCGCCTTATTGAGCTGTGTAGGAAGGACCCTTGAGCAAATGGTTAACAGTCATCTAGTCTGAATGTTAGAGATCAGGCACTCCTTACCCTTTTTCAGTATAAATTCAGGAGAATTCAATCCACTTTCAACAACCTGATCCTGCTAGAGGCAGCTACCCAGCAGGTATCATACTTTTGTAAACATCACTATATCGGTATACTCATTGACGTCAGTAAGGTGTATGACACTACTTGGGGTCACAGTGTATTGCAGCAGCGGAAGCTACCTTTCATCTGTGTGACAAGCTCATCTGAATTTAGTGAATCAATCATGGTCATTCTTTATGGACAAAAAATAAGATAATGTTTCCACATTGAATACTGTGTCATTTTCTGAATAGTCTAGACTGTATTATACCATTATCCACTTACATTGTTTCCTGGAAAAGAAATGAGGAAAAGTTTCAGATCTTTAACACCAAAAGTAATGCTCATTGTGTTTCTATTTTGTTCCTCTTTTTGTTGATGTTGATGATGATGATGATGATGATGATGATGTAGGATTCCCGCAGTGTTCCTACTCCCTGCACATTGTCACTGTATGCATTCCAGAACTGTCATAGCTCATTTGAACAGTTGGTTTCCATGGTAAGATTATTATAAATACGTGCTTATCAAGTGGAGTTGTTTTCCATAAATTTCCAGTACTCTGGAATATGTAATTCAGTGTTGTAGCCATAATATTCTAAGAAATGTGTGCTTGTTCTGCTGTTTTACCTTTGTTGCCAGTGCAAGATTCTTTAAAGTCTCACTGTTCAATGAAAGGAAACTAGCGAAACTATGATAATTGTATGAATCCTTGAAAAAAAGTTACATTACATTGCTACTTTTGTGGTGACACCGCAGAAACAAGGCAAACATGCTTGTAGTAGATTATAATAGTGAAATATCAGATTATTGTTAAATTTTTCAGAGACGAGCAGCCCGTGAACGTGAACAAGCAGAAACTACAGAACTGTTGGAGAGTGCACGAAGGCCGGTGCCACTTCCAGGCCAAGATGATCTGGGCAGTCTTATCAGCAGTAGTGAAGATGAGACATTGACTGGTGGACCAGAAATTATTTCGAGTGTCGTTACGGGTACATTAGATGAACGGCTGCATACATCACTGTCCATGTTACCGGATCGTACTACATGTCCTGACATGGAAGATAGGCGATCTACTCCACTACAGGATGAAAATGACGATCGCATGTCATTATCTAGCCTGAGTTCTGGAGATGAGAAGATAGAAGTCTCACAGCCGCAGCAACCTCAAGCGCTTCCACCTCCCCCTCCTCCAGTACCTGCATACCCACCACCACCACCACCTTTCACACCAACACCAGCTGCGGCTCCTGCTCCTCCACCTCCTTACCCACCAGTTCCGACTGCATATCCACCCACAGCTGCCTTTTTTACTGCTGCTCATCGAATAGCAGCACCACCTCCTCCTACAGTTGCAAGTTTTCCGCCTGCACCAGTGTCGGTGACTACAGGAAATCCCTTTGTGGTGTGGGCCAAGCCCCCAGCTGGCCTGGGTGGCTTCCACTTCCCTCCTTTGTACCTGCCTCCTCCTGGATTTACAGCAGGTGCTCCATGCCCACCGACAGTTGCCGTTCCATTTCCAGCTGGAGCAACACTTGCGAGGCATGGTCCATATGGGTATCCCCCTGGGTATCCTGCTTTTCCTAGCAGGTTACCTCCAATGGCTAGTCATGTTCAGGTGGAAAGCTCAGATCCTCAAGCTCCTACTATCAAGTAAGTTGAGCATTTGTGTTTATTTTTCTAAAAAAATGGTGCAACTTGCATCTTTGTTACTAATCTCACTGTATAATAAACCCTCAAATCATTAAATTATTTGATAATTGTGTTTTATAGACCACAAATACATTGTAATGATGTGAGGGACATTGGCAAATGTACAAAGGCTATTCAGTCATAGTTATTCTATATTTCTCTTCAGTTCTTTACACAAATAGCTGCATATTTGTATGGTTTCCTTGAAATCCATGTACAGCAAGGCTTAATCTCTGCTAAGGATTAAACTGAATATGTTGCTTAAGTTTAAGACTGATCATCCAGTTTCCATAGAATTCTTTTTACCCTTCATTCCTTCCTGAAGTTTCCATTTGCCTTTGTTGTGCTAAGCACATTTGCATCATTGTCTCATGAAGAATTATGCTTAGTTATACTGAGATGCTATAGAGTAAAAATGTAGTTCAAACAAGTGCTTATGTAAACACAACATAAAATCAAATCAATAGATGAACAAATAATATGTGTACAATGAACATAACTTACTGGAAAGAGCAAGTAATGGAACAAATTTGGAGATAGCTTCTGTGAAAGACTGAAGAAAGTTTCCGTTCTGTAGTCTGAAATTATAGTTTCGTTTTTTTTTTTTTTTTTTTTTTTTTTTTAATAGATTCTTGTATGTATGTATCAAACAAAAATTTCGCACATGTGTATCAATTCTCAAGTTTATTTTAGCGAGTCATGCCATCTACTTCTTCTGTGGTCAAAATAGAAGAGAGTAACACTTTGAAATGAATATTATATAATTACATTATCTGTTTGAAGTGGTATTCATATCACTTTCATTTCAAAAAGGCGATTCTAACTGCAATTCATGTCACTTTTATTTCAAAGACCACTGTTTTTTCATGTATTTCCAACAGTTCAGATTTTAAACAGTAAATAAATAAATAAATTGCAATTCAGAGAATCAAAACTTTCAGATTAATTTTCAGTCAGAAACTCTCACTTTTGATTCATGTGTAAATGACTTGTTTTATTTATTTATTTATTTATTTTTATGAAATGTTTCAGTACAAGTGTGTTGCATATTTGTTTCCTTATTTTGTTTTCAAACTTGTATGTAATTATGTTTGGAGATAACGTTTTGCATGTACTTACAGTGCAGTTCTAGAGAGGGTTATTGCTGAACTAAAACAGATTTTAAAGCGTGATTTTGACAAGAAAATGGTCGAGAACACTGCATTCAAGTCGTTTGAAAGCTGGTGGGATGAACATGAAAGGAAATCCAAGGTCAGTTGGGTCCGAGAGTTGTGATTTAAATTAAATTTATTGGAAAATATAACTGTGAGTTGATGTGGACAATATACTTAATGTAAAATACTGATTTTTTGCCAGAGTTCTTTGTGCATAACCACTCTGGAGGCAACCATAACAAGAATTTTTAAAACTTCTGTTTATCCATTTGCAGGTCCAGACAAACCAGCTGGATACAAGGGATAATGCAGGAGAGACTGTCTCTGAGAAACTCAACTCATTCCTGGATACTGGCCGTGAAAGTTTGGGTCTTGATGTGGGATTAGGGGGCTTCAGTGGTTTGGGTTTTCGAGCTTCCATACCAAAACTGCCATCTTTCCGGGTAAGTACAACAAAATTATATTTAAACCCTTTGCTATGTTGTTAACTATCTCCAGCCACTTCTCAGTTCTTTATGTGTGTACTGCAAGATGCACCCTTGTTCAGTGCATACAAATGCAAATATTTTTTCATTTGTCGTTAAAGAAATGCTAAATTAATGTCTTTTTTATTATTCATTGTGCCCAATTGAGGAGCACATTTGAACTTAGTCATTCTGTTTACTATACAAGGTATCACATTTTCTAAATACCCTGTAAAGCTCAGTTCTGTATCTCATCGGTATGACTTGCAGTAAACCACAGGTTCTCAGATTTGTTTTGCATGCTTTGGTTTGTGCATATTGCACAATATGTGTATGATTTTTGGGGGGGAAAAAAAGCTGGAAGGTATTGGCTCATGTTCCTCAGCGATTCTCCATTATCTCAACACAATACACAACGTGTAATTCTTCATGCCTTATTTAAATTTTGTTAATAAGTGCCTTTTGTCTTCTGTGCAGAACAATAATAAACTTTATGTATTTACGTTGTCGCTTCAGACTGAGCGTTAGATTGCCTGACAGATTACAGTGAGAAAATCTTTGCACAATGGAATCACAAAAGAGAAAAGTGTCATTCCATGTCAGTTCAACCAGGGGCTCCGGCTCATAGTTTCAGATTTGATTGAAATTCAGTATTACACCAATTCTACCATGTGTGGAACACTCGTGTACAAAGTATTAGCTTCCCGTGCCAGTTAGTTCCAGAATTATGATTTGTGAAAGAAGGTAGCAAGACTCGGATATTGCAACCCGCATCTGGCAATCTATCTTCAGACCAAACTTCAGGTCTTAATAACTTTGGAACTATTCCACACAGTCCAGTGAAATTTTTACAACCCAGTAACATCCATTTAGAGAACACACTCCATGAATCAAAACACCAACAACATATTTCGGAGGGAAAATTCCAAAATGTGATTAAAAAAATGTAATACGTTAAAAGGTACATATTGTAGGTGCCCTCTATGCCAAATATAATTCACTCAAAAAGGGTATACCTTTTTTTGTGGTAAGCTTAATGTGGCCTAAATACACACAGAACTAATATTGCCCATATCAGTCACATAAACAGAGTTACATGCACACGAAAATACAAAAATTTGAAAAATTACCTGAAAAACATGGATTTTCTATGTGTGGTAGCACAAAAGGGACAAGTGGTATCCAAGCCAAATTTCACACACTGCATGAGTAGACCATAATGATATATATCTCAAAATTTCAGCATGTTATTGCAAGACATTTGTGTACAATGGAAGTTGACAGATGCATTTGGTGATGTGGCCATTGTTCCACAACACAATTTTGTAAAAACATATCGTAAATTGTTCTGTCTCAACTTATCCTCTCCCACAACTGTTTAATCACTAAGCAACAACATATAGACAGATTGACACAAACTATCATTAATGTTTACTGCACCTTAACTGCTAAAAACCAGCCAATTGTGCTTCGAACAGAAGTTCTCCCACACTTTAGCTACTGTATTCTGTATATTGAGTGGCAAATTGTACTGTCTTCCTGACACTGTGGTAGGGACTGGAACTGTCATAAGAATATGTTCAGAAAGAATCCAACACCTTTCTGCCAAACGTGGCCAATGAAATGATCTTCCTGGTCCTGCTGGTGCCATGAATTTCACAAATACATCACCTTCTGCTTCACAGCACTCTGCAACACATCCTAAGTACCATTTGTCATCATAAACAGCAATAACATAGCAACCTGGTTGTATGTCGCTGCTTTTGCTTCTGAATCCTGAGTCAGACACACTGTGAAGACACATGTTGTGCATGAACCTATAGTTATAACCGAACAGTCTGCTCATCTGCACATTGTCAGAGTCCGCTGGAGAGAAGTGATGATGGCTCCTTGTGCCTGCAACAGTTTTATCGTGTTCTAGTCTGCTTTTTAGCAACTCTTTGACTGATTTCACCTCATCTTTCGAAACATAGAATGATTGTATGCCAGAGATATTTTTCTGTACCCAGGTAAATAATTGAAGAGGTGTTTAGAATGTGACCTTCTGTAGGGTGCTGCAGACTAGCTCATGATGCCATGCATTTAATGGTAGCACCAGTACCATCACATACATTTTTACCATGACTTGTTGCGAAAAAATTCCATTCTGCGCGAATCTGAAAATCATGGTAATGCATGCATAAATTTTTGAGATTTTAACAGTTTTTGTACTGGCTAGCTGCCCCATCACTGAAGTATTTCACAAAATGTATGTGAGGCATCTTGTTTTTCACATATGCCATGAGAGTGCGAATGTGGGCATGAACTGCAATGGCATCATGAATTAAACAGTCACTAAAAATGCGCAGGTTCATGACAGACACATCACCTGATTCACCTCTATAGTAAATTGCAAATGGGTGGAGAGTTGCTTGACTGTTGTCCCAATGATATCCTTGGATGGCATCTTGAACTATAAATGCATAATTTTCAGAAAAGTCTAGTATTACTATAATTTAATCTTGTTTCAAATTATCCTTATAAATCTGGAGCTAAGCCGATTGTGCTGTTGCTGTGAAGCTGTGTGTGGTCAGTTTGTCCGTTTTTTGGACAACACATTTCAACAAAATCTTCCACTGTACTTTGCTTTGTTTCAAGACTTGTGCGATGCATGTGTGTCCATTGTTTATAAGAAACAAGTTCATCGTCATCCATAAGGAGTTCACCATACAGTTTGTTATTGATGTGTTCTGCAATATTTGCCTTACCAGGACACTTTTCGCACCTGATGTCACACACTAACAGCTTCATTGCACCATTGAAATGCAGACCAGAATCCTTTATAGCAGCAAACATCAGCTTAGCATTTTGATGGGTCTCACATACACAAACATTGTGTGTGCCCTTTGCACCTACAGGCACAACCTATTTTGGCCGAAAATTGAAAAAAAGATGATAAACTTACTTTGGTATTGGGACTCTTTTCCTTGAATTCTGCATATAGTTGTGATATGCTGCATAGCAACAGTCTTTTTTACATCTGTACACGTACATTTCCCATTTTCACCGTTACATAGTCTTTTTTTCCAGGCATTATTCGGCTGTTGTCATTATTTTCATAAAACTCTGACACTAGCACCTCTTTTTCTGAACTTGATTGCTTACCCTGAGCCTGCTGAAGTTGTGGAAGCACTCCTTGGGTTGCTTTTATTTTCCTAACTTGCTTTACCATATATGTAGAAACATCGAATTCCTTTGCAGTGTAGTCAATAGACCAGCTGGAAGGTGCAAGGATAAGAATAGCTACTTTTTTCTGGTGTGTGGATATGGCACATTTTTCTTTCAAATCGTGCACAATTTTGTCCAAATCAGAGCATTTCTGGCATGATTTCTGTTGCTTTGGAGCAGATAGTTCTTCCTCTTCCATCATTGGTGTGTCAGCTGTTTTGTGTTTTAATTCCATTTGAGCTTCTTGTAGTTTTCTTCTACCATAGCTGGGCCTGTCTCTTTTCCCAACTTTGTGTGTCTTCATGGGAGACAAACCAAGAGCAGTCACTGAAGTATTTAATTGCTCATCCGCTGTAGTTGTAGGTGGCTGATACTCTTCGTCACTGTCATGTAAATTATCAGAATATTCTTCATTTTTTAGCAGTGTAACACACCTGGAACATAACTTTTGTCCTGGTTTCATGTTAAGTCCCATGCACTGATTCACTTTCAATACTGATTTTATCAATTTCTCTGAGGCTACACTTCACTGTCTTCATATGAATCCGAAATGGATCAAAACGACTTCTTTGTAGGAAAGAGTACTCATCCAGAAACAACTTCATATGATGATAACAAACACTGAAGTTTCCTTGGAACTGTATTTCTTGTGCCCACAGGGTGTATCCCAGATCTCCATAGCAACAAATCTTAGTCTGATTCATCCAGATCATACAGTACAAAGCGAATGCCACATTTTGTTCCATATGTTGTTTTATGACATTCAGATGCTTCTGCTCTACCAATACTGCAACTTGTTTGAACAAAAGCACTACTAGTACACTCTTATGCCTCCATACTGACTTTCCGCAGCAGTACTGACCAGTCTGAACTAGAATCTTAAAAACATGAGTAACCTGTAATTGTTGCTTGTTTCCTTTGTTGTTCCTGCCTAACAATGACTCATTCTGTCCCTGAAAACTACCATTGTTTAACTTTCTGTTGCCTAATGGTTCCCAACAATTGCTGCAGCCTTATCTGAAACAAGCTGTCTGCATCATCACTATTACTTGCTAAATCGTGTTAAAAGAAACGTAACCAAATACATCTCTGTCAACTTTTATTGTACACAAATGCCTTGCAATGACAAGTTGAAGTTTTGCCACATATCATATTGTGGTCTACTTATTCAGTGTTTGAAATTTGGCTTGGATATTACTTGTCCCTTTTGTGCCACCACACTTAGAAAATCCATGTTTTTCAGGTAATTTTTCAAATTTTTGTATTTTCGTGTGCATGTAACTCTGTTTATGTGACTGATATGGGCAATATGAGTTCTGTGTGTTTGGGCCACATTAAGCTTACCACAAAAAAATTTATACCCTTTTTGAGTGAATTGTATTTGGCATAGAGGGCATCTACAATATGTACCTTTTAACGTATTACTTTTTTTAAATCACATTTTGGAATTTTTTATTTGCCCTCAGAAATATGTTGTTGGTCTTTTGATTCGTAGAGTGTGTTCTCTAAGTTGATGTTACTGGGTTGTAAAAATTTCACTGGACTGTGTGGAATAGTTCCAAAGTTATTAAGACCTGAAGTTTGGTCTGAAGATAGATTGCCAGATGCGGGTTGCAATTTCCGGGTCACGCCACCTTTCACAAGCCATAATTCTGGAACTAATTGGCAGGGGAACTTAAAATTTTGTACATGAGTGTTCCACACTTGGTAGCATTGGTGTGCTAAATTTCAGCCAAATCCGAGACTATCAGCTGGAACATTTCCTCATATTGGTTGAATTGACATGGAATGACCTAAAAGGCTTCTCTGTGTGGGTGTTGATAACTTTAATGCTGATTGACTAGGAAAATCTTGTTGGCCTTGCTTCTGGAATGCTAAAAATACTTACATTGACAGCATGGAGAGTAATAGTAGGATTTAAAATACATCATTTCACAGAGTTCCATTCTTTTTTGATGATATACTACATTTAACATATGATTTTCAGCGTAAAATTAAACCTCCGTCACCATCACCAATGGAAGAAGAAGAGAGGAGACAGGAATTGGTTGAGAGTGACCAAGAAGAAATTGTTCAGCCTTCAGATACAGAAACACAGGTAAATTCTTTCTATTCCTTTCCCTAACACTTTTGAAGAATGTAGCAAGGAAATAAACAAACTACGCTTTACACATCAATAAAGTCTTGTAAAAAAATACTGCTTACTTATGCACACTGAAAATTTGCTGAAGTCATTTAAACTCAAACACTGGTTGTTAAGCTTTAAGGGAAAAAATTGAATAAATTGTTTAATTTTTTGAATTATCTTTTTAATGTTCTTTTATTGCATTGTGCATGCATTCTGGATGACTTACTCGTCTTTTTGACAAAGGAATGTGGCACTGCTCTTGTATTCAGCAGCAATGGGATTCAAATTCCCTTTGTGGCATCCATATTTCATTTCTCTTTTCCATGTGGCCTTTTTTCGCCTTTCTTAGATCACATCAAGTTACTGCCCGGATGTTTCTTTCCTTTCCCCTCTCCTGATGAGAGTTCATAAAAAACATGATATTCTTGCTTTATTTTAAATATTTTTTTGTTGGGTTCTGTACAAATCAGTGCAGTAATTTGGATTCACGCGTAGTTTATTTAAAAGAAAATGTTGAACACATATTGCTACTTACCACTCTGTGAATGTTTTGTTTACAACATGAATTTATGGGAGTAGGATGGTTCTAGCACACTTTATTGAGCAACATTTCAATATTTTCTCAGTTCACTGAAAGATACAACTATTCTAACACAGTTAAAATTATTGTTAAACACTGGGAACTGCAGGTTGGAATATCAGCAGTAAAAGGAAAAGATAGAATGGTATTTACTGTAAAGATAGCACATCAAATTGCAGACAGGCACAACGAAAAGACAGTTACACATTACCTTTTAGCCAGAGCCTTCATGATAAAAGGAAACACACATTCACACAAGCAAGCACACCTCATCCGCACATGACCGCCATCTGTGGCAGTTCAGACAGGAATGCAAAGGCTTTGACCAAAAGCTAATCTGTAAGTGTCTTTTTGTTGTGCCTGTCTGCAAATGAATGTGTGATCTTTGCGGTAAGTAGCAAGTATCTTTTTGTTTTATTGTTAAAGTATTGTTAAATATACAGAGAGACAGGTGGACTTATTAGTACTTCCCTTCAGTAAACACAGCTCCCATTAGACCCAATGGACAGACAGAAACATGCACACGCATGCCTAGGCCTAACCCCCCCCCCTCCCACTCACACACACACACACACACACACACACACACACACACACACACACACACACAATAACTGGAAAAAATAACATTCTGTTCATGAAGAAAAGTGATTGACGTGTTATGCACAGATTCCATAACTGTATAATCTGAAGATGACCAATGTATGGCCAAAAACAATTATGCTTATTATAATATTATGTGAGTGCTTTTAAAATAAAAAGAATAAAAACGATTAATATATTTTTTGCACATTAATTTTGGTTGTACTGTGAGTTTGATCTTTTAAATTGCTGAATCTTTTGTACACTAATGATCTACATTATATACATTTCATCTGTTTGATATCAAAAGTCTGCATACAAAAACATTTTGAGGTAATGAAGATATAAACAACAAGGGAAGAGCAAGTGTTCTAATGGTAAACAGAAAAGTTATCACAGACTTTGCCACTATGAATAATAAAGTGATGCAATTATTATTCTAACATTTGATACTAAACTAATGTCAGTACCTATCACATAGTCACATTCCCATTTTGTAGGTATATTATTAAAATTTTGAAGGATTTGGTGAATAAATTGACAACATTATGAATTACATGAAAGTGCATGAACATTTAGCATCTGAAAAACTTTCATTATGGAAGAGGTAAAAAGGGAAATTATTGCATGCATAGAGTATGGAGCAAAAAATAATCTCAGTGTTTTGTGGAAGGTCTCACTGAGCCAAGAATAAACAACAAAAAATAACTTTTTTTCATGAGGAGAAAATATAAAAACTACAAGCAATATGTGCTGCTTAACACTTACCATGCTAAGCCCTTAACTGCATGCCACTCCCTGTGTGCTGGCTGATTTTTTTCTATTTTCAACAGACTTTAAATAGCTGTATAGGACATTTAGTTAGAGATACATAAAAATTACAGGTATGGTTTAAAATTTTAAGGTTTCAACTTTACATGGATTAACAGTCATGTGTATGGGGCATATACTGTTTCCAAGAAGTGATGTGGATTTCCCCCATCGATTTTGCGAAAATAAATTTTTGTCAAACATTTATTTTTACTACTTTATTCAATTTAAAGAAGAAATAAATTTTGGAACGTGATCATTTGACACTGAAAAGACATTTGTTATACCATTTGCACATAAAGCATAGCTACATACACATAAGCTATTTTGGATAGTGAACCACAGCGTGATAAAGCTTGAAGCACGGGGTAACACACAAACCTACGTTACACTCACTGCACACATAAGAAGTATCTTTCCTCTCAGCTTTCCCAGTATAATGTTCTTTGTTTTCCACTACACACTACACAACGTCTTTGTGCTTTCTTCTTCCCTTCTGCTATTTCCACGTGGTTTGGAAAATGTTTCTGCGACAACGAGCAATCGTTGCAGATCCATGAGAATCCTCAATTCTCTCTCCTCTCTGTAACACTAACGCAGTGCAGACCTCCAGTATAAACTTAGGAGTGCTCAGTTTCTTCTCATTGATGCAATTGTGCAAAATACAACAATTGGAAACTGCCATAATTATACAGTGGAAGGCAAGCTTTCTCCACCACTTCACTGTTTTGTGATCAAGTGCTCCATATGAAAGACGCTGATCAGAAAGGTCTACACCAGCTTTATGTTTGTTGTAATCCAGCACTGCCACTGGTTTCAACTTCTCATTGCCTTCTCTTGTAGCAACAGGCAACGTGCCTGGTACTTATCATCCACACATCCCTCTTGTCTTTCCATCGCAATGCTAGCACATCGTTCTTGCGGCGAAATATTTTTTCACCCTTTTTGAGTTTACCCTCTTTGAGAGACTTGGGCAATCCTTTTCTGTTTGGCATTACAGTCCCTACAAGACCAGTGTTGGCTCTAGCCAGTTCTTCGGCTAGCTGAACACTGGTGTAAAATCTGTCAACATATTCAGTGTGGCCCTTACCGTGGAGTGAGCCGAGCAATCGCTTTACCACTGCAGAAGCACTGTTGTCCAGTTTATCGTCCCTTCCATGGTAAACTTCAAAGTTGCATATGTACCCAGTTTTGGATTCTGCAAGAATGTATAGCTTCATGCCATATTTGTTTGGCTTACTGGCCATATAAACTTTGAAATCTACACGCCCTCTGAAAGGACACATACCTTCATCAATGGTTAGCGCTTCACCTGGTAGATAATTTTCTTTAAAATTCCTTACCAAATCATCCAGAAGAGGCCTGACCTTATGAAGAGCATCAAAGTCTACTACACCTTTCTTTTTTTGCTTTGAATTGTCATTTATGTGGAACATAGACAAAATATTCAGAAATCTGTCCCTTGGCATAATATTGGGGCAAAAATTGCCGCTAACCACTGGATCACTACACCAGTGACTGGCCATACTTGGCCTCTCACTGATTGACATGTGGAGGATAATAGCCAGAAACGTCTTTGTTTCAGCAATTGTTAGTGTCCTCCACTGCTTGAATCTAGAATTGGGCCCTAGTTTGTTTTGTGCTCTCAGTGTGGCTAGCTTCTGTCTAGCATATAGGTTTGTTTGTTCCTTCATAATTGAAACAACCCTGTCATTTATAAAATGAGAAAAAAAATCTAAATATTCACTAGACTGACAGAGTCCTACATTATTTAGCACACCATGAGACCCTGTAAATAAATGTTTGGTGTTTGATCCACTGTAGTCCAGTCATCCTGTGAAATGTCACTCAATCTTGGCCTCTTTCAATGATGAGTGGGGGGGAACACAGGCGGTGGCTCACCTTCATCTGACAACAAATCTGTCACTGAAAGAATACAGAATGTAACAGAACAAAGTGCAACATGAACTGTCTTGTTCTGCATCGATTTAGTAAGATGTTGGACTTACCTGGACTATTGTTATTTTCCGGCATTTCGTAATCACTGTCACTATTGAAATCCGAAAAATCATCATCAGTAGGTTCAGCAAGTACTTCTTCAATCATTTTTCGAAGTTTTGCATCCTCATCACTCGCCATTGTGAGTAAAAAGAAGATAAACAAGCTAAAACCAAAATACTAGCTCCAAAATCAACGGAAAACAAACGACAGGACAACGCAGAACACGTAACATACGCGTGAAAAACACACGTGAATTCGTTCGGAAATATATACGGATATATCGCATTACCTCACTAGGTGCTGCGATCTAGTGCTAATATGATGAACTACAAGCATTACAGGACCTACAGGTTGTAGCGGGAACACTAACAATGCGTTTGAAACACTAAAACAATGTGGAATGCGGCGGTACGTAATATTATGGCGGCCGCATTTTCTTCGTTTCTGCCCGCGACGTAATATTACGGCAGCCGCATGGTAAGTGTTAAAAAAAGGTCAGTAAGTAGTTCAAGAAGATGAGATCAAAATAACTGACATAAAAATGAAAAATAGTTAAAAAAAGTGTGATGACTTAAGCAATGAAGCATTGTGTTGGAAAGTTGTGCACATCATGTTGAACTGGAAATTGACTTACGGTGCAAAGAAGATACTGAAATATTCGGTAGCTTTTATATGAATACTGATATGGATTAAATAAAAGAGTTATAACGGTATACTAAAACTGTCAGTTTTACGGGAAATTGACTTAAGCAAAGTAGAGGTGTTTTGTTTACTAGATTAGACAGACAGGGGCATCTGATGATTATCTTGTAGAGCTAATCCTGTCACAAACAAAGGAAAAAAGTTTTTTCAGTCAAAGGCTCCGTTCAGTTCCACAAATCAGAGATCACTGAAAAGTTCTAAAAAATATCTGAGGCATGCAGAAAGTAGGCACATTGTTAAAGACCAGTGAAACATAGTAACCCTCTGTTTAGCAATTAATAGGAAAGTTTGTAAAATAACAACAATTGTTGTTATGATAGTTAATCTAGGGGAGTTAGTAGCTTTGCAAAGCATTAACAACCATGGAAAAGGAAATCTGCACTGGATGGCTAGCTTTAATTTATATTTGTAAAGATATATTTCACAGATTTTTTGTATCAAAAATCATTGAATCACGTGAAACATTCTCCTTGGTGTATCGAAGAAATTTTTAAACTCTGATATGTGACTGTATGAAATACTGCCTGTAGAGAAGCATGACAAGAGAATTCGAAGCATTTACTATGTGATTGCAGAAGAATGTTAAAATTGAATGGGTCGACAAAAATGTGAAGCATTGTGTGGTAGAAGAAAATATGTTGAAAATTTGACGAAGAGGAATGAGCACTTACTATTGAGAATCGAACGGGAAAATTTGACATTAATTTGTGACTGACTAAAACAGTTTTTACACTTTTGACAAATAAATAATCTGCTTTTCATAATAATTTTAAAGCTGATATTTTGAAGTTAAATTCAGTCAGATGTGTACCTTATGTTTTCATTCCCAAAAAAAAAAAAAAAAAAAAAAAAAAAAAAAAAAAAAAAAAAAAAATTGCTGGTTTTAAATTTTGTATTTTTAGACTTCAGAGCATATACTAACAATAATAAACTGGACTTGTTCTGACAGGGAGATGTCAGCGAAGATCTCTTCCAGAGGCACTCTGAGAAACCACCCACTATGCAGAGCGAAAGTGAAAAGTCTTCAAGTTCCTCCTCATCCAGTTCGTCTTCAGAAAGTTCCGACACTTCATCAACAGAGAGTGACAGTGAGGATGAGGATGAAGATGGAGAGGAAGAAAGACCTCTTATGTACAGGCGGCGCCTCTTGGAGCTCGATATTGAAGAGTTGGAGAGTTTCAGGTAATTTACTCTTAACTGTTACTGATTGAAGCTACAGTCTGTACTTACGGAACTTCAGTCACATATAATACACACTTATTTTAAAAAAAGAAAAAAAAATGCCTTGATGAATCCAGACCATGTAGAATATTTTAACAGAATCTGTGATTTATGATTGCAGAGTAATATCGGGCAATCTGAGAACAGAAAAGTTGTGGATTCTGACTTGTTCTTGAGTATTGATGACCAGTATTCAAATATGGTATCTAAGAATGAGCCCTTATTTCATTTGTTCGTCGCTTTCAGCAACAGTTGTTGGTTGAACACAGGAAAGTTCTTACTTCTTAGATATGTAGTCATTGCATTGCCTCTTACTATGGGAATTTTTGCAGTCACTTTCAGTTTTTTGCTTATTGTATAAAAAACAGTGTTGCATTGAAATATGTATTAAAACAGTATTGGAAGGTGATTTCTTTATATTTGAATTAACGTAAGAATTTCACTATGGATTGTTCCATTAATTAAATAAAAAAATGGTGGAAAAATTAAGTTCTAAAATTTCTTTACCCTGTGCGTGCGCTCGCGCGCGCGCACACACACACACACACACACACACACACACACACACACACACACACACACACAAAATCCCAGATGGACACATGTGACTCTGTGTCAGCACAGAAAGGTATCCGATGCGTATGTAAAGCTCAGTCGTACAGTCTGTT
This sequence comes from Schistocerca nitens, assembly GCF_023898315.1. Taxonomy (NCBI): domain Eukaryota; kingdom Metazoa; phylum Arthropoda; class Insecta; order Orthoptera; family Acrididae; genus Schistocerca; species Schistocerca nitens. The sequence goes on along the minus strand of NC_064622.1, from coordinate 394,307,080 downwards.
CCTTAAATGCTCCTTAAGGCTGGAATTCTCCCCACCCTCCCCCCCTCAAATGACCTTACCATAAAAATTCCTTGCTCTGGATCCCATCCCTCCTTTCACAATGACATTCATATTTTAAAATTCCGCCAGTTCCTATTCCATGTAAACATGGCACTAAAGAAGAAAATCTCCATGGCACAGACATCTCAGAACCACCTCTACTCCCTTCTCAAGATACTGTTACTGTGCAGTCCCAATTACTTATGTCAGATCCTAAATTGTAACCCGTGCCTCTCCAACTCCTGGAAGAGCTCTCCAGACACCAACTCCATGAATGACCAAACTTATTGACTAGGCCCTGCCTTGCTAATTTTTTCCACATCCTCCAATACTCCTTTGTAACATTCAATTGAACTCAAAACCTAAAGAAACCCAAGAACAGTGTTGTCATTCTGTCCAACAAAAACCTCAATCCTACAGTCCTATCCAGAGGCCTCACCTTATCCCTGCATCAAAGTTCAACCATGCTGGACTCATCAGAGATCTGTTGTCTTCCTCCCAGTTCCTACAGTGGAAACACTTCCTTGCTACCAATCTCTCCACCCGGGCCAACCTAGTTCAACACTGAACCTTGCCTGTTCCAGTTCTTACCCCATCCAGCCACACTCCTCACCCCCTTCCATTTAACCACTTCCTGGTTACCGTCTAGGCATTTCTTACCTCCTGTTTGTCTGCACCATTCTTCTCCAGGTCCTTTCCCAAGAACACAAACCTCTCAAGAGAAGAAAGAATACCACTCGCAGCCTCAAGACAGGCCAAGATTTAATCATTCTCCCTGCAGACAAACACTCCATCAGTGTCATGAAGATGTGCAGTGACTACCTAATAGAAGTCATCTGTGAACTGTGTGGCTGCTCCACCTACAAGTTCATCCATAGTAATCTCATCCCAGAAGTCCACCATAATCTCCAGTCCGTTTTCAAATTCTTAGGACTTTTCCAGAATCTCTCTCTTGACTTCATCTCCCTCCTTACCTCAACGACCTGTCACACACCTCCATTCTACAGGCTTCCCAAAATCTGCAAACCAAATAATCCTGGATGCTCCATTGTAGCTGTTTGCTGTGCTCCCACCTGAAAGAATCTCCACTCTCGTCGACCGACCCTTCCAACCAGCTGCTTGTAGTGTAGCCTCGGACATCATAGATACAAACCATTTCCTTCATCAACTCTTAACCATCGCCATCCCATTACCACCTACACCCATACTCATAACCATCAATACTGCCTCCCTATACACTTACATCCCTCATGCCCATGGCTTTGCTGCTATTGAACACTACCTTACTAACATCCTTCAAATTCCAAACCTGCTATCTCACTCCTTATGTACATCGTGAATTATATCCTCTCACACTAACATTTCTCCTTTGGGGGAAAGATACATACAAACAAATACACGGCACAGCCATTACAGCCAACTGGTATAAATATATGCCAACCTGTTTAATGGCCTTCTGGGGCAAACATTCCTAAGTCCCAAACCCGAAACCCTTTGTCTAATTCAGATTAATCAGTCATAACTTCATTATCTGGACCCAGGACCAAAACACCCTGTTGTCATTCCTACACAATTTCAACACTTTTTTTAATGGGGGAGGGGTCTGTAGCCCCTCCACACCCATGTCAGTATGATGACCATCACAAAAGTTCTACCATCGCCTCTTGTGATTTTTAGTATTTATCAAGGAGTTCACATGATACAGATCTTTGATGTTGTCCATGCATTTGGATAGGAATACCCTGTAACATGGATTCATCAATTGCAAAGCAATTGAAGGGTAGCAGGTTTAAAGGCAGAGGTGGAAAAAGCGCCAAGGTTAGTGGCAAAAAAAAAAAAAAAAAAAAAAAAAGGAAAAAATAACCTCTGCGACAATCTTGACAGGTAATTAGAGCGGTAGTGGGTTTCCTTGCTTGCTGCAACAGATCATGTAAGGGTAAGGTTATGGTTAGTTTGTGGGTATTATGCAAAGCCCGGTACCAGTGTTGTAGCTTAGGTTCATCATAAAGAGTATCATTCTGTATTGATATGAGGTACTCCTGATGCTGGGCACCGATAATGTCTCCTGGGTCGACTGCAGCATCTGAGTACCTGTAACATGCTGAAGTTGTCGTATCAGTGGTCAGCTGGTCATAAAATTGATTGCACAGTGTGTAATGTTAGGTGAGTTCTGTTTGTCTTTAATATGTAAATTGGCTTTGCTGCTGCAGACAGTTGGGTGGCTGTATGTTCAGCTGACAGTGCCGGTCAGCTTTGCTGAGATGCAGGGGTTTGCCAGTATTTACGTTGTTTGTGTACTTTAGCTTGCCATACGTGATTAAGTGTCCCTAGTAAAGAGTGTCTTTGGGTGGTTATGTTACCAGCTGTGGTTGTTATTGTATTTTACCAGATTTGGGATGAAAGCATTGCTAGAGTGTCTTGAGTTCCTGTGCAGTCATTTGGCAAGTTTTTTAATACCTCAGATAGTGTCTCGAGATGGTATCCTTTGAGAAGATCCACAGTGTGTTTGTATTGTGGAGCATTGCTTATTATATGTAGCATGACTTGTAAGCAGTGCAGGTGTGTTGGAGCTGCATATCCAAGGACTGGAGCTGCATACATCATCAAAGGTATTATGCAGATGGACCTAGACACTCTCCTATTCAGTGCAATTTGCCGGTTATGCACTTTGCCGATTAAGTACTGGATAAAGTTAGATGAGCCTCACATGTGCTCAGTTGGTGACATGTTCTTTGGGGTCCCCTCAGGTTTGTTTCCGGTGTAGCCAGACACCTAACTCTGCAAGCCACGTAATGGTGTATGGTGGAGGGTACTTTCAGTACCACTATCTGATCCCTCCAACACTGTCCACTCGTGAATAGTGTGTGGGAAGAGTGATGTTGGTAAGCCTCTGTATTGGCTCTAATTTCTCGAATTTTCTCCTTATGGTCAATACGCGAGATGTGTGTGGGGGAAGACCAAATAACATGTCTTACATTTCCCTCGAACACACATTTTATGTATCAGACTCTTCAGAAAGATGTGCGCTACAAAATGAGTATATTTTTGAAAAGTCAATTTTTATTTTTATTTATTTATTTTTTTCCCATCCTACCACAAACGCTTCGGGGGTGGGGGGCCACTATCTAGTATTTCCCCGTGTTTGGAAATATCGTAGATCCAGGACATACACAGAGCAGTCTCTACATCTACATCTACATCTACATCTACATCCATACTCCGCAAGCCACCTGACGGTGTGTGGCGGAGGGTACCATGAGTACCTCTATCGGTTCTCCCTTCTATTCCAGTCTTGTATTGTTCGTGGAAAGGAGGATTGTCGGTATGCTTCTGTGTGGGCTCTAATCTCACTGATCTTATCCTCATGGTCTCTTCGTGAGATATACATAGGAGGGAGCAATATACTGCTTGACTCTTCGGTGAAGGTATGTTCTCGAAACTTAAACAAAAGCCCGTACCGAGCTACTGAGCGTCTCTACTGCAGAGTCTTCCACTGGAGTTTATCTGTCATCTCCGTAACGCTTTCATGATTACTAAATGATCCTGTAACGAAGCGCGCTGCTCTCCGTTGGATCTTCTCTATCTCTTCTATCAACCCTATCTGGTATGGATCCCACACTACTGAGCAGTATTCAAGCAGTGGGCGAACAAGCGTACTGTAACCTACTTCCTTTGTTTTCAGATTGCATTTCCTTAGGATTCTTCCAATGAATCTCAGTCTGGCATCTGCTTTACCAATGATCAACTTTATATGATCATTCCATTTTAAATCACTCCTAATGCGTACTCCCAGATAATTTATGGAATTAACTGCTTCCGGTTGCTGACCTGCTATTTTGTAGCTAAATGATAAGGGATGTATCTTTCTATGTATTCGCAGCACATTACACTTGTCTACATTGAGATTCAATTGCCATTCCATGCACCATGCGTCAATTCGCTGCAGATCCTCCTGCATTTCAGTACAATTTTCCATTGTTACAACCTCTCGATACACCACAGCATCATCTGCAAAAAGCCTCAGCGAATTTCCGATGTCATCCACCAGGTCATTTATGTATATTGTGAATAGCAACGGTCATATGACACTCCCCTGCGGCACACCTGAAATCACTCTTACTTCGGAAGACTTCTCTCCATTGAGAATGACATGCTGCGTTCTCAGTTGTAGTGGGGAGATGGGTAGTTTCCACATGACCCGTGTTCACGTTTAGTGATTTTGGTGTTTCCTCTTCGTTTATTGCTCTCACATCAAACGAAAACAAAATGAATTTCTGTGGCCATGAGCTATGAAGTGAATTAAAATACATTCACATAATTATGGAAGGCTCAAATATGTTCTTGATTTCAGATTTTATTTTATTTCCATCTTTCTAACAGTCAAGTATTAATCACCTTGAAGAACAATGAAGTTATTTTTGTCAGTTTGCTAAAGAAATTTGGCTTTTATTAATCTTTCCCACTGAGACAGTCAGTTTATTTGAAATGAATTATTTAAGTTCACAATATTGGCTAGTTTCATCTTTTCGCTACATTTCAAGTGCACATTTTCATCTTCTAGCACGTATGGCATTATGCCATAATAAAGAACCAAACATAAGATAATATGGTACTGGCACTCCAAGAAAATTTACATCTGAATTTGGACATACAAATAAGCCAAATTATGGATTTTGGTATGGTTCACAAAATTTCGATGTTTTTGGAGTGAAATTTTGATGCTCTTAGAGTATACTCTGATGTCTTGTTTCTTCAAAGGCATAATGTAAGATCTTTTAATGTTTTACACATACGAACATACGGGCTTCCTGCAACATCGTAGCTGAGCAAGCGCAGTGGCACGCGTTGTCTGGCGCTCTCTGGCAACTGATCAAACGAACCTGTTCGTAACAAATCGCAGGAAAATATTGCGAATCGTGGTTTTAGAAGCGTTACTTTCAGAGTAAATTTCCTTTTATGCAAGATGAACTATGTGCGAGAATGTATGATGAATTTCTTAAATCACAGAGCGTCTGACTCTCATTTAAAAATCAACTCTTTGAGGATGACCATTTAGAAGAATTTAGAGTCCAGATGATCAGATATTTATGTCATTATTAAAACTTTTACTGGCACATTTGTGTGATGTATGTTAAAGCGTAACATGCTCAAAAAAGGTCATTATTGAATGTGAAAGCTTGCCTTCTCTTGCAGCTTATTAATCTTAGAGACCAATGTTATATGTGGAAGTTTTTCTTTTCTTGTAGCAGCACTGTGTATATTAATTAAAACCATTAACTTTTCCTATTTGTGTGTTCGCTCTACTTAGGAGTGATGTTGCTGTTGGCTGACTACATCATGTGTCCTATGCTCTGAATACTCGCCGTCATCAGCTGGCTAGATCATGTGACATGAGCTATGACTAGCTTACAAAAGCGCATCGCAATATCGATTTAAATGCTTTGGAAAGTAACATGCAGTATTTGGTGGAATTTGAATTTATACTTTCATAATACGAAAACATGAAGTGTACATGTTGGTGCACATTAAAAATCTTTCCAAAACATGATTTTTTTCCCCCCGAGTTTAGTTTTCTAAAGTGCCTGGAAATTCTATGCCAGTGTATAAAACCATAACGATTCAAAGGATTGCAGTTTTGAGGAAAAGTATACTGTCACTTAACACGAAAAAAGTGTATTTTCGTGTGGGAGAAAGTGTATTTTTAACTGGGAAAATACGGGAATTTTTTTCCCTGTCCATGTATTCATCTTAGTTTTGCATCTCCGTAATGCTCTCTCATCTGCTAAATGATTCCGTGATGAAACGCACTGCTCTTCGTTGGATCTTCTTTATCTCCTCTATCATTAATACCTCATAGGGATCCCAGATAGATGAACAATACTCAAGAATTGGCTGAACAAGCACCTTATAAGCCACTTCTTTTGTTGATGAGTTACATTTCCTTAAGATTCTTCTGATCAATATGAGTCTGGTGTCTGCTTTTCCCACTATCTGTTTTATGTGGTCACTCCACTTAAGGCTGCTCTATATAGTTACACCTACATATTTTATGGCAGACGCTGTGTCCAACTGTTTGTCATCAATTGTTTAGCTGTACAGTAGTGGATTTCTCTTCCTATTTATGCGCTATATGTTATGTGTAACTGACTTTCTTGCGGAAATGTACTGGGTGTGTGTGTGTGTGTGTTGTGTTGTTATTTGTCTGCAGTGTTGCTGTTTGTGTAGTTATTTTGGTCTAAGAGTGAACAGACTGCCTCGCATTTGTTGAAGTTTAAAACACTGCTGTTCCAACAAAGACTCAGCAGTTCTGAGTGTTGTCTGAAATCATGAATTGATGTTTGATGTTTTCATCCGTGTAGATGGCAACCATTGTGTTTTCTTTAGTTCAGATATCATTAATGTAGAGATTAAACAAGGCAGCTCCCAGGATGCTGTCTTGGGATACTCCAGCTCGTATACCATGTAATGTTGATTGTTTGCCCAGACTGAGGCCATCTTTTGGTTTGGTATGAATGTATGAGGTATACAAGTCCGTCGAGGAAACTAATTTCAATGAGTTTTCAAATGAGGCTGTTATGCCAGAGATGATCAAAAGTCTTTTTGATGTGTAGCCATACAGCCCCTTTTGCCTTCTTGGTGTTGTAGCCATTTGTTATATGATAAGCTACGGAAAGGAGGAGTTATTGCTCTGGCCTCAGGGTGTCATTAGTGTCAGTGCCTAGTGAGTTGCTGTAGGATTACCTTTTCAACAGTCGTGCTGAGCGAGTGCAGTTTTGTAGGAGGGAGTGATCTTTCCCTGGCTTCCTGAACATCAGGACTTTGACTGCTCTCCAAAAGACAAGGAAGTGTTGGTGTCATGGGATGGCATTGGTGATGTGTGTTAGGTATTCTGTGGCTTTATCCTTGAACTTTGGAGGTTTCAGTTTTGAATGCCATTGGGACCAGGAGCTTTTTCTAGCGATAGTGTGCTTAATAGCGCATGTGATTTCGAGTGTACCACCACATCTAATTTCATCATGCAAGGGCGGGTTACAAGGTGTGTAACCTCCTGATCAGTTTCAGGTGTGAATACAGGGTTTGATGGAACCAGATTTGGTGTGAATGATGCTGCAAGTGTTATTGTCATAAGCTCTGCCTTCTCCTCTGTGGATTATGCAGGGCTGTTTGACCATGTAGTGTTTCTCCTTGGTGAAGTGACAAGTAAATTTCCACATTCCAGGTTGAGTGCTGTCCAGCCCAGGGAGTTTTTGATGTTACTGTGTGACTTTAAATGTTTGTATTTTCTCCTATATAATACAGTGGAGCCTGTTAACGAGCGGTTTGTATGACGAGTGCCTGGTGCGCTGCCAGTACGCATTGCCCGTATCTCGTGAGACAGTTTCTCATTGAGATAAGGCCCAGGATTTAATGGGACAGGGCCGTTGAGTGGTGGTGTGGTGTGGTGTAAAGACTGGAATGGTGTCGATCATTGCATCTTGGACAGCAGCTATTAGTGCTTTGACATCTGCATCAGTTTGAGCTGTGCACGTAAGTTCGTGTGTCTGGAATACGACTATCAAGTGTTTCTTTGAACAGAGCCCAATTCATGTGCTTGCAGTTTTGTATCCGGCATTGTTCTATGCTGTGCAGTGTTTCTTCCATGTGCAGTATTACAGGCCTGTGGTTTGAGGGCATATCATTTACTACCTCAATGTTGAGTGTAACTGCAATGCCCCTGATGATGAGTGCCATGTCTACCACATCTGGCCTCTGTCCACTGTGATAGGGTACATACATTGGATCAACGGGCACTAGTGTAATGTAGCTTCGCCCTAGTGTATATTCAAATAGTTTTTTGCCATTGGAGTTTCACCTCCAAGAATTCCAGTCAGGATGTTTTGCATTAAGATCTCCTGCAGTGATGACCCATGGTGCAGTGTTATATATTGTGCTGATATCCCGTGTTATGACGTGGTTAGGTGGATTCTATAGGGATATCATTAGTATAGGCCTGAAGGGCATGGCCTTCAAAATTTTGAGTTCAGGGAGTTCTTTTCCTAGTGCATAATGATTGCTGTTCTGCCTCCTTCCTTGAGTATGATAGCTGCAGGAGCCTGATAAATGAAGTTGTTTGTGCGGTTTAAGCTTCATTTCGTTCATGAGCAATCCAGATACCGTTCCTCTCTATGAATGTGACTACTTCAATAGTGTTGTTCGAATGTTGGTGATCCCATCTGCGTTCCAGAACAGGATCTGTGTCAGTGTTAACGTTTTTTGCGTGAGGGCTGTTATCCATGAGAGAGTGTGAGGAGTGTGCTGAAGGAGTTTATTATGACAGCTCAGTGCTGGTTGGATGAGGCCACAATGAACTGTGTGCCGAGTGTGATGATGCAACCAAAGACCTTCATGAGGACCCGAGTCAATGTGTGGTTGAGAAATAATTTCTCGATTGTTCCTCCAAACCATGTTTCTGTTGGCCTTTGCGTTAGTGGATGTGTTATCGGCTGCTTGTTTGTTTTGGCGTAATGTATGGGCAGGCTTCGGTGTTGATTTTGTGGGTTCATTTTGTTGGCACCTGTGTTATAGTTGTGGTGAGGGCAAGTGTAGTGTGCATTGGGGTTTGACTCTCTGAGCTGTGTGCTGCATTTTGTTGGTCTGTTGTTGGTGTGGTTGTTGTGGGATAGTAATGTTCCTACATTTGATAGTATATTGTTTGACTCCTTTCTTCTGCTTCTCTGAGGTAGTGGTTGCCCATGTGTAATATATAATATTTTTGTGCGTTGTGTAGTCCGAAATTCCGGGGCAGGGCTGTGTTGTTGTGCTCTGGTTCTAGTCTCATGACTGGTGTGGTTGCAGTGGCTTGTGTTGTCTGTACACTGTATGCACTTCTGGGATCTAATGGCTGCCATTGTATTTACAGCAGCAGGGTGCCAGACCAGTGTGTGCGGCCAGATTTCCAAAATTCTGAGAGCATTGGCATTGTTGGGGGACTTGGGGTGGGTTGTGTATTTCTACAGTCATGACCATGTGAGGGAAGAGCTGTACCTTCAGCAGGTCGCAGCATCTGGCCATGTCAGATAGCTCCACCAATTAGTTGAGTATGTTTCTGTGTGTTGAGAACCATGTCATGCGGCTTGCACTTACACATTCTCAGCCAAGAGCGACAAGTTCTCCTTGCATTGTTTCATTATGAGTTCGTGAATCCATTCCCATCATTATGTACTGCTGAGTTTTTTCACCAGCAGTTCTGTACATGGCTTATTCAACATTGCATGTCTCTAGGAAGCTTATTAGGTTTGTGTACCCGGCCTTGGTAGATATATGTAGTGCAGCATGATCCACTGATAGTTGTGAGTAAGATGATGTTGGTCTGTATCTCTCCATGAATGCTTTGTTTTGAAGACTCAGGTCTCAATATTTGTATATGATGACTGGTGCAAATCCAGTCTGTGCAGGTATGCTCTGCATAACTGTTGCTGTGTTGTTGTTTGGGGCTGCTGCAGGGCTCTTTCTGTTGTCACTTGTGTTGTTGTCGTTGTTGCTGCTACTAATGATAGGTGTAGTAGGTGTTAGCACCAATGCCCCACCATTGCCAAAGGAGTTAGTGGCTCTCTTGTTTGTGTGTTTATTTTTGTTTGCATCTGGGACCTCCCAGCTGCAGTGATCCATCACTGTGGTACTGTTCCTTGACTGGTAATTCTGGCTGTGGTAACTCCGGCTCCATTACCTTCAGCTCTTGTGATTCTAGCCCCCAGTAATTCCACTGGGTCAAGATAGAACATGTCTCACATTCCCGAATGAGATTTTCACTCTGCAGCGAAGTGTGCGCCAATATGAAACTTCCTGGCAGATTAAAACTGTGTGCCAGACCGAGACTCGAACTCGGGACCTTTGCCTTTCGCAGGCCAGTGAAGGTAAAGGTCCCGAGTTCGAGTCTTGGTCTGGCACACAGTTTTAATCTGCCAGGAAGTTCCATGTCTCATATTACTGGTATTGTGACTGTATGTTCTGTTGATATTTTTGTAGTGTCACTGCCACTTGTCAGTTGATAAATGATCTCCTGATGATTGCTAAGAGGACGGTGATACTGGTGGGTACAACGATATCTACTGCCTCTTGTGCTCTCTTCGTCATGCTGCAGGTTGTATGGTAAAGTTTGCGATGCGTTGGGTTACCGTCTCTCCAGCATAAGGATTCTGTATTTAGGGACTCATGACATGTTTGCTTTTCTTTGGAAAGGGAAAAAGAATTGTGAACTTACAGAAGCGAGAAGTGTTAAACCTATTGATGCAAGGGAGTGCGGAAAGAAGAAAAAAGCCTACAGTGCACAGGGTGATGTGAATGTTCCCCTGACACTGAAGTCCCCGAACAAAGAATGGGTGATTCCTGCTGGAAATTTGCAACTGAAGTTGTGGGAGCTATGAGTCAAAGACTTTTTCATCTGAACAGTGGAGAGCATCAATGGATTAATGACAAGTTCTCTCATGACTAGTGCCTCTTCGGTTTATTTGCAACACTGACAGCATCCTCTGGCAGCTATGCCTCAGAGCAGTGATACACACATGTTGGCTGCTTCATGCCGACTCAACTTCAATGCCTTCTACCCAATCACCTGAACCTCATCGTCCTCAACCCAACTTGCTAACTTCCTGGATGTTGACCTTCACCTCTGGTGGATCCATCCTTACCTCCATCCATATCAAGCCTGCTAACTACCAACACTACCTGCATTTCAACAGCAGTCACCCATTCCACACCAAAAAATTGCCCCCATTTAGCCTGGCGATGCATGTATGGAGTATCTGTAGTGACTAAAATTCCTGTGGCAACTAGACTGAAGGTCACTAAGGCCTTCACAGGCAGGCACTACCCTTCAAACTTAGTCTGCAATTTCTTGTTCCAAATCCTCTCACACCCTCAAGAACTAGCTGCAAAGGAATGCACCCTCATTGCCTAATATCAACCCAAACTGGAACAGTTGAGTCACGTCCTTTCACGGGGACTATCTTGCAGGATGCCCAGAAATGAGGAACGCACTCCTGAAGTGGCACCCTGCTGCCTACCCAACTTCCATGGTGTCCTAGTCTATTCCTATGCCACTCTCACTCCCAACCTCTTGCCATGGGGTCATATCACTGTGGAAGACCCAGGGGCAAGACCTGCCTGATTCACTCTTTCAGCACATAAATTACATTCCTATCACAGGCTTATTCTGTTTCATCAGAGGAAGGGCTATATGTGGAAGCAGTCACATCATATACTATGTAATACTTTCCGCACAGGATTTCATGGGGGCATGATCAAGAATGGAAGGCCACTGACAAACTGTGGCCAAGCACACAGTTGACCATGCACTGGCAGAACACACTGCTAAGCACAGCATGCTCAAGTTCAGTGGCCACTTCACAAACAGTGCCACATGGATCTTTCCTCCAGCACCAGCTTTTCTTAGCTATGCAAATGGGAATTATCCTTTCAAAACTCCCATAATCCTCAAGGCGTCAATCTCTGCTAACACACTGACCCACATGCTGTACCCAAAAGTCTTCCTTTCCTGTCCTGTCACCCCCTCCCAATCCATGCCTTCATATTATCATCATTGTGCGCCGCATGAACTCATCAGGTATGGTACCTGTGTGTTGTGTTACTATCCCACACACATGTCGGTGCCTCCTCTCGCATTTCTACCTTACACGCTGGGTGCCTCCCCTTGAGCTGCCAGCTACCCCTCCCCAATCCCTCCTTCTGCTTCCACCTCTGTCTCCTTCTCCCCACCTCAACTAATACAATCCCTTACCCAACTCTACTTCAAACTGTAATCCTGGCATTGTGTGGTCAGCTGACACACTGTAACTAAAAAGGCATATCTCTCTCTCTCTCTCTCTCTCTGCCTGTCTGTGTGTACGCGCATGCACGCACATGCGCGCACTCGGCTACATATGCTCTACTTCTTTAAAGGATTCAACTGAAGGCTAGCATGTTTTCATTCTTTTTTATGTGCCTATCGATAACTGCAGAGTTATTCTAAGTGATGGACCCATTTCCAAAAATTCATGTGTATTAAAGTATTAATCCAAAATGAACAAGCTTTATGCCAATGAAAAGAGGAAGTTTCAGAGTTTTTTGGCGGGCAGGCGGTGATGGTTTCAGAAGCGGCCAGTAGAGTTCGCGCGTCAGTAGGCCCATCATTCCATTTCCCTGTCAGTTTTGAGTGAGATGGAGACTGTGTAGCATGTTCTTGAGTTCGCAAAAAGTGAGTCACAAATTGCAGCGCAGCAGGCATTTCATATATAATTGGTATTCATCCACCGACTCGTAGAAGCATTAACCATTGGTTTAAGCAATTTAAACAGACTGGGAGTGTGTGCAAAGGAAAAAGCACAGACCGACTGCATGTGTCAGAGGATGGCGTCCGGCTATTCAAGAAAGTTTTTTGCACAGTCCCAGTAAGTCTACCAATAGAGCCAGTCAAGAACTTGGAATACCCCAACCAACTGTATGGAAAGTTCTGAAACGGCGTTTGCTGTACAAACCATACTGATTACAACTTGTGCAGGCTCTCAATCCCAATGACAAAGAGAAGCGTCTCACATTTTCTGGTAATGTGCTAGCAAAGATGGAGGTTCATGCATTTCTAAAGCATGTAATTTTTAGTGATGAAGCGAAATGTCAACACACACAATGTTCACATATAGTGTTTGGAAAATCCACATTCACCATTGCAACACGAAAGAGGCTCACCGAAGATCAACGTGTTGTGTGTCGTATCTTGTACAAAGGTTTAATCACCATTTTTCTTTGCGGAAAGGACTGTAACAGGAATCACGTATCTGGACATGTTGGAATAATGGCTGTTCCCTCAAGTTAGGGGAGATTCCCAGGACTTAATTTTCCAACAGGATGGAGTTCTGTCCCATTGGCACTGTGAAGTATGAGGCTTTTTGAATGATTCAGTTTTGTTGCCATGTTACAATTTGCTTCTTTCGCCAAAATACACCAGATTTTACACAATGTCACCTCACTAACTTGTTGTGCAGACACAGTTGTTTATTAAGTGAGGAACTGAGGACAAGTAAGGTCAGTAGCCTATGGAGAAAGCACATCTTCGGTACAAAAAGAAATGTGTAATGACTTCACTTATGGTCATCCGAAGACCAGTATCAGTTGCAAAGCGATTTAGAAAAGATTGCTGTATGGTGTGGCAGGTGGCAGTTGACGCTAAATAACGAAAAGTGTGAGGTGATCCACATGAGTTCCAAAAGAAATCCGCTGGAATTCAATTACTCGATAAATAGTACAATTCTCAAGGCTGTCAATTCAACTAAGTACCTGGGTGTTAAAATTATGAACAACTTCAGTTGGAAAGACCACATAGATAATATTGTGGGGAAGGCGAGCCAAAGGTTGCGTTTCATTGGCAGGACACTTAGAAGATGCAACAAGTCCACCAAACAGACAGCTTACACTACACTCGTTCGTCCTCTGTTAGAATATTGCTGCGCGGTGTGGGATCCTTACCAGGTGGGATTGACGGAGGACATCGAAAGGGTGCAAAAAAGGGCAGCTCGTTTTGTATTATCACGTAGTAGGGGAGAGAGTGAGGCAGATATGATACGCGAATTGGGATGGAAGACATTACAGCAAAGACATTTTTTGTCGCGGCGAGATCTATTTACGAAATTTCAGTCACCAACTTTCTCTTCCAAATGCGAAAATATTTTGTTGAGCCCAACCTACATAGGTAGGAATGATCATCTAAATAAAATAAGAGAAATCAGAGCTCGAACAGAAAGGTTTAGGTGTTCGTTTTTCCCGCGCGCTGTTTGGGAGTGGAATGGTAGAGAGATAGTATGATTGAGGTTCGATGAACCCTCTGCCAAGCACTTAAATGTGAATTGCAGAGTAGTCATGTAGATGTAGATGTAGAAAACTCACGAACTCACGGCAATTCTCATTTCAACAGCTATAGATTGGCCTTAAAAATTACGTGTTTCATTGAACAAGTCTTTAGTTTGTTGAACAGCATGGGTGATAATGAAACTTTGTGTATTAACCATATGGCAAAATACTCTCCTCCTTGCATGCTGTCATTTGCCAGAATCTTGTTTGAAAACGTCAAACTATCTATGAGATATGAGGAATGTTACAGATATTTCATTCTGGCTTTTTCACTGCCGTGTGCAATTCCAAATTAGTGCGCTATGTAAAATCAGTTCTTTCAAGATTGGTGACAGGTAGAGACCTCCATCCAAGTCTAAAGAAAAAGTCAAGATGTTAGCTAAATTTCTTATACAGCAGCACAGGGTGTAATATGTACCAAACACAAAATCATAACAACCCCTCCTTTTCATTGCAAACTTTTTCAAATTTCAAGCATTGTCTTATTTAAATGCAGATATTTCAATAACTGTGACTGGTAACCAAATGACAGGCATTTCATCGTGAAGCTGACATATAAAGCTATATATAAGTGACATAAAAATGAAAATTTTATGCTGAATGTTTTCTGTAAAACCATTTTAGAAAGATTGCATGGTGTATGCTTTGATTTTGCCAGCTCAATGCATCACCAACCAGCTAGTGGGCAAACAAAAGTGACCTCCACTACCGAACAAACAATTGAACTTGCCCAACACTGTGGATGAAAATTCTACACAGCACATGGGCCACCATGTCCTGCACGGGCCTAACAACACATGAAGTTCATTCCTTTGTATTAGGGTAACAGCTACATCAGGAAAGTTTCAGAAGATGCTACATGCCACATTTCAGCAGAACTGTTTCCAATGACATATGTACAAGAATGATAGGTACCATTGGTTCTGGGAAGGGCAAGTTTCACTTTCATATCATCACTTGAAAATGGCTAATATATGATTGATTGGAAACTTTCTTGTCATAGTCCTCTGGCAACCTATTTGTGGTCTGGTATGTGAAATGCATAAAATGGATGTTCTCCAGGAGCATCCAGGCCAGTCTTGATTATGTACTACAACATTTAGTGGCTTTGAGCTCAGCTTGATTGAAGTTCATTTTTTGTGTTTATCAAAGATGAGCTACTTTATACAAACAGCCCTTGAAATTGTTATTGATGCTATATCATTTGCTTGGGGTATGTCTGTTAAGCACACTGTTTGTTGACACATTTCTCTATCCTTGTTTCACACAACAATGTGTCAGTCACTACTATGAGGGTGATGTAAGAGTGGCCATCACACAGCAGTTTTAAATTTTATTCTGGGAAATGTGTGCGTGATTTTAATGTGCATAATTCCCATATGAGTTCTGTGCAATTTTAACAACACAGTTACATTTTTGTAGTGCATTGTTTGAGCAAAATGACATGTCTTCCACACCAAAGAGATGAGATGGGGATTCGTCAGTGGCTGCAATGTGTATGAAGCAGTGATACGCACCAACCTGAGGTAGTTGAACTCACCAACGGGTTCAGAGAACTTGTTTCTTTCTCATATTCTACGTAGAATCTAGTGAACCAGTTCTGGTCATCCTAAGGAAGCTGCTAAAGATGAGACATGCACAAAGTACTCTTTCATTCTGTTAACAGTGCTCATATCAGTGCAGCACTGGGCTCTGCATTTATCTACAGGCAACAAGACCGTATTGATTAAGGGAAAGTTCAGCTTTGCAATGTTGAGGATTAAACAAGTTCACTTAGTTTGAGAAAGGTCGGATATGATAACCATTCTGGGTTGTTACAAGGCGAAGACTAATATCCACTAATTGTGAGAGGAAAATTTAGCGCTGAGCTGTTGTGTCAAATTAAAACTTGGTGACAGACAAGGATTTAAACCTATGTACTTGGCTTTCAAGATTAGTGCCTTTCCAGAAGCATCATCGAAGCCTCGCAGTCTAACTCAGAGATTCATGTTGCCACTAGATGCCCTCTATTCATATATTCCAAACAGTACAGGTAGTCTTCTACTCTGCTGTGTGTTTAGCCCTCCTAGGAGAGAGGATATATCATTTAGGGTGTGATTGTACCACAATCTTGTAGCTAATTAAGGGCATCTGGCATTGAACTCTCATAACTAGCTAAAATGGTATACTATAAATATAATAGAGGCAAACATTCCACGTGGGAAAAATATATCTAAAAACACAGATAATGTGACTTACCGAACAAAAGTGCTGGCAGGTCGATAGACACACAAACAAATACAAACATACACACGAAATTCAAGCTTTCGCAACAAACTGTTGCCTCATCAGGAAAGAGGGAAGGAGAGGGAAAGACGAAAGGATGTGCAACAGTTTGTTGCGAAAGCTTGAATTTCGTGTGTATGTTTGTGTGTCTATCGACCTGCCAGCACTTTCGTTCGGTAAGTCACATCATCGAAATAAAATGGTATACTGTTAAACCTCAGTTGGATGAAGACAAGTGCAAGGGTTTGAGTCCTTGACTGGCATAAACTTTTATCAGAAAAGTTCACTGCAGCAAATCCTAGTAAAGAAAGAGGTAAGTTTGTGTATAATAGTCCAGTTGCCTTACGCAGGTTTTTCTTTATTTTGGAATGATTTCATACAAATGCACAAATAACTGTTCTGTTACGTCCAAAGCAACAGTAGATTCTGCTTTACTGAGACTTGTGCATAACTCTAGCATTTTAACAAAAGTTAAAATTTTTTGCATGAAGCCAACCCAGTGTGTCAAACTCTGAATAAAATATTTTATGTATATCTTTCAGGCATAGTAAAATGGGGTTTGTTAGCTTAATTTATTTTGTTTCATACAAATATATTGAATATCTTCTGGTTTAACTTTGTTATAATTGTATAATAAAATGGTCAATTAATTATCAGCATATATCAGTTTTGTTGAGAAATAGGTGTGTCTACATCTGTAAAAATCAGAATCTTGTTGCTAATGATTCAGAAATCAGTTATCAGCAAATTCTTGTATATAATTCTTTACTAACCTTTAAAATTATTTATCTGTGAAATCTTAATGTTTTCATTATGTAGCTAAAAATTAAACCCAACTATTTTGTGATTATGTAATGTCACTTTTTCATGCATGCCAGTGTAATGAATCTTTCTTAACTTTCACAGTAAAGCGAGGACACCTGAGCGCAGTGAAACTCCTATTCCCCCTGAGAGTCTCAGTGATACAGAAAGTGGATTTGGAGTTGCGGGACTTGAGGATGTGAAACCTGCACTTGAGGAAATTCCTTTGCCAGCGAGTGTTGCTGTTCCCACTTCTCTCAGTCCGTTGCACAAAATGGAAATGCACAGCACTGTTGATTCTGCTGCAGCAGAAGCACTCATGGCTCTGGCTGGTGGTGAATCCATCATCCTGAAGACTGCAACAGACACAGGTCCACCTACAGTATTGAATGGGGGTCTTCCACCTGAAGATACATTTGCAGAATTGTCATCACCTCCTGACATCACGGCTGAACACTCCTATAGCTTACCACCCAGGCGTGAACCTTCTGCCTCTCCGCTTAGTAGTGACGAAACACCGAGAGGTGCTAAGCGGCCATTGTCTCGACCTCCGCTTACTAATCATGCAACTTCAGTTGAAAATGAACTGCCTCCAGCTTCCAAAAAAGCTCGAAAATCTAAGTTTGAGGAGCTTATGAACGAGACTGCATATGTTAAACCTGTTACTAAGGCTGTTGTGTTCTCCAAGCGGGACATTATTGGAGAAATGACTGTATTGTACGAGTTTTTAACACGTGGCATTGACAAGGAAGATATACATTATTTGAAACGCAGTTATGAGGCAATGTTGGCTGATGATGCTCAGGGATACTGGCTGAATGATACTCACTGGGTTGATCATCCTGATATCCTTTCTAGACTTAACTATATTTTTATCATATATTGCATTGTAAATATATTTTCACATTGTTGTTCTTCAGTGTCTTGTAGTATCAAGTATATATCATTCTTCTACACTGGTGTTGTTATGCTCTTGGAAGTATGTCCTATGTATGTACGTATTGGATATCAAGAGATTCTAATGTATTAACAGCCATCAACATTTTTCTTAATAACATTTTAGCTATGTGGTTTTTATTTCAAAACTTATGTACAATCTCAATCTCTGTCTCTCTACTGTTGTCCTGTTAACACATAGTATAAAAATGTCTGAAATCACTTCCTGCTCTGTAGTGAAACATGAGTATGGAACACAATTAAAAAGTGTGTGTGTGTTGAGGGGGGGGGGGGGGGGCAGGAAACAGGATGTTCTTCATGTTTTTCACAAGCTTACAGAAAAATATCAGCTTTGAACTTTTCTGAGGAATTGTGCTTGCTAAAGCTAAGAGGGTTTTGAAAACACAACGCGTAGCTGAATCAGTAGTGTTGTTGAACAGTAATTCAGTACAGTCTGTGGATCGAGGGTTCAACTCTCAGTGTGGTCATTACTTTTTTACATTCAGTTTGGCATATCTATATCTTTTAAATGTAAAATTTGTCACATATATCCTAATTAACACATACCTAATCAATACTTTTAATAAAAAATGCACATCATCTTGTTTCTACTTATATATTGCACACAAAGTTCCAGTTTTCATAGTAAATATAAACTCTTAATTATCCATATTTTATAATAGACTGTCTGTAACGATAGTTCAAATGAAGAACACATAACAAATTAAATTTTTAGGACAAAAATGAAAAACCAAATACTCTTCGTTTAGACTTTGTCCGTTGGTTTGTACCACAGATGTCGTCTCTTAAGAGCCACAGTAGGAAGTGTTGTGGAAACATGGACAACAACAATTTTCACAGCAAAATTACCAAATAAGCAGAAACTAGTTGCAAAATCATGTTTTCTTTATTTACTTTTGCAAATCGATTTTAACGGATTAACAGCCATCATCAGTGCTTTCAACGAATATGTGCCCTGAGTAGTAACACTGTCTTTCATTGAAAGCACCGATGATTACTGTTAATCAGTTGAAATCGATTTGCAAAAGTAAATAAAGAAAACATGATTTTGCAACTGGTTGGTGCTTATTTGGTAATTTTATGGTTTACGGTCGCTGCACAACTTGGGAACCACATGGAGCCCACCATTCAGAATTTTCACAGCACCATACAAATGCTACCTTTTTTACAGTTGCCTCTGTACCACTGCAATATGAAGCCAACAGAATTGAGCCATGTTACAGGATTTAAGCTGCCAGACATACTGGACCTAATTCCCAAAGCTTCGACACGTGTCGCTGTCAAACGCTGACAAGATACAGAATGGCACATAATAAGACAGGAGGAGAAAATGTGGCGCTTGGATGGCTTTGTGGATTCTGTTGTTGATTGACTCGTCATTGATGTAGCACATGAAATTTCCAGTAGTGAAATGTATTTCTTGGATTCAGACAAGGAATGGATCATGAGATTACTAGAGGACTGATTGTAAATAATACCTTCAGTGGAGTCAATATTTAACTATATGATGAATTCCCTGCAAAACGCTTTTGCATCACTCATATCTCGTGTAGAGAAATTACCCTGTGTTTAAATGAAGAATTTTCCTCAATCTTATTTTTAATTACAATACTATGTTAACTAAGAGCAACAGCATGTTATGTTTTCCATCTGGTGCCCTAGGAAGCGGCTGGTAAGGCCGGAGTTTTACCGAATATTATTTCATTCTCTTTAAGAATTAAATGACATTTGAAGCTATATTGTTTCTCTGCTCATCTATTTTTATGCTATAGCTGCAACTGCTCACATCACTGCACATCAGTTGGACCACTGGGCTAGCCAGTGCTGTCCAAGTTAAAAGTGCCAGTAAAGCTATAGCCCATCTGCCAATGCGCATTACGCTCACAGCATAAAACATATCCTTACTATAGTTTTTCAGAGTTAAAGATGAAAGGAATAATCCCAGTGCCAAAAAATGCAGGTACTGATAGGGGTGAATATTACAGAACCATCAACTTGGTAAATCAATGTTGCAAAGTACTGACACAAATAATTATCAGAAGAATGGATGGAAAGACTGGTAGAAGACAACCCTGGGGTAGATCAATTTGGGTTATGGAGAAATTTAGGAACAGATAAGGCAGTACTGTCCTAATGCCTTATCTTAGAAGATAGACTGAAGAAACACAAACCTAAGTTCACAGTATTTGTAGATGTAGGAAAAGCTTGTGAACATGTTCATAGGAATACACTCAGAAAAAGCTTGTGAAAATGTTAACTGGAATATACTCTTTGTATTCTGAAGATATCAGGGATACAATACAAAGAGTGAAAGGTTATATGCAATTTGACCAAAGATCTGACTGCTGAAGTAAGACTTCGATAAAGCATATGAAACAGAAGCAGTAGTTAAGGAGGAAGTGAAACAGGATTGTTGATGTTATGCAATCTGTGCATGAATCTAGCAGTGAAGGAAACCAAGGAAAAATTTGGAACAGAAATTAAAGCTAAGGGGAGAAGAAATATAAACCTTGAGGATAGCTGATGACATTGTAATTCTGTCAGTGACTGAAAATGATTTTAAAGAGCAATTGATGGAATACATAGTGTCTTACAGGCAGGTTATAAGATCTACATCAGCTGAAGCAAAACAAGGACAATGGGATACAGTTGAATTGAACCAGGTGGCAGCCAGGGAATGATACACTAGAAATGAAATGATACACTAGAAGTAGTGAAGAGCTTTGCTGTTTGTGCAGCAGAATATGTGAAGATTGCAGAAGTAGAGAGGCTGTAAAATTCATACTGGCAATGACAAGAAAATCATAGTTCAGACAAGAAGAGAATAGAAGGTTTTGCAATGTGGTAGATCTGATAACTAATGAGTAGGTACTGAATGGAATTGGGGGAGTAAAGAAATTTATAACATAAATTGACTTAAAAGGTGTCGATTGATAAGACCCATACTGTGGCATCAAGGAATTTTGTTTAATAATGTTGTGTGTGGTTTTAGGGGGGCAGGAGGGTTAAAACAGTAGAGTAAGACAGACTTCATGAAATATATGGGTTCTATTGGTTTTAGGCTGCGGTAGTTATGGAGAAAAGCAGCAGCGTACACAGCTCAGACTAGCATGATGAGCAGTGGCATATCTGTCTTTGGAAGAAAAACATCTCTTTCCTTCAGAAAACACCCATTAACAGTAATTGGCAGCTTATAGTGGCTCTTTTTTTTCCTCCTGAGGTGTTTACAGTCCAATCTCATTTCTGGATTAATTGTTAATTGTGGCTGCAGGTTCAATACCTTTCAATATGAGAGAGGGAAAGATTGTAGGGGTAATCCGAGGATGATGAAAGTAATGGTCTTCTTCCACAATGCTGTCATCAGTGCAATTAAAGCCTGCCGCTGGTTGGCACAAAATGTATTTATGAGCTATGTTCTGAAAATTCTCAGTAATATTAAAGCATCTCTTCAAGCAAAATATGATCACATTCTTCAGCAAAAATCATTCTTGATCTGGCATCAAAATATTTCACAGCCCTCCTCCAGCTTATAAGCAGGCAAAAATAAATGAGAAATCTGCTGCAAATTATTCTAAGATATGTTCAGTTACTCTGGAATGCAACCACTAACTTGTGATCAGTAGGTATGTTTATTAATTTCGGCTAAGTTGTGATAAACTTAACAATATTAGATTCAACAAGATAAACCTTTCGATAATAATAAAATCATAGAACATCAGTTTTTTTAGCAATTCTCAGAACATCCTGGGACGATGATTAAATAACTTTTAATGCACCTAGGTATGTTTAGTAATAATGTGTTTAATAATGTATTGAAATACATTACCATTCAGAATGTGAAAATTTTTGGTTTGGATGTTAATGTTGTTTTTGCCACTGAATGTGGTATATTGGGCTGTCATAAGACTGTCATATGTGTGATTGAAAGTTCTGGTGGAATGTAAATAATGTAAGGGTAAAGGTAAAAACTCACTGAGTAGTAGATGCATTGAGCCATCGAAAGATGGAGTAGATATTAAGATAAGAGGTAAAACAGTTGAGCCTTTCAGTGACATAATGCTTCTAATTTTCTGTTACTTGTAGCCTTAAATCCTAAATTATTTGTATTGATGAGTGTCATTGTTGGTTATATATCATGTGACTTTCTACAAAAAAATTATTTAATTGTTGTTTTTCTGTCTTACATTGAGACCATTCTTCTCTGGTGAGGGTATGCATGCTTTTCCTTTTAGAATACAGGAGTAATATTATATGACATTTTTGGCCTTTTGACATTGCTAAATGATGGTAGTGCAAATGTGCATGCACGTTTGTTTACCTGCTACCTTTTGTAACTTATTATTAGCATTAGTTCAGCCTATATTTTCTAGTTGTTAGTAGGTAATAAATTCCAGTTGCTGCTAATTTATTTGAAAAATTTATAGTGAGCATTTCTTCTGTCAGTTGGTAAAATAGATTCCTATAATATTATGAAACCTATGTATAATTTTTTACCATATATTGTTGATTGACCATAAAGTCTGTAGTGTGATAACAATACCATCTAAAACTTTACTTAGTTACTAAAATGATTATCATGACTGTCTTGGGTTACATTATCATGCATATTTCCTTAACTCATTCTTACTTACTGACTTGTCATCTGCACCAAGAAAGAAAAAGCGTGACGAAGGCCGTGTTCACAAAACAGGATGTGCAAGAACAGAAGGATATTATAAGATTGACGTGAAAGAGAAGTTGAAGCACAAGGTATACTAAATCTTTCTGATTGTGCATCATCTGCCTTGAAGCCTTTATTTACAGGAAGGAACAACCGCAAACATATCTCTCTCTGTCCCCCCCCCTCTCTGCCCCCCCTGTCCCCCCCTCTCTCTCACTCTCTCTCTCTCTCTCTCTCTCTCCCTCTCCCTCCCTCCCTCTCCCTCCCTCCCTCTCCCTCTCCCCCTCCCTCCGTGTGTGTGTGTGTGTGCGTGTGTGTGTGTGTGTGTGTGTGTGTGTGTGAGAGAGAGAGAGAGAGAGAGAGAGAATATCTTGTTTTCATAACTGTTTAATTTATTATGTAATGAGTATTTCCAGGAAAAAGAGAATAGAATAACTTGTTTTCATAACTTTTTAATTTATTTTCAAGCTCAATAATAGTTTTCTGTTTTTATTTGCAGCATCATTATGGTCAGGTCATACAACAAGCAAGTGAGGAAACAGGTGGTCTGTCTACAGAAATTATAAAATCTGTATCGGGCAAGATGCAGACATTATCACGAGAAGCTCGCAGTAATCAGAGAAGGCTGCTAACAGCGTTTGGCATTGATACTGATAGTGATCTCCTTAAATTCAATCAGTTGAAGGTAAATCATAAAATCCATTCTTCCTTTTATGGTACTGAAAGTTTATATTTGTAGTCATATTACTGACGTCTCTCCTTTCTACAGTAAGACCTTTATAATTAGGCATGCTTGGGAAGCTGTCATTACTGGATTGTAAAAATTATTTTTTTCAAACCTTGTCAAAAAATGGGATATAAACAAAACATTTAGTTTCTGTGCATTAAAACAAGTAAATATTATTTATTGAACGTGAAATAGGTGAGATTAAAGTATAAAAATATTAAAAGTGTGTGTTTCTTTTCTGAAAAAAAAAAAGAAAGAAAACAACAACAAAATTGAGTTATTAATAGAAAACTATACTGCTCTATTCGATCAGTTTAAGATTCAAAGTCTTAGAAAACTTCAGTGTACATAATTTTTTGTTCATCATTTACAAATTAAAGTAAGCGCCTTTGATTTGAAAAGATCAAGAACAAGATTACTAATAAAAGTTGTTATCAAGACTTTGGTGCAGTTTAATTGGAATCACTGTCTTTAGGAATAGGACAGATATCAACTGTTGCCGGGGTGTGGAATATGTTAGACTAGTATTTACCACTGATGATTTATGTGAAATTGTCTTTTAAGCCCTGTGGAACATAGCATTTCTACAAACTTGTTTCTTTGACTGAGCTCTTTTTTTACAAAAATATTTTGTATAATGTGCAAAGTCACAACTTCAGAAGTGTCATAGGCTCGGCAAATTTCCCTAAAACTGTTAAGGCTTCTGAAACCTCAACCCAAGAGATGCGAGTTCTAGAAGTTTCTTCTTCATTACCCTCAGTTTCTGATACTTCCTTTGACAACTGTACTGCCAGCTGTTCTGAGAAAAAACATACAGAAAATTTATAATGCATGCTGGACTATAGGATCTGCCAGATTATTGAGTGTTGATTTATGACAGTCTTGCTGTATATTGCGTTCCTGGAACAGTCACAAATCTAAGGGATATGAAAAATTTTCATTACAGTGCAAACATACAAGTTTTTTGACAGCACAGATTGGTGAACTGCTAGATGGAAGTGTGGTGGAGGCAAAAATTACCACTCATTAATTGTATTGTTATCGCTGCCTTTGAAATCCATTGTAACCATTACAACATAATCTCATTAATTGTTTTTGAAGCTCTAATGCTGCTATAAATAACTAGTAAAATAATTTTATTTTATTTTAAGGAAATGCTGTTGTGTATTGTTATGGTTGGATATGGGACATGTCACGATTGCAATTTTTATGAATATTATAATTCTCTCTAACACGAAATAGAGTAGTTAAGTCTGTAGAATGAAATAAGTCAGTTAAAAATACATGATATTTAAGAAAACATTTAACTTGATTATTTTAGATTCACAATAATTGAAATAATTGTTTCATCTGTAGAATGAAGTAAATCAGCTACAAACTTCCAGTATGTGATAAGATGTTTACACTGGCATTCATAAGTTGTTCTACTGTGTAGAAGCAGTTCTTCTGAAGTAATATTTTAACTTTTGTGCTGAATCCTTCTCTATTTGACTTCAAGCTATTGGGTAGCATGTTGTGTAGAACTCCCATTTGCCTTACAGTGCTTTGAAATGACAGATCTGATGATGGTGTTTCTATTTTATGTAAAATATGTAAATTTTCGTGAACAAAACACTGTTTTGTGAATATAAATACAAGGCAAGACAAGAAACTGAGCTCCAGAAGTAGAAGTTGCCTCATTATCTTAACTATTCTCTTGTGTGAGATGTTACAAATTGGAATTCAGTATATGAGTACTGAGTGTACAAGTGCAAAGCATGCTTAAATGGTTAACACAAACTTCTCAGTCTATTTAATAACTTTTTTGTGTGTCCCACTGTAGAGTCTCATCTGTCCACACTTTGATGATTTCAGTCGTAATATCTTGATTCATGGCACATTTTCAGATTTTATATCTGTCCTTGATGAAACCACACATGATAAGCAAAAAATCAACAAAGTTTTGTCTTTGCTGAGTAACTGTGTGTGATAACTTTACCAACTTGGAATTTGGTTGAGTCTAAACAGAAAAGCAAAAAAACTGCACCCATTCCCCAATAACTATTACTACTAAAAGTATTGTAATGTAAATGCTGCAAAACATTTGTTTTCATATGGTAAAACTAAAAATTAAGACATAATGGTGCTGATGTGGTTAGAAAGAACAACTTTTTCGAATAGTGCTATTTTTCAGGCTCAGTTTTTTGTCCAAGTTTCTTCTTGCATATTTTGCAGTTAACATTCTCCTCCTCACTCCTTGAATTCCATGTCATCATTTCCTTGAGCCATTAAAATGTATTTTGACAAGCATTGATGGAAAGGTTTAAACAGTAAATTCTTCTAATACATGCAGAAATTTAGAGAGAGATTTTTCTGTGGAAAGGACAGAGTACAATTTGTGTATGAGAATAGATCATTACTTATCAAATAAAAAGGGCAGTATCTGTGGACAGGCTTGTAGAAAGGATGACAAATTAGCTACTGGATTAAGTATTACGTAAGAGTGTGTGCACCAAACGCACACATACAAATTGTTTTTGGGCCATTTAAAATTGGTTGAGAACATATAAACAAATTTTATTATTTATTTTGCATAATATGCACAGCCCATGTAATTAACTCAATTGGATGTAAATTAACAGTTTATAAAAATAAGTCATTACATTCAACTCTATAAAGTTAATCAGATTTACTTTCATAGCAGTGAAAGCTTTGTCATATGCAGCTAACAGTAATGTTCTACAATTATGTTAAATTACATCTCAAGACTATATGAGATAGAGGCAGCAACTTTTTGTATTGTCATTTGTACCGGCATATGTAATGTGATTCAATTTGCCCTTATTTCTTTAATTTACATATTTCTTTTTCATTATCATTGTCTTTCATTTGTGTGTGCTTCATAGCCCATGCTCTAAAATAAGCTCCATTGAAGATTAATATGAGAAACCATTACTTTTTCTGTTTACAGTTCCGAAAGAAGCAGCTAAAATTTGCAAAGTCAGCTATACATGATTGGGGTCTGTTTGCCATGGAGCCAATTGCTGCTGATGAAATGGTTATTGAATATGTGGGACAGATGGTGCGACCTCTTGTAGCTGATCTTCGAGAGCGCCATTATGAAGCAACAGGGATTGGTAGTTCCTACCTCTTTAGGATAGACGTTGATACCATAATAGACGCTACAAAATGTGGAAATTTGGCAAGATTCATCAACCATAGCTGCAATGTAAGTGCACTATACCACATAGCACTCATTACTTTTACCACTGATACTGGCATTATCTGCCACATTATGATCTGTAGTTCATGTTTTGATAGTATATTACTAAGTTTATGCATTAAAACACAAGAATTTCTCCTAGGATGAGTATAAACAATTCATAAATATAACAGGATTGTTCTGTTTCGTGGAATTTAGGAATGAGAGAGAATGAAACAAACAAACAGAGAAAGAAGGTGCTGAATCTTGGATCTAGCATAATATTGAGACCTCCCAAACCCATTAAACTATGTCATACAGAGAACACAGAATTGACTGTGTCTTCATTTGAGTTGCATGTCTTCATTGGAATTATCGCTACATATAGTTGTGATCAGTCACTTATGAAATATTATTTTATTTTCATTAATATTATGAAAAGGATAGATTAATGAAAATAACCAGTTTTTGATAATAGAATGTAATCAGATAGATAAAAAAATATACTCATGTGGCAATGGCTGGAGAACACACGTATAAAGATATTTAAATCTGCAAGCTTTTGGCACCAATGGCTTCTTCTCCTGGCAGAAGGGTTGAAAGGAAAAGTATAGGGTGAAGGAAAAGGGCTGGATGAGTTTAGGAAGTGGGGAGAGTTCGGAAAAGTCACCCAGAGCCCCAGGTCAAGGGAGACTTACCAGAGCATGTTCTGCAACAGGATAAGGCATTTCCAGGGCCATATCCATTCATCCTAAATGGTAACTTGGGGGTAGTCATGCCCATGTAAAAGGCCAAACAGTGTTTATATAACAACTGGTAAAGGACGTGTCATTTCCCTTTGATAGTGTATGTGTTGCCAGTTACGAGGCTGGTACAGATGGTGGTAGGAGGGTGCATAGGGCAAGTCTTACAATGGGGACAGTCACAGGGGTAGGAGCCATAGGGTAGGGAAATGGGTGCAGAAGCAGCACAGGGTCTAAGAAGGATACTGTGGAGATAGGAAGGAGGCATTGGAAAGCTATTCTAGGGGTGGTGGCCAAAATGTCAGATGGAAGAACCCCATCTCAGGGCATCATTTTAGGAAGTCATAGCCTCATCAAAGTAGCTGATCAATACATTCAAGACAAGTATAATACTGAGTGACAAGTTGTTTGTGGAGGGATCAGTGGTACCAAAATTGGATATGATGGCCTGAGAAATCTGCTTCTGAACTAGGCTGGTTGATGCAATTGTGCCCAGTGAAGGCTGATATGAGAATGGTGGTGTACAGCTGTAAAGAGTCTGCAACTAAATAAATATCTGCCTTGGATGCCAAGGCTTATGAGAGAGAGTGTTTGACATGGGAAGGATTGTAACTGTCAGACTGTAAGAACTGTTTGTTGTTAGGTTTAATGTGGACATATGGTAAAGCAGATGTTGACAGATGTGAAAATTACCGATCTATCAGTTTAGTAAGTCATGTTTGCAAAATACTGATGCGAATTCTTTACAGATGAATGGAAAAACTGGTAGAAGCTGACCTAGGGGAGATCAGTTTGGATTCCGTAGAAAATAGGAACACATGAAGCAATACTGACCCTACGACTTAGCTTAGTAGATAGATTAAGAAAAGGCAAACCCAGGTTTCTAGCATTTGTAGACTTAGAGAAAGCTTTTGACAATGTTGACTGGAATACTCTCTTTCAAATTCTGAAGGTGGCAAGGATAAAATACAGGGAGCCAAAGGCTATTTACAATTTGTACAAAAACCAGATGGCAGTTATAAGAGTCGAGAGGCATGAAAGGGAAGCAGTGGTTGAGAAGGAAATGAGATGGGGTTGTAGCCTATCCCCGATTTATTTAATCTATACACTGAGCAAGCAGTAAAGGAAACAAAAGAAGAATTTGGAGTAGGAATTAAAATCCATGGAGAAGAAAGAAAACCTTCGAGGTTTGCCGATGACATTGTAAAGAACCTGGAAGACCAGTTGAACAGAATGTACAGTGTCATGAAAGGAGGCTATAATATGAATATCAAACAAAAGCAAAACGTGGATAATGGGATGTAGTCCCTAACTAAATCAGGTGACACTGAGGGAATTAGATTAGGAAATGAGACACTTAAAATAGTAGATGAGCTTTGCTATTTGGTGAGCAAAATAACTAATCAGAATGAGATTTTCACTCTGCAGCGGAGTGTGCGCTGATATGAAACTTCCTGGCAGATTAAAACTGGGTGCCAGACCGAGACTCGAACTCGGGACCTTTGCCTTTCGCGGGCAAGTGCTCTACCAACTGAGCTAACCAAGCACGACTCGCGCCCCGTCCTCACAGCTGGCAGAAGTAAAGCTGTGAGGATGGGGCGTGAGTCGTGCTTGGGTGCTCAGTTGGTAGAGCACTTGCCCGCGAAAGGCAAAGGTCCCGAGTTTGAGTCTCGGTCCAGCACACAGTTTTAATCTGCCAGGAAGTGGTCAAAGTAGGGAGGATATAAAATGTAGACTGGTAATGGCAAGAAAAGTGTTTCTGAAGAAGTGAAATTTGTTAACATCGAGCCATAGATTTAAGTGTCAGGAAGTCTTTTCTCAAAGTATTTGTATGAAGTGTAGCCATGTATGGAAGTGAAACATGGACGATAAATAGTTTAGACAAGAAGAGAATAGAAGCTTTTGAAATGTGGTGCTACAGAAGAATGCTGAAGATTAGATGTGTAGATCACATAAGTAATAAGGAGGTACTGAATATAATTGGGGAGGAGAGGAATTTGTGGTAAAACTTGACTAGAAGAAGGTATCAGTTGGTAGGACATGTTCTGAGGCATCAAGGGATCACCACCTTAGTATTGGAGGGCAGCGTGGAGGGTGAAAATTGTAGAGGGAGACCAAGAGATGAATACACTAAGCAGATTCAGAAGGATGTAGGGTGCAGTAGTTACTTGGAAATGAAGAAGCTTGCATGGAAATGAAGAAGCTTGCACAGGATAGAGTAGCATGGAGAGCTGCATCAAACCAGTCTCTGGACTGAAGACCACAACAACAAAAATGGCAAAGATTGCCATCAGTGTATCTAAACCAAACTAGGGACTGAAAGCGTACGGACCCCAGGCAAAGCCCCTGCAAGCAGCCCATGAAAAAGTTGGCATACAAAGGAACCATCCTGGTTCCTGTGGCCCTGATATGTTTGTTTGTCTTTCACTCAAAGTTAAAGTAGTTGTTGGTAAGTATAAAGTTGATTAAAGTGAGCAGTAAGGATGCCATAGGTTTGGAATTGGATGGGTGCTGACTGAGGAAATGTTCATCAGCAGACTTGATACTGTACAAGGGGGTTGTTGGTACAGAGGGAGATGGTTATCAGTGGTGACAAGCAAGGTGCATTATGGGAGATTTGAGGCAATCTAGGTAATGGTTGGTGTCCTTAATAAAAGTGGGAAGTGTTTGTGCTATAGTTTTTGTATGTGTTGATTAACTAAAGCAGAAGGTCATGGAGGAGGCGGCAGTTCTAATCCTGCTGACACTTTTTTTCTTATCTATATTTTTTTCATCACTTGTCACACTATTTAATTTATATGATGTTTGAGAGGGAATATAATGGAAAAAACCCTCGTGCATTTTCATTAAGATCTTGTGAGTTTCATATGTTATTTGACTATTTACTATTTTTAATTGAATTTTCAAGGGTGAGGGACGGGCTTGGATAGCCCAAGTCAAACCTTGATAAATAATTATGCGAATGGCGTTATTCAGTATTATTGTAAGTCACAATGTGCCAGACCACAAGAGTAATGCGCAGTTACTCATCGGATGTGCACTCGACATCACACATCGCAGGATGGTAGTTGTCATACAGTCATGGAAAACATAAATTGAAACGCCATCTACTATACCGAATGAATGTAGTTTCCCTGCATTTACAGGGAATGTTCAGAGTTTATGAGAGAAAACTCATTTCGTTGACATTTTGATAGCTTTCTATTCTGATAGTATAGATTAAAAATTATGTTCAAGCAGGAGCCAAACTGTTGCCTCATTCATGTTGATCTTGCAAGGCCTGAATGCTGACCACTTTACCATCATGAACTCTAACTTAGTGGCACCTACACACTGATACATCAGTCATGTAATAGACGCATGAAACTTCTCTTCCAATTTTCTCAAATTGCCAGAGTAGTGCACCTTACTACTTGCATGTTATGTTGCTTTAATGGCCTACTGAAGATCTACAAAGATTGAAGTAAATCCTTGATCCCAGCGTCATGGCCTCCCCTTGTTAATAAGAATGTAAAAGGTGGGTCAATTTGTGTCACATGGATGGGATCCTAATAGCAAATGTTGTATGTAGAGGTGTCAGAGGACTGGTGTAGACCTCTGTTTACGTATCAGTCAAGTACCACAGTTCTAGGTCCCTTCTCTGCTGGGGGGATATTTATGAAGTCTTCAGTTTTTAGGGAATGAAGAGCCTGGAGTTCTGCAGAGGACAGGTTAGGGTTGTCTTGTAGGGTCTTGAGGAAGAGATGCAGAGCAGTACTGGAAGTGAGGAATTCTTGGAAGTTTTGTAATGGGTTGTTTTGAGGTGGTGATTGTGGATCAGGTTGGGATTGTGGTCGAAATTGTTCAAGCCAGGGTTCAGTGACAGGTTTTCTGTTGGAAAGGTTTTGGGATTGGTTTGCAAAGTGATGTTTGCAGTTGACCAAAACAGCATAATTAAATGCAAGTTTAGGGCTGAAAGTGAGACCTTTGGATAATACAGATAATTCAGGAGGGGAGAGTGCCTTAGATGAGAGGTTGAGAATCTGTACTCTTGTGACTGATTCTTGTGATCCTGAGTTATTGCCCTGAGAGGCAGTGGTGAAGGCTGGCAGATGTTATGAAGGTTGGCCAAGTTCAGTTTATAGGAGAGGAGTGGTGGCTGAAGGTGGGACTGTTTAGGGAACTGGAGAGGGACGGGAAGGGAAACACCACTGTTGAGGTAGTTTATGAGAAGGTTTGATGGCTTTTTGAGGTAAAGTTTGGCTTGTTGTTGCAGTTTGAAGTTGGCTTGGTGGGTGATACCATCCATGGAAAAAGGAGATGCAGATAAGTGCGGGATTTTGTAGGAGGAGAGAAGTCTGGTGGAATGGAAATTGGCCAGTGAGGCATATAGGTGACAGATTAGCTGAAGAAGTGCAAGAGATTTCTGTATTTGAAACTGTGAAGGGGTTGTGCATCTCGAAAAAGGGACTTTAAATGTTAGGCCTCTGAGAGTAACTCCCATGGACTAGAGATTTTAGGAAACAGGAAGTTGGACCTTAGTTTTGATAATGCAAAAGCATGTTTTCGAAAGGAGTGACTGTGGGGACTGGCATTACAACATGTTCTCAGTTCTCACCACCCACTTGACCTTAATTTACGTTAATTTCTTTGGTGTCAACATTTCTTCACAGTAACTATTCCTTTCCTCACTCCCTTTTACTTTTCTATATCTTTGATTTTCTGACCTGTCTATTTTTCCCTGCCTTCCACCTCAACCACATAGAATGCACTTAGCTTAACAGTCCTATTAACTCATGCATGATGTTTCGTCAGGAATCTCTGCATTGCATATTACCCTATCTTCCAGCTTCAAGCTCTCAGCTTTTCAATCTCGTCCGATGCAGTCCCCAACAATTAGTCTTTTTTTCTGATCCTGTCTGGTAAGTCTCCCCTGATCTAGGTTTCTGGGTGACTTTTCCAAACTCTCCCCAATTCATAAACCTCACCAATCCTTTTCCTTCACCCCTCTTCCTTCTGGCTCGGAAAGCTTGCATATTTAAATATCATTATCTGTGTTTTCTGCTGCCATCAGTGAGTAGATTTTTTTGCTATGCAATTACATATATTTTCAGAAAAGGATAGATTGCCATTCAGCGTACAGAGGGGATGATGAGTTGCAGACAAGCACAACAAAAAGACTGGTGTACATTTGAGCTTTCAGTGAGAAGGCCTTCTTCCAAGGTAAACACACACACACACACACACACACACACACACCACTCTCTCTCTCTCTCTCTCTTTCTCTCTCTCTCTCTCTCTCTCTCTCTGTCTGTGGCTGCTGAAGCCAGACTGCAGCTGATGGGAGAAGCAACTTGTGGGTGGTGTGATAAGGTGGAGGCTGCAGTGTGGAGGGGGAGAGATAGCAGGGTAGAGGTGGAGCAAGGTGTAGTGCTTCTTGTGGGAGCTTGCAGGGATGTGGTGGGGGCAGTGTAGGGATCTTGGTAGGAAGGATCCTGATGGCACAGCCTGTTAAGCAGTCACTCAAGTGAAGCGCTTAATGTTGGGCAGCATGCTCAGCAACTAGTTGGTCCAGCTGTCCCAGTTTGTTGGTAGCAGACAGACAGCTTGTTGCTTGTCCTGCCCGTGTAGAGAGTAGCACAGTGGTTGCAGATCAATTCGTAGAGGTAGCCCAGCCTTTGATTTGATAGGTGATGCCTGTGACATGACTGGAATAGGTGGTGGTGGTGAGAGAGTGTATCGGACTGATCTTGCGTCTAGGTCTATTGCAGGGATGTGAGCCATGAGGGAAGGGGTTGGGAGCAGAAGTGGAGTAGGGTTGGATGAGGATATTGTGTAGGTTGGGTGGGTGGCAAAATATCACTATGGGAGGGATGGGAACAATAGTGGGTAGGACAGTCCTTATTTTAGGGCATGGCAAGAGGTAGTTGAAACCATGGCAGAGAATGTGATTTAGTTGCTTCAGTCATGGGTGGTACTGAATCGCAGACAGTATGCCTTTGTGGCTCGATGGGAATGTGGGATGTGGTAGGTGACTGGAGAGACAAGGCTCAAGAAATCTTGTTTCTGTACAAAGTTGGAAGGGCAATTTTGGTCTGTGATTGCCTCATTGAAACCATTGGTATATTTGGAGAGAAACTGCTAGTCAGTACAGATGAGACGGCCATTGGTGGGTAGGCTGTATGGAATAGACCTAGATGCAAGAACTTTTCCATACATCCTCCCACCACTACCTACTCCAATCATGTCACAGGCATCACGGATCACATCAAAGGCAGGACTGCTTGTGAAAGCAGTCATGTGATGTACAAGCTAAGCTGCAACCACCACCCTGTGTTCTACGTGGTCATTACAACCAAGTCATCTGTATGCATGAATGAGCACCAAAAAACTGTGACCAAGAGACAGCGGGACAACCCAGATGTGGAACATTGTGCCCAACACTACATGCTTTACTTCAGTGACAGATTCACAGCCTGCATCATCTGGATCTTCCTAAGAACACCAACTTCTCTGAACTGTGCAGGTGGGAACTCCCCCTGCAATATAGCCTATGTTCTCATAACCCTTCTGACCTCAACCTTCGCTAGTCCCTGTCCTACACAGCCTTCTATTCCACCAATACTCTCGCAAGTCTTTTTCCTCACCTCTGCTTCTCTCCCTTTTCCACTCTGCCCCCCACCACATTCCACCCCCAAACCTCCCGACTGCACGTAGCAGCCATACCTTGGCCCCACCACATCCTTGCATGCTCTCCCACAAGCAGCACTACACCTTGCTTCTCGCAGCAGGTGCAGTCTGGCCTAAGTGGACAAAGAGTGGTTGTGTGTGAGAATTGTGCTTGCGTGAATATATGTGTGTGTGTGTGTGTGTGTGTGTGTGTGTTTGTTTTCTACTGCAGAAGAAGGTCTTTTGGCCAAAAGCTCAAAATTATAGCAGTCTTTTTGTTGTGCCTGCCTGGGACTTGTTGCGTCCTCTGTATCAGTAACAATCTGTCCTTTTCATATTGTCATTATTCCATTGTGGATTTTCCATTGTTGTATTTTCATTCTGTACTTATCGAGTCATCACGTCTCCAGATGAGGTATACAGAAGTGGCTCTTCAAGCTTTCCTGGCATATATGATGTAAATAGTCTTCACGGGTTTGCCACTGGATCACATTGTGTGAATTCCACAATATTTCCTCAGGACAACTGTCCGACGTCTTCAGGTGTTGCAACCTTGCTGGTGGCTTGGTACAACTGACAGTATCCGCATGTCGATGCCCCATTTCTAGAGCATGCGCATGAAGAATTTGCAGATGCGGAAATCACAGATAGTTGGTGCCATACTCAAACAGAAAATCACAGAGTGGCTCTCCTGTGCGTGCTCTGCACGCTGCATTTACTAACTGTGCCGCCAGACATTGCTCACCAAAGACAGTACTAGACCAATATTATAATGGGTATATTATCGAAAAATCTAGCCACCAGCAAGGTTGAACCACCTGAAGATGTCGGACAGTTGCTGTGAGGAAATATTGTGGAATTTGCACCACGTGATCCGACGGCAATTCCGTGAAGACTATTTACAACATATCTGCAAGGGAAGCTTGAAGAGTCACATCTGGTACCTTTACGGGGAGGAGATAGCGAAGAACGTATGTGAGTTTGACAAGTTATG
This sequence comes from Schistocerca nitens, assembly GCF_023898315.1. NCBI lineage: Eukaryota > Metazoa > Arthropoda > Insecta > Orthoptera > Acrididae > Schistocerca > Schistocerca nitens. Next base: position 394,272,187 of record NC_064622.1, on the reverse strand, counting down.
TCAAAAGAGAGGTAGATTGTTAAGCGGCCTTGCATTTTTACTGAGATGCCGCAACAAGCAAACCATCCCTATGTTTGCTGAACTTAAACATTGTATAAATTCTGCAGCTGCCATTGGAATTAACTACGGACGAGTGTGGCGCTTGTGAGAGAAAGAGTCCGTTTTATGCGTCAGGAATTGTGCTCGGTGTCCAGACAATTACTATTACTCCATCTGAAGATTACAGTGAACCTTTCAGCGCTATCTTGGAACTGGGTAGACAGCGCCACTTCGGCACTTGCTGACTGGACTGTACGACTAGCTAAGGTTCGTCAAATGACTGAATATGATCGGTTCGAAGCCCGAATGCAAGAATACATTGCAAGGAGACGCAAGGAGAAGACTTTGGATGATGCTTCAGTTTTGGTGCTAGAGAGGGGTCTGAATTTTGGACCTACACCAGGGACTATTCCCGTCTGAGGTGTGATTAGTGGAATAGAGCAGGCTGTTTCAAAACTTCCTAAGGATGCTGCCGAAGAGATTAGGCATGACACATGCCGCATCTTGACTCAAGCTTCACCTAAGTAGTCCAACTTTAACATCACTCAACTGAAAGAAATGTTCTATGAGGATTAAGAGAAGACAAAGACATCGTCACCTTACCTGCTGACAAAGGAAATGCTACTGTGCTTCTCTCACACACAGAATATAACAGCAAGATATATAAATTGCTCGGCGATCCTGCATACAGTAAATTAAAAAGTGATCTGACAGGTAGGATCCAGAGAAAGACTTTTGAACACATCAAGGAGAGCTCGATTCCAGTGCAAGTCTCTAAGGTTTAGTGTCAGCACGCTGCAAGTTTCTCCTAGACTCTACAGTTTACCCAAGATCCATAAGAATGGGGTGCCTCTGCGTCCCATGTAAGTAACATAGGAGTACCTACTTATTTTGTTGCCAAATATCTGACCTCACTACTGGGACCTCTCGTAGGCAAGTGCGATCATCATATTCGCAACCTTAGGTCACCTGAAAACTCTTAGATTGCAACTGTCAGATCTCTTATTAAGTTTCGATGTTGTGTCTTTATTTACAAAGGTGCCCTTGCAGGACTCTTTGGAGCTCATTAACAACAAGTTTAAGGAGGACATAATAGCATTGTTTAAACGAGTGCTTACTTCAACGTACTTGTTATTTCGTGACCAGTATTTTAAACAATTGGACGGTGTTGCCATGGGAAGCCCTCTGTCTCCTGTGGTGGCCAATTATTTTATGGAGGGCTTTGAAGCAAAAGCATTATAGTCAGCCACCCTCTAACCCTCGTTTTCTGCGGTATGTGGAAGATACATTTGTGGTGTGGCCTCATGCACTAGATACTTCAGCATCTGAATTTGCTTCATCAGAATATAAACTTCACTGTAGAAGTCAAAAAAGATGGTACTGTACCTTTTCTTGATGTTTTGGTATGAAGGAAAGCAGATGGAACCTTGGCACACGGCATCTACTTGAAGCCGATGCATCCCAATGCAGTTGTGAATTATGTACGTTGGTTCATGGAGCACATGTGGTATCATGAAATACAACATTTGAAGACAATGTTCCGACAAAATGGTTATTCTGAGAGACAGATACTAATGCATTCAGGCCCAGGCGAGTTCAGTCTACAGAGCAGAATGAAGATACAAAGACACCCACCACTTTGGCCTTTTGCCGTATTTTGGTGCCGTGTCGTCAAGATTTGGAAGAGCCCTCGGAAGATGTGGCATTAAGTGTGTGTTCCAACCATCTGCAAAACTAAGAAACCTGTTGCGTTCAGTTAATGATGGTCTTGGCCTGAGGAAATGTGGTGTGTACAAGATTCCTTGTCAGTGTAGGGCAGCATATGTAGGTCATACATGTCGCACAGTACAAGAATGCTGCGATGAACATCAGCGACATACACGCCTTCCTCACCCGGAAAAGTCGGCAATTGCGGAACACTGTCTGAATACAGAACATCATTGAATGATTGATGAAAAGATGGAAGTTTTGTCCCCGGCATCATCTTTCTGGGTTTGCGTCATTAAGGAAGCAGTACTTATCCGTACAGCAGATAATCTCATCAACAGGGTTGCAGGATTTCAACTGAGCACAGCATTGAACATTGCATTGCCTGCTATTAAATGCAAAAATCAAGATTTTTCGATAACAGACCTGTCATAACATTGGTCTAGTATGGTCTTTGGTGAGTAACGTCTGGCCGCACTGTTAGTAAATGCAGCATACAGCGCACGTGCAGGAGAGCCACTCTGTGATTTTCGGTTTGAGTATGGCACCATCTATCTGCAATTCTTCGTGCGTGTTCTAGAAATGGGGCATCAATGTGCGGATATCATCAGTTGTACTTGGCCACCAGCAAGGTTGAACCACCTGAAGATGTCGGACAGTTGCTCCGAGGAAATATTGTAGAATTTGCACAATGTGATCCAGCAGCAAACCTGTGAAGGCTATTTACAGGTATACAGAAGTTCAGATAATAATACTTTCAGCAAAATGGTGGGAACTGAAGGCTGGCAAATGATAGCAAAACCTTTAATTTATTACTTTGTGTCACAGTTATGGGGTGAGTTATGTTGAAAGTTGAATTTATTTACATACTGTAGCAGAAATGGTAGTATTTGTGTTACAATCTCACACACAGCTTCACAGTGCTTATCTCTGCGACTAAAAGGTATTGGAAATAGTAACTTGCCAAATAAGTGCACACAAAGCAATATGTTACAGGTTTTGCTGTCTTGTGTCATAGTGAAACAATCTCCAGTGTTCAGTACTGAACTCTCAAGCATGATATATATTCATTATGCTTAAACGGAAGGTGAGCATTAACTTGCTTGAAGACCAGTTAACAAAAATAAAGTACTATGTCATGACAATAAGAATACTTCACAGTGTCCAGAAGTATCAGTAATTGAAGAATGATTAATTTATTTTTTATTCCATTGGACTTCCAATTGTTATGTACCCACAAATACTGTAAAACGAAAGATCAGAATTATCAAAACATTGAAATTAGAGTGCAAAAATGTAAATTACAGATTCCATTAAATATCTTGCCCAAGTATTTACTCCGCTAACAAGGCTCAGAATGAATGGTGAATGGATAAAATATTGGTCATTACCTGTCAGTAGGAACTCTCCATGTATTTGCTGGTAATAAAATAGGAGAATGATGGAAAAACAGTCAGACTGATCCACTTGATAATAAGGCTATTTTTTTTCTTGAACAGTTATTTTTCTGTGACTTTTCAGGCCCTCCCAGTGGATCTGCCGCAAATACACTTTCCAGGTTGCCACAAGATAACATATTTAATTGAAACAACTGTTAGACATTTTTATATAGCAGTTGTTGCTGTCTTCACTGCTGCAGGATACGACATGCGATACTTGCATGGAAGTGTCAGAATTTATGGGTCCAGGATCAGGAACTGTGCATGCACAGATACGTGCCCACAGTTGGTTGACGAAAATAGAGTTTATAGTGCCTCCTGCTGGGAGCTGAAGAGAGGCCTTCAGCACAGTGTGCAATGATTGCGATGCTGGACACTGCTGTGGTTAAAATCTGAATTAACTCTATGCAGTGCACTGCATAATGTCGTAAATCAGAAATTCTTTTTCTCCCATTTTAATTTTATGGCAGCCAATGCTGGATTCCAGGCAGTATTGCTTGAAATTGTACATCCCGCTGGACGTGATTGTCTGCCATATGGATGTGTATGGCCTCATGGCCACCTTAAAAATGAACTCTCAGAACAATGAAACTTCAGTTTACTCATGAAACATGTCATGCCACATGTTCAGTTTACTCATAAAACGTTCCATGCCCCATGTTCAGGCAATGCTTCACCACTGCAGATTTGTCAGACCTACCCAGATACGAACATCGATAGTGTTCAGCACAGTGTTCTTGTGCTGCGTGACATATCTGCCCAATATAAGACTTCCCACACTGGCAAGGGGTATTATGTATGACACATTTTCCAAGGCTGAGATTTTCTTTTACCAGGCATAATAGTTTCTTCATTTTTGCCAATGAATGAAAAACACACTTAGTTTTGTATTTCTTGAGGATCTTTTCAGTTATTGAAGGCATGCCACCAAAATATGCCAAGAAGGCCACTGCAATGGCTGCCTCCGCATGTTCATTTCCATCCCTACTTTGAAGGTGCTTGGAGTGGAATGCATTCTGTATCTGTTTATCAGAATTATCATTCTGTTAGAACACTTTTCTTAGATGTTTCAGACCACCTGACAGTCTTTCGGTATCTGAGACATACAGGCTCTGTGTACTAGGGTGCATAAGACCATTGCAGCCTGATGACAGCATTTGGCCTGCACATGTAACTCTATGTGTGAGTTGGTTCACAGTAGACATTATATCAAAGGGTTCCATCGTATTTTCCTCAAACTGTGACACCCAGAACTGGTAAGCTGCCATCTTTTTCTACTTCCATGGTGAACTGACTATTCAAACTGAGTGAGGTAGTGTGTGTATTCTATGGGGCCGCACCGCAAATGTATCATTGACATTCAGCCAGAAGTAGTATGACTGGAGAGTTGCTGACCACAGTTCTTTTCCTTCAAAGTTTTCCATAAAATAGTTGGCCACAATAGTGCAGAGGGGACTTTCCATGGTGTCTCTATCCACTTGTTCTAAATACTGGTTACTAAGTAATAAATAGGTTGAGGAAAGCAGACGTTTAAACAGTGCTACGATTTCTCACTCAAACTTGCAGCTAAAAAACTCTGATGAGTCCTGCAGAGGCACTTTGATAAATATAGATACTACATCAGCAGTGCAGCTCTCTTGATGTTGTACTCAGTTTTTGAGAGGAAGGCGGCAATGTTCTCCTTATCAGCAGGTAAAATAATGAGATCCCTGTCCGCTGTCAAGTCTTCCAGAGCCTTTGTTTCTGACTGAACTTTTTTGGGGGAGCTTAGGTAAAAACTCGGCTGGTGTCCCATCACATTGCTTCTGCAAATCCCACTGGGAAGATTCAAGGTTTCTGCTTCCATCCCAGCTGTCATATCTCAGAAAGGGCTGTCTTAGGTGTTGGTGCAAAGTTCATACTTTTCTCAAGCCCTGAAATATTTGCATCAACCAAAATTTCTGCTAAGTACTACCCGGAGTCTAGCATAGTTGCATTAAATTAAAATTGGATAGCCAATTATCTACAGTTTCTGATCCAACACAGCACATTTCAGAGAGTTAATTCAGCTTTTAACCACAGCAGTGTCCAGCAGCGCACAGTCATTGTCCACTGCGCACATGCGAAAGGCCTCCTTCCACTCCTGGTAAGCGGCACTGCTTCTGTCCAACTGTGAACGCTTCTCTGCACATGTGTAATTCCTGCTCCTGGCCCTAACAAATTTCAACACCGTCACACAAGTTTCACGAGTCACATCCTGCACCAGTGAACACAACAAAAACAACAACAACCACCACCACCTGAAGATGTCAAAAACTTGCGTTGATGAAATGTTGTGGGATTTGCACAATGTTACCCAGCGACAAACCCGAGAAATGTATTTGCAGTTTTTCCTACTGTTCCATTCATTCCAGTGAATAGCATCTAACATTACACACTTAATTCCTGCAGGGAACAGAAGCCGCCTTGAATTATTGTTAAAGCGTGTTGAAAAAGTATGATGTAGAGCACTGCACGGTTTTTTGAACAACACGTAAGGACATTTTTACTACACAGGGATAACTCCTCTTTTATGTTGAGTGACTGGACGCTGCTTTTCTTTTTAAAGTAGTTCATTTGTGGTCAACTCTCAGAAGTGAATGAGAGTACTGCAATGTCTGTGAAAAAATATCCAGCTTATTAGAGACCTATCTGAAGTTTCTGAATTAAAAACTATACAGGCTCTGCAACTACATACATCCTCAAGCCACCATACAGTGTGTGTACCACTGCTAGGCATTCCCTTCCCTGTTCCATTTGCAAATGAAGTGAGGGAAATGTGACTGTCTATATGCCCCTGTACGAACCCTGACTTATCTTGTCCTCACAGTCCTTATGTTCACTGTACCTTGGCAGCAGTAGATCATTCCACAGTCAGCCCCATATGCCATTTCTCTAAATTTTCTCAAAAGTGTTTTGCGAAATCATCATCTACTCTATAATGGGTCACACTAATGTTTCGTATGTGGTCTCCTTTATAGATGAGCCATGATTTCCTAGAATTCTCAACCACATGCCTTCTCTACTACCAACCATAAGTGCTCATTCAATTTTATATCACCTTGCATTTTTATGCTTAGGTATTTAATAAATGTGACTCTGTCCAGTGGTACACCACTAACTGTATTCAAACATTATCAGACTGTTTTTGCTCATCTGCATTAACTTTCATTTTTCTTTGTTCTAAACAAGTTGTTATTCTTTACCCCAAATATAAATCTTGTCTAAATAGTCTGGTATCATCCTACAGCTACTGAATAATGAAATTTTTCTGTACGCTATAGCGTCATCAGCAAACAGTTTCAGATTGCTGCTCAGCCTTTTTGTGAAAATGTTTATGTATAAAGAGAACACAAGTAATCCTGTCAAACTTCCTTGGGAGCACCCTTGTCTCTTTGAACACATACTGCCCAGAACAACTCACAGGAGCTACTCGTATATCTGAGGGCTTATTGCATGTACTTGGGTCTTCATTAACAGTCTGTGTCTGTGTCAAGTGCTTTCCAGAAATCTGGGAACATGGAATCTGCTTCTTGCCCTTCTTTCACGGTTGGCAGGATATCATGAGAGAAAAGGCAAGTTTCACATGAGTGTTGCTTTCTGAATCCGTGCTGATTTGTGGATGGAAATTTTTCTGTCTGAAGGAAATTTATTATATCCGAGCATACAATATGTTAATGAATTTTGCAGCAACCAGATGTTAATGATATTGGCCTGTAATTTTGTAGGTCTGTTCTTTTATCCTTCTTACATTCAGGAGTCACCTGTGTGTAGGACTTGTGTGGTTGGTGTTGTATATCAATGACCTTGCAGACAATATTAATAGCAACCTGAAACTTTTTGCAGATGATGCAGTTATATATAATCATGTACTATCTGAAAGAAGCTGTATAAATATTCAGTCAGATCTTGATAAGATTTCAAAGTGGTGAAAAGATTGGCAACTTGCTCTAAATTTTCAAAAATCTACAGTTGTGTGTTTCACAAAACGAAAGAGAGAAGTATCTTATGACTATAACATCAGTGGGTCACTGTTAGAATTGGCCAACTCATACAAATTCCTGGGTGTATATGAAATTGAATGATCACATAGGTTCAGTCATGGGTAAAGCAGATGGTAGATTTTGGTTTATTGGTAGAATACTGGGGAAGTGCAATCACTTTATGAAGGAGATTACTTACACATCACTGGTGCAACTGGTCCTAGAATGTTGCTCAAGTGCGTAGGACCCGTACCACGTAGAACAACAGGGGATATTGAACTTATACACAGAAGGGCAGCACGAATGGTCACAGCTTTGTCTGATCTGTGGGAGAGTGTCAAAGAGATACTGAAGCAACTGAATTGGAAGACTCTTGAAGGAGGACACAAACTATCCCAAGAAAGTCTCAGAACAAACTTTCAAGAACTAGGTTTGAAATGATTACACCAGGAATATACTACAACCCACTATGTATCACTCACATAGGGATCACGAGGATAAGATTAGAATAATTACTGCACCCTCAGAGTGATTCAAACAATCATTCTTCTGCACTTAATACGTGAATAGAACAGGAAGAAACCCTCATAAATGGTACAATGGGACATACCCTCTGCTATGCACCTCACAGTGGTTTGCAGAGTATAGATGTAGATGTAGATCTATACTTGGTGCGAATAGAGAAAGAAGCTTCTAAATGTTGGCTGTGGTGTGCCGAGCATGGGCTGCCAAAAGAAACAAAATATTCGAGTCACTAATTCCTGAAGAGAATGTGACTAACAAAGACTTACAGCCCAGTCAGTGAAGACCAAAGGAGGTTTTGAGAGGGTGGGGGGAGTGGAGAATTTGTGTAGTCACAAATTTTTGCACAGTAGTAGACAGAAGTACCAGGAACAACATTCTAAAAATCCTGGCCAGTGGGATATAAGTGCATGGGGGATGAAACGAGTATTACTGCAAGTCCCCATTTTTCATCTGAACGTGTAGTTCAACAATGTGTGCTAGAACAGCAACATGTTACTGATATGGTGTAGTATAGTCCCACTACTAGCATACTGTCTGTATGTGTCAGTGACCCAAGAACATATGTATGGTGAATTTTACATGTGGAAAACTTGTACTCATTTCATGTACAGCATGTCCACAATATTCACATTGGTGACATTGCCACAGAACTTCAATTTTGTGACTGGTTACATGAAAATCATAATTTACTTCCATCAGTACTATTTGGTGATGAAACCACGTTGACACAGGATGGAGTCAACAACACGTGTAATAATCATTGGCGGTCATTGGAAAACCCACAAGCTACAGCGGAAACCAATTTCCAAGTTTGTTTTTCAACCAGTGTTTGGTGCAGCATGATCAGCAATGTGTGTGTAGGTCCAGTCATTTTATAAGAACAAATTCTTGCATTTTTTGAAAAATTTGTTTGTTGACCACCTTGAGAACATTCTTTTTAGCATAAAGACTACAATGTAATTCCAGCGCTTGGAGCCGTTTCATGTTTCACTAAACAAACTTAGCTTAATCACTGGATTTGTCATGTTAGTACAATTAACAGGCCACCAAGACCACCAGACTTTCCACATTTAGGTTTTCACTCTCAGGGTTGGATTAAGTGTTGAGATGTACAGGTGAATACTTGAGATGAAATGCTTGGTCATAGCATGGATGCTGCTGCCCTCAGTAGGGAACATGCAGAGGCACTCAGACAAGCAGCACACGTTCTCCCAAGAGTGCAAAAATGCACTGAAGTTGATTGTGGGATATTTGAACATTTACTGTGAGCTGTACAACAGCTGTAATGTGACTTGGATGATAATACTTTGATGTGACTATGTTACAAGTAAGTAGTTTTAATTGATACTTTGTAAAATGCAATTTCTAATGTTTACTAATTGCTGTGCATGTGTAAATCTGCAGGCATATTGGATAATACAGAAAATAACATGTACATCAAATGAGTTGTATCTCGAAAACCATTTGGAATAGGGCATATATATGCCTATAAAGGTTTTTGCTTCAGATGTTTGTTCCTTTAATATCCGTGAATATTGACCATTCCTCCTGGGATGACCTGTATAGTAGAGTTATTTTCAATGTAAATGAATCACTTAACAAGTGGCCTTTAATGTAAAATATATTTCTATTAACAGTGGCTGAGAAGTGTTTAAATTGAAAGTGTGACATAGTCAGTGATCTATATAGTGTTAGTAGGAAAGGGATTGGATTAGTAAATGTGACACATTGTGATGTATGTAGTTGAAAACATATTGTAAAGCTATGTGACCATGTGGTAGTCACTTATTGGTGAATTAATGAATGACCAGAAAGTTATTGGACTTCTCTCACCATTAATTGTATTACTCAAACAATGTAAAATCCAGGATGGAGTGTAACAGTGTGTGGTTTCAGTTGCCCAAGACTGCAGTCGTGTGTCTGAGTTGAGTTTGCGTGCATGCTTAATTGTATTACTGGTAGACTGCATAAATCTATTCTATTCTGGAATTGTTGGCCCTTATAGAGAGGGTTGCAGTGAGTGGAGTCACTTACCATGTATCTACAGTGTAACTTGCAAGGTGGATATCAATATGTCTGGTCGAATAAGACAGGTCATAATCTGCTGCTATGCGTTACTTGATGTTTATGTTGAAATATCTGAAGTTCAATAACACCTAGGTGATCTGCTCCCATTCAGTTTTCAATTCAAGTCTCTGGGCATCTTCAGATGTTGAGAGAGCTGAGGTTGGGGTGGTGCATTTTGCTACTTGTTGTGTAAAGCACTCTTACCAGTGATGGAGGGGACAAAGAAATCAACATTTTTGAATAAATATTGACAGCATGTTACACTTGGGAGAATGTGGCACACAGTTGAAAGCTCCATCTGTAGAGCTCGCTCAACAACTGCAAATAAGTACACTTAATAAACTGAAAATAACTCCAACATATGAACAGGAGCTCAGTAACGTTATTTTGTCTACTCACATGAGAGAAATGGACAGGAAATGATGGGAAGTATAGTCAGTCTGTAAACTAGAAAGCTGGCTAGCAGTGCTGTGGTGAAGAAAGTTACCTTTCCTGGAAGAATGCTACATCTGCCATACAGGATGACTAGGAATCAGTTTCCCTCTAGTGGTGTAGAAGAGTGTGCATAGATTTAGGTAGAATCTGTCCATAGACCTTTCTTGCATTAATATTATTAACAACTCATTCCTACCTTCCGTGTGGTGATAATGCAGTTTGTGGAAAACAAAAACCTCTTAAGTGGGTCTGTGGACTGCACTGCCAGTGATTCATGAGGAGATCTGTGGAAGGTTTGGCATAACCACACACATCAAAAAAGTTTTGTATCACCTCGTTTCCGAGAATTCTGGAACCTGTACAGAAAATTGTAATAGAGATCATCATAAACATCATTTCCGCCCTTTTTATTGCTCATGAAAACCACACATTGCATGTTGTACCACCATACAGTGAGACCTTCAGAGGTGGTGGCCCAGGTTGCTATACACACCGGTACCTCTGATATCCAGTAGTGCGTCCTCTTGCATTGGTGCATGCATGTATTCATTGTGGCATACTATCCACAAGTTCGTCAGTCAAGTTGGTTCAGATTTTCCCACTCCTCAATGGTGATTCGGTGTAGATCCCTCAGAGTGGATGGTGGGTCGCGTCGTCTTTAAACAGCCCTTTTTAATCTATCCCAGGAATGTTCGATAGGGTCCATGTCTGGAGAAAATGCTGGCCACTCTAGTCACGTGATGTCAGTACCCTGAAGGAAGTCTTTCACAAGATGTGCACGATGGGTACGCGAATTGTCGTCCATGAAGATGAATGCCACGCCAATATGCTGCTGATATGGTTGTGCTATCAGTCGGAGGATGGCAAACACGTATAAACACGTATCGTACAGCTGTTATGGTGCCTTCCATGACCACCAGCGGCGGATATCTGCCCCACATATTGCCCCCCCCCCCCCCCCCCCCAAAACAGTAGGGGGCCTCCAACCTCCACCTTGCTGCACTCACTGGACTGTGTGTCTAAGGCGTTCAGACTGACCGGGTTGCCTCCAAATACGTCTGTGACGAATGTCTGGTTGAAGGCATGTGCGACACTCATTGGCAAAGAGAACGTGATGGCAATCCTAAGCAGTCCATTCAGCATGTTGTTGGGCCCATCTGTACTGTGCTGCATGGTGTCGTGGTTACAAAGATGGACCTCACCATGGACGTCATCTTTGGGCGGGTTTAGTAACATGTCTGAACAGTCAAAGGGACTGTGTCTGTGATACAATATCCACAGTCAATGTCTGTTTTCAGGAGTTCTGGGAACTGGGGTGATGAAAAACTATTTTTGATGTGTGTATGTGAACCACCCTGTAATAGCTTCTTGTGAACTAGTGGAGCAGTGAGAATAGGAGACAGCCTGCTCGCTTGTCAGCTTGCAGACCTATGAAGGAGGGAATGCATGACCACAATTTGGTGACCTGCCTTCCCTCGTGCTTCTACCCTCCACCCATCCAGTCACCCCCCCCCACCTCTCCTCACCCCCCACCTCTCCTCACCCCCCACATCTCTCCAGCCTGTCACACCTGCAAACGCAACACGTCCGTTAATATGACTCTACTGCACTTAGATGTGGTACACACATTTAATACCTGCTCTTAAACAAGTTATTATTATTTAACAGTAAACATAAATTTTGTAGTGCTAAAACACTGCTTTTAATAATCAGCAATTTTTCCATCCTCTGCAACCCAGAAACCATTACACTTGGAGAAAAAATGAAAAGTACATTTTTGGTATAAATTTTAATGGTGTTTAATTTTACACCGGGAAATATTTTTACTACATGTCGCAGTTTTAGAGTTACTTAAGAAAAACATAAAAAGTGACCTTTCTGTTTTGGGTTTCAACCAGCTCTCAAATCAGAGTTAATTCTGGAGTGATAGCTTTCATGGAGGGCTGTGGCAATTTATTGTTAAAATTTTGTCTTTCGAAGTGTCTTTACTTTTTATGTGATCTAATTCCACTCACTGTGTATCAACTGATGAATGTTCATCAGAAGACCTCAAATTATTACCTAGTCTTAAAAAGCATTGTGCACTCCACACGTACTTTGTTACTCAATCAGCTGTTTCCTCTGCAAAGTGCACCCCTGACCTATCAAGTGCAGTCCTGCAGTTTTCCACCCCATAACACAGATCTGGAAATCTGTAGCCAAATGTGTCACAGAATTGACAGAAATTCTGATTGAGACTTTGCACTTGGCTCCGAACCAAAGGATCATGATTAGTTCTAGGTATGATACTGCAAATTGAAAGTTCTGCTTCCACCCCACAAGTGGGGCTTAGTGTTGACATGGGGCACAACTTGAAGATGACACTCGATAACTGCAGGCATGTTCCTCATCCATATCTTGGATGCACATTGGATGTCTGTCCAGCTCTGGACACTATTTCCCCAATGGGTCCTGGACACTATTTCCCCAATGGGCCCTGGATGTTATTTCCCTAATGGGCTCCATAACATGACTAGCTTTGAGGCTCCCAATAACTAGCCCTTTCTCTTGTGCGCCTGCTCGTGTTCTGCTGAAGGAGCGACCACTTTTTCATCCATAGCGCGAACAAGCAAGATCATATGACCATTCCCTTCGTTCACCATGTGCCTCGAGCGACATGAAGGCTGTACAATCTGCCACTCACTCTGCGAGCATGGTTCCCCATGTCATTGTAAGCTGGAAGATGTGCTGGCTGGATGCCACACTGATATGCCCCTACTTCCCGGGCAGCAGCCAGCAGACATCTAGCCATGGTCAGTAACATCTTCAGTTGTTCACAAATGGCTGCCAGCTCCTCCTACATCCACACAAAGCAGTTGACTTTTAGACAAGGATTTGCACTACCAGCTTTGTTAAAAAGTCTAACACAGTCTACAACATCATTGACGCTACTTCACTGCACATTGGCAGACAAGCAAATGTTGCTAAGGACTTGGTTATGGACTGTAACAATTCATGCCTTAACAGATTTACCTTATATTATTATGCGAGTGATGCTATTTAGATATGCACCTATATCTGCATTTACATACATGCTCTGCAAGGTTAGGTATAGTGCATAACATGTCTCTGTATGAGCCCCAAATTGCTTACTTTGTATTTAGGAGCTCTATGCCTGACAAAATGTTGGAGACTGTAGAATCAACCCCAGAACTCTATCAGTAAATTGTAGTTGGCTATTTGCCTTCCCTAAAACTTACCTTACGTGCTCATTCATTTCAGGACATTTCATGATGTTATGCTTAGTTATATAATCAATGTGGCTTAGATAAGTGGCTTTCCTTTAATACTGAATTCACATATTACAGTAACCGTGTCCTGCCCATCCACATTAATTAACATTTAAAGCAAACTGACATTTGTGACACCACCCAAGATATCCTGAATATCCATTCCCTGTCCAAAAGATAGTTTCTGTATGTAGAGAACAGGAGCATTGTTTCCACACTTTCCTAAAGGTGCCTACTCCTGATATTACGTCTGCCTCTGAAGAACACTGACATCCAGGACAACATATTGGGTTCTACTGATCAAAAAGTGTTTCAGTCAGTCACATATTTGAGAATCTATCCCATATGGTTGGATCTTTGCCAACAATCTACAGTGTCAAACACTTTCTGAAAATCTAGAAATTTAGAATCTAATTTCCCTGTTGGTGTGCGTCCATGATTCACAGGATATTGTGTGTGAAGAAGGTGAAGTGTGTATCACCAGGGCAATGCTTTCTAAAATCCATGAGGTGTGGACAGAAGCTGTTCTTTGTCTAGGAAACCCATTAATATTAATTAGAATTAATTCTTCAGAAGACTGACATTAAGGATCTTAGTGATAGCTTGAGTCCCAGGTGTGTAGGTGTGTTACGATTCACTAATTGTGCCAATGTTGTAACAGAGCTGAAAATGAGTGCAAGCAGAATTGTTACTAAGAAAATCATCCTAATATGAATTTGTGACAATTATAATTGTTTTATCTGCAAACCATTTTGCTGTGGAGTTAACTGCTCCTGATAAAGGAAAGTCATTAATGTATACCAGGTACCTGTATAGAACTAAGGAGAGCACTTGGTGCTTGAGCTGAGTAGTAGCTTACATCCTGTTTTTCTGCAGTGCAGAGCAAATGTCTGCTTCGTACTGCTCAATTCTGACACATTGACTTTCACATGACACGTTGACTTTCACCTGACTGCACAATACTGTAATTCATTTAGTAATGGGGTGGTCGTATACTCTTCAGAAGAGAATTAGACGAGTTTGCATATTCAGTGAGTCCCACCTCATTATGGTAATATTAAGTTGCAGTGAAAGATTCATTTCTTGTGTGTATCGAGCACTCTTCACTAGGTAAAGTATCATCACTCCCAACTTTGTATTAATTACCATTCCTCCATATTTCAGTGATGATACAGACAACTCTTGATAATTTGAAAAGGAAGACACCAAGGAAAAAGTTCCAATTACTGAGAGTTCAAAATAACAGGAGTTCTAGTATTTGAGAAGAATGGAGGAAAAAAAATTCGAGTAAATCACAGTTTAATCGAATGTAAATTGTAGAACATACATATGTACATTCATATTTAAATTTAAATAATGTGGAATATGTGCATACATACAATATATGAAAAACATACCAAAGAAAAGGTTACATGTATTTTGAAAAAAAAGTAGGCGATTTTCATTTAAGGGAGTGACATCCAGATAGCACTGTCCAATAAATTTTCAATGGTGATGAGAGCTGAGAAGAAATCATCTGTTCTGAGGTTGTAGGAGAATAGAGTGCTAACAGATGACCTTGCCTCACTCATTGTGACTGGAGTTGGCAGTTGTTATTCGTTGTCTTCCTCGTCCACATCCTGACAGGCCAACAGTTCACCACCATGGACACCAATGTTGTCATCAACATGATCAAAATCCTCAATGGTTGACTCACCACAGCCATGTAGAAGTTCCAAGTCAGACTGGCGGGGTATGATTTCATTAATCCTCTCGACTGATGGCTGTTCCACATTTTCTCTTTACAATACAAACCCTACTTTCTGAAGCAGTTATAAAGAGTGGGGGGGGGGGGGCATTATCAGTCATGGTTATGGCAGTCAAAACTGTTATGTTTGCCTTCTCACCTTTGTCAGTGCTACCCAGAGTTTTAAATTTTGTATTATGCCCTGGCACAATCGTGATGTCGAATTAAGTGGGGGGAAAGAAATCAGTTTTACTTTTTATAACAGTAGTGAGTTACGTACAGCGCACTTGGCCAAATACAGTAAAATTTTGCGTTTCTCCTTTTTCACATCATTATTAAACGATGTCAGCCATTCATTAAACAATTCTGTTGTCATCCGTGATCTTTTCTTTGAGGAACAAGTTATGGGAAAAATTTTTACAGATTTTCTTACTACGAGTGGATTCAGCGTCTGAGATTAGTCCATGTTACAGGCTAGAAGGACAACTATTCTGTCTTTGTTAGTTTTCCTCCATGACACTTTTCATCTTGGAATGCTAGGGTGTGGTCAGGAAGACATTTATTTAAAAAAATCCCGGTTTCATATGTGTTGAAGATGTTGCATGAGTCATAACTGTTCAAGAGTTTTATTTCATCAGTACGTTCAACACAGATTGAATTGTCCACATTTGCACTCTCTACTCAGATTTCTTTACTGTGATGGCAGGAGGTGCTTTTTTTTAATTGAGAGCCACCCCTCATATTCTGCAACTCCTTCAGTCATGAGAGATTGAGCAAAAGACTTGGCTTTTTCCTGCAGCATGAAACCATCCATGGGAATGTTATGTCCTCTACACTGATGTAGTCACTACACTGATACTGATGTATGCTCTGAGCAAGCCCTCCTCAAGACAGGAAAATTCACCCTGACAAAACGTTTTTCTTCCTGTGCCAAAGACACTTCCAGTGACACAATCTTTAATTTAAAAATCACCCACAATGTAGATAATAAAATAGGAGACTGTTTTGCAACATCTTTTTCCAAAATGCCACTCATTAATTGAAAGACACTGGTTCCTTCTAGTGCTCATGGCACAGTACAACAGCAGACTACATACTGAATGGGATGTAGGTCGGAGAAACAAACGACAGGTGGTCTGACTCTATACTGGGTGTAATAGAATTATGGAAACTTCAGTGGGAATCAGCCCTGATTTCAAATTATGAAGTGTTGGTGTCATGTCTTTGCCACTACAACTTCAAATTACCTAGGGCACCAAAAGCCATTGATTTTTCTCAAGTATTGTTCAAGGGACTGAGAAAAAATTTCAAATTATCAAGAGTCAGCTGTATTATAACTATATTGTTAGCCAGTACCATAGTTTAACCATTAAAAATTGATTTTAGTGCAATAAAATATATTAGCAACCATCATTTTCTGTTTCGTACATAGGTATGTACATCCTCTCCCCCCCCCCCCCAAACACACACACACACACACACACACACACACACTCTCTCTCTCTCTCTCTCTCTCTCAACACCAAACAATACTTAGCATGGAAGCATAAAGCATTCATTTGCAGAGAATCAACTGACATTAGAGAATAAATTGAATAGATTGGGGGGGGGGGGGGGGGGAATGGTTTAAATTGTTCTCCATACATGTTATCAAAATTATTGGAATCAATGTTTAAAAAAAAAAGGCAAAATATAAATGTAATTTCTGTCTTCGTGCTGCTGGTATAAGGACAAAGGGGGTGGGGGGCTAGGAAATATTATCATAGGTGCTAGTACCCAATCCATGACAAACAGCTGATGTTATGTCACTTGTAATTTTTCCCTTCGAATTTATAAAAATGTAAAGATAGAATAATTTAAATAAGACTTGGTGCATTGAGGTGAGTTTGTCATGTCCGCTTTTAGTTATTTGAGATGATACAGTATTACAACTCACTCACTGTAAAGCTGTGATGAAATATATTCATAAATGGGTTTCACTCCATCTAAATAATGTGTGTATAATTTTTTTCTTTCATCTCTACCCTACAATGGTCTTAACATAATGTCTCAAAATATAGGCTACTAATGATGACAAATTTATCTAAAGTCTGTTTATGTGAAATAATGTTTACATTTGCTTCAAAAGTTTTAGTAATGATCAATTTTCTCCTTGTTTTGCAGCCGAACTGTTACGCGAAGATCATTACTATCGAAGGCCAGAAGAAAATTGTAATATACTCAAAGCAGCAGATCAATGTTAATGAAGAAATCACTTACGATTACAAGTTTCCTATTGAAGATGTTAAGATTCCATGTTTGTGTGGCAATGTACAGTGCAGAGGAACTCTGAATTAATGTCATTACTCAATGACACTTGTGTGTGGAACATCTTTGGACCTGCACATTGGATTTACTTTCTCATTTGCTCACTGGGGTGCAGTGCAACCACAGAACAGGTGCAATGTGTATTGTATCCCCAGTACTGTTTGTGTTCATTTTTTTATAATGCCTCAACTGGTTTGTAAATATAAAAACAACTTTTTACGAAGTACTTTTTTCTTCTGAATCTTTGAAGTGTGTTGAGAATGAATGTCTGAAGAAAGTGCATGTACTTATGTGTCTGTCTGACTTTACCCAGCAGTCTTGTACTTTGTAAGTTTAATGTAGGAATCTGTACTTGCTCTCTGGTTATTCTGTAATGTTGGTTTTAAACCATTCATTTGTAAGCAGAAGTTTCAGCACTTGCTCCTTCTTGAATGCTGTTTCTGTAAACTCTTTTCTTCCCTTTCTAGGCATTAGCCACACATGTGCAGAGCATCTAATTGCAGATACAAATATTATTGCTGCCACTGTTGTTGATGTTTTTAGTGTTGTAAATTATGTGGTGTAACATCCTTTATGCTGCAGTATAACAGTATCTGTTTCTGAAATTTACTTTGCTGTATTCTTTTCCTATCAACAAAATTTTAAAACAGAACAAAAAATACAGATACTTCTTGTGGGAGGCAGAGCCTATAAATCTGAGCTGTACATAAAATATATTTCTTAAAACTGTTTGTGATCTGTGTGTGTCAGTAATAAGATCTCAGGCAGTATTATTTGAAAGTAATGTACTTTGTGGATGTGACAGAACATTCCAAAGATAATTGAGCATGATTGAAAATAAAAAACTCTGTGGAAATGATTAGCTATACTAGTCACATGTGTAGAAGCTTCTTTCTATATACATTTTTTTTTATTTCATTTTCAGAGAGTTTTATATTTTATTAATGGTCAAGTTGTTTTCATTGCTACCACTGTTGTAATGTTACAGAAAATTATTTAATATTCAAAATTCGTTTTTGGCTGAAAGTGTAGTAATTCCTTATTAAATTGTTTGCATTGCGGATTCTATATTGTGTGAATGATGTTAAGAAAACACATTTTCTTAAAACCAGTTTTCTCAAGAATAATATGGGATGACTGAAGGTTGTGACTTTTACGAATGACCAGCTTCCAAATGATGTGGTGTATATGTGTTGTGTTAGAGTAATTTTTCTTTTTAGTTTTAAAACCTGCAAATGCTTAACAAGTTCAGCAGTTTACAACTGTTCATTTTAATTGTGTGGTTGAAATCCAGCCCAGTACTTTCTGGAGCTATTTTCTGGAGAAAGACGTGTTCATACAAATGTGCGCAACTTCATGAATGTATGAGTGTGTGGGAAAGGAGAAAAGTAGTGCTGTTCCAAAAGTCTCATTGTTCACAGTGATGGTGCTTATGTGAGAAAAAGTGGTTAATAGTGTGTTACACTGAGGATGATAGAATTTATCAGGACTATGACCTATGGATGAAATATGTAAAGGATATTTTTGACCATAGTGTAAGTCAGGAACACACAAATAGTGATCTGTTCAAATCAGTCTATTTTGTTTTTAATTAAGTGGTTATAAGCAATGTAAAGCTATGAGCCATAAGTTTCATTCATGCTTTGTATATATAGAAAATGATTGATAATTGTAACTTCGTCATTTGTTCCCAAATGCTATGGATGTGTTTATTAAACTGATTTTCTTTTTTCTACCTGTAACATATAAGTGTATAAATATCTTCTGTACATGATTTATATTTTAAATCCCATTATTGTTTGCTAACAAACAAAATGAACATTATAAGGTGGCACTCAGCCACATCACTGTGAAATTCACTATGATTGGTGAAAGTTTTTTTTTTTTATTTATGAATAGAGAGTACTATATGTATTTATAGTAAAGGACATAGCAAAGTGCGAGCTATATTGTATAAATTCATATTTTCTGATGAAACAAAAAATCAAATACATTAAAAAAATCATCATTTTATCTGGAAGTATGACTGCTTTACTTGTAATGTATCAAACAATGTAAATATGGCTGATTTCATGTTGGGAGGCTGAGAGTCAGGTACTGACTTGCACTGAGTAATCTGTTTAATATTAAATGTTTGAAGCCAACTAGTCTTAAAATTTCTCTTCAGTACCCAGCGTTAACATATTAAGCCTATAAAAAAGCAGGGATGGGTAAAATAATCATAGCCACCCGATGTTTGGGAGCTACTGTATCAGTTCGCCAAGGCAAAGAGGCAGCACTGGGTGCTGATGTGGCAGAGGTTCTAAAATATAACTTGCAGCTTAGGCTGTAAAAACATGAGAAATTGTAGGAAGACTAAAGTCAAACAATAAAAGATGACAGACATTCAATGTAAATAAAACTGTTAACTTACCAGATAACTGATACTGGCTCTGAGCAACAAAAAAATTAACGTGGGATGTGTGGAGTCGAAATTTTATAAACATATTTGAGTTAGAAGAAAGAGAACAGGAATGTCTTAAACCTTACCTAGTGCTCACCTTGATATTTTTTCTATCTACATTTCCATCAGCTGTCTCACATGGACAACTTTTCTACTTACACTCTCACTTGCTGTAGTGACTTTGACAAGCATTCTTTTGGTAGCAGGTGTAGTTGTTTAAACCATTTTATCTGCCATTTTTTGTTATCTTCTCCAGTTTCATATTAGGTATTATCTGTCTATGCAAAACAATTCCAAAATTCTTGAGGGCCATGTGTATGTAGTTGTCGCAAAGCAAATTGGCACTTTGATAAAGACACTGGACTCGTATCTGGGAAGTCATGTGCTCAAATCCACATCCAGACATTTAGATACAGCATTTTCATGGTTTCCCTTAGTCATTTAAAATGTACCATGGGCTGGTTCCTGTAAGAAAAAGCATGACCGATTTTCTTTCCTGTTCTTCCCTAATCTGAGTTGTGTTCTGGCTGTAATGACATCATTAACTAGACATTAAAACTTACTCTTGCTTTCTTCTTGTATGCCTCATATCAAATCCTCTTTAATATGTAGCCTAATGTTTTTACTGATTATCAAATGCTATCATTTTTTGTCTGTTCTGCTTTCTGGAGACAATTCATTTCTGCTGTCTTGATTCTACATATTAAGTTCAGTTCACTGAATGTCTGTGATAGACATGTATCTTGTGAAAATAGGAATACAGATCTTTATATTTATAATAAGTTTTATATTATCTCTCTTATTTAATGTGTTGATTTTCTTGGTGTCATACATATCCTCATATAACCTTACCAAACTGACTGCCTTCTAATAATCTCACCTGATTTCTGGATAATCAAGTGTTTGTTGTTATTTTTCACCAGGTATCCTGATACGGCAACTGAGATCTCAGGTGCTTCTCTTTTAGCAGATAACTACAAGATGTTAAACAATAGCTTTATATTCGAAACATCCATCAAAAGTTTGAAAGGCAGGCCTTCCACGTTGTTAATCAGTTTCTGTGATGTCATCCTGCAGTGCAATCTGTATTTGGACTTTTTAAATATACATTTTGTTTCATTCAAAACTAATCATTTTGACTTCTTTTACTCCTTCCCTTAACTCTCTTGTGTTCTTCTTTGTCCACTTGTAAGCCACCTACACTGTAATCATTTTCAGTAATTTGTGGAAATGTTCCTGCTGAACATTTTGTTAATATTTTCTCTCCCCTGTTGTTCACAATATTCAGAGGACATTATTTTTCTTTGACCATGATCTTCAAGAAACAGTAGAATAAATTACGACCTTCAAGAAACAATAGAATAAATTTTAGCATTTTGTAGTATTGTCTAGATGTGATCAAACTCTTCACAACAAATTAACATTTTGTATTTTACATAGATGTCAAAATTCTCAGCTGTAATGTGGGTGTTTCAATTGTCTTCCATCTTTCTAACCTTCTGTTGCATTCTTTCTTTCCACTGTGACGTAATTTCGCCTTGGTGTACTCCACTTACTCTGCTTGTAATCTTTTGACTGTTGTCAGAAATGTGTACAGTTTCTCTTTTTTTCTGTTCAATACACTTCTCATCCATTTTCTTTCTATTCTCCTTCCCTCATCTCTCTCTCCTCCCCCCTCCCACCTCTCCCTCATCTTCTTCTTTCTTTTCTTTTAAATGTCGAGTTTCTTCTGTGTTATCTTTTTTGGTTCCCTTCCGTAATGTTTCTAACTGCCAATAGAAAATTGTTAGTTACTGCTGTGAGTTTTGATATGTTCATCATCCAGTTACATTCATGATTTGATCTTTCTTCACAATATGTAATTTCTTATGGGACTTAAATTGTTGTTTGGTTACTCTGTTTGTAAATAAATTGAATTGTATTGTATAAGAAATTGTGATAATCGCTACAGTGTTATTGGTCAGACAAAAATCAAGCGTCCTCTCATTGCTGTTGTTAATTTCTTCAAAATAGGTAGCAAATTTGCTGCTGCTCTCCTCTGGCTGGTTCCTGGTTCTGGTATCACCATCTCTTAACATTATAAATTCTTCTGTGAGCTCTCTAATCCACTTATTATTGCAAATGAACATGTTGTCTTTCTAAAATATTACTATTATTGTTAGACAACGGAAAATCCAGGAAGGAGGAATGACAATGTTATAAAAAATATAGGTTCCTACTTAAAATATATGAGGACATCTGTTAGAAAAGTATCTGACCCCACCCCCTTTCTTTCTTTCTTTCTTTCTTTCTCCTGATGGATTTGAATCAAGTGCACTTGCATGAGCAGACCTTTAATCTTTGTTGCATCCGTGAATTTTTTCCCACCTATCAATAGTGTCAGTTGCTGGCAAGCAGCAGTTGAGTGAGGTCGTGTATAGTGCTCGCGTCGCTTTTCAATTGCAAGGGAAATGACTGGAGCAGTGCTACTGCATAAAATTTTGCCAGAAACTGGGTGTCAGCCAGGTGGAAATCATTCGAAAGATTCAGATGGCTTTCGGTGACAATGCTATGGGCATCACACAGATTAAAGGGTGGTACAACTGGTTTAAAGATGGCTGGACATCAGTGGAGAGTGAGCTATGTTCCAGTCGGCCATCAACATATCAAAATAATGAGGTCATTGCCAAACTGAACACTGTGGTGATGCGGGAGCGTCGTGTGACTATCGGAGAAATTGTGAAAGAGGTGGACATAAGCACTTTTTTGGCACATTCCATTGTGACCATAGATTTGACCATGAAGAGAGTTTCTATGAAATGCATGCTGAAGCTGCTGACAGCGGAGCAAAAGTAACTTCGTTTTGAAGTCTCTCAGGTGTTATGGACTCCACAAACAGTGACCCCCATTTCGTGAACACCATAGTCACTGGTGATGAGTCGTGGGTGTATGTGTATGGCCCCGAAACCAAATCCCAGTCATCACAGTAGAAGCATTTCTCATCACCAAGACCAAAGAAGGCCTGCCAAGTGCACAGGAATATCAAAGTGATGCTGACTGCTTTCTTTGACTCCTGCAGTGTTGTACACTGTGAGTACACACCACAGTGTCAAACAATCATGAAAGAATCCTGTAGGAATGTCCTTCATCGCCTATGTGACACTGTGCAGTGCAAGAGGCCAGACTTGTGGTCCACAGAAAATTGGTGCTTCCATCATGACAATGCTTCAGCACAATCTTCACACTTGATTCAGACCACTTTGGCAAAAAACCAGATCCCTGTGCTTCAACAGGCACGTTACTTCCCTGATATGGCCCCCTGTGAATTTTGGCTGTTTCCCAAACTCAAGAGGCCATTGAAAAGAATGTGATTTCAGACAAGAGAGGACAGTATGGCAGCAATGACAGTTCCATTCCAAAAGAGGCTTTTTTGGCATGCTTCTAGCAATAGTGGTACTGCAAGGAGAAGTGTGTGGAATCCCAAGGTAACTACTTTGAAGATGGTTAGGTGTCCAACATTTCAGGTAAGCTATTTTTTTTCCCTGGTCAAAGGTCTGATACTTTGCTAACAGACCTCGTACAAGAGGTGTTGAATCACAGACAGGCACAACAAAAGAAAAAAGTGAGTCTTTTGGGTGCAGGAATAGTAGGAGGAGCTTGGGGAGGGGAAGGGGGGGGGATGAATTGGGCAGGTCTTGCACCTTGGTCTGCCACAGTTTGTAATCCTGTGGCAAGTGGTTGGGAGTTGGAGTGACATAGGAAGGAGCTACAATGTTGTGTAAGTTGGGTGGACAATGAAACACAGCTTAAGGAGCGGTGGGAAGGATCTTGTGTGGAATGCTCCTCATTTCAGGGCAGAATGAGAGATAATCAAAGCCCTGGTGAAAGATATGGTTTAGTTGTATGATGATGCAGGCAATCTTTTTTAGCCGATTTGTGTGTGTGTGTGTGTGTGTGTGTGTGTGTGTGTGTGTGTGTGTGTGTGTGTGTGTGTGTATGGGAGGGGGTAGTTAGAGGAGTGGAAGTTTGTGAGGATATAATAAGGAAAATCTGTTTGTGGTCTAGATTTTTTTTTTTTGGGGGGGGGGGGGGGGGGAGTATTGGAGTATTGTCTGCCTGTGAAGGCCTTAATGAGACCTTTTCAGCACACTTGCAAGGGAGTTCTTGTCACTGCAGATACATTGAACACAAGTTGTTAGGCTGTATGTGAGGGAATTTTTTTGGTGTGGAAGGGGTGGCAGCTAGTGGTTAGTAGGCTTAATGTGGTCAGAGGTGTGAATGGAGCCATCGGAGAGGTGGAGGTCAATGTTCCAGAAGTGACATGTTGGGTAGAGGAGAACCAGGTGAAGAGGACGGGAGAGAAGGTGATGAGATTGTGAAGGAATGTAGATAGGATGTCTTGGCCCTGAGTCCAGATCATGAAGATATCAACAATGAACCTGAATCAGAGTAGGAGTTGAGAGTTTTGGAAGGCTAGGAAGATTTCCTGTAGATGACCCATAAACAGGATGCTGTAGGAACGTGCCATCCACTTTACATATTCCTCCTCCAACCAACACGTCATCTTCCCTGCCTCCATCCACACTCTGCCCACATTAAACCCACTAATCATCAACAGCATGTGAATTTCGACAGCTGCCGCCCTTTCCACATCAAAAAATCCCTCCCACAAAGCCTAGCCATCTGTGGTTGACAAATTGGCAGAACTGAGAACTACTTTGCCCAGTATGTTGAAGGCTCCCAAACCCAGTCCACAAACAGAATTCCCATGCCATATCCTCACACACCGCAATCCTCCCACCATCCCCAGGAATCTCAGCTTTAAAGGAGTGCCCCTTTAGTCGCCCAATATCACTCTGGATTGGAACAACTGAACCCTATTCTTCACCAGGGCTTCAATTATCTCTCATCCTGCTCTGAAATTAGGGCTATAGTACTCAAGATCACTCCAAAAGTGGTGTTCTGTCACTCATGCAACCTCCAAAACATCATAGTCATGCCTGTGCCACTCCCACTGCCAACCCCTTGTTACAGGGATCATATCTCTACCAAGGTGCAAGACCTGCCCAACTGACCCACCCAATACCTCCTACTCCAGTCCTGTCACAGGCTTATCATACTCAATCAGAGGCTGGGCCACCTGTGAAAGCAACTGTGTAATATACGAGCTCTGTTGCAAACACTGCAGAATTTTTTATGTTAGTATGTTTACCAACCAGCTGTCCACTAGAATGAATGACCACCAACAAACTGTGGTAAAGAACAAAGTTGACCACATGGTGGCATAAAAAGCATCTGAGCACAACATGCCCAGTTTTAATGGCTGTTTTACAACCCGGTCACCAGGATCCTCTTCTTCATGACCAGCTTCTCTGAACTGTGCAGATGGGGGTTGTCGTGAAAACAACTCCTCCGCTCCTGTAATTATCCTGGCATGTGTCACAGTTAACACACTGTCCTCGCACCCTCCAACCAATCGTTTCCACTTCCTCTGCCCTTTCACTCCCCCCCAGTTCACGTCACCACACTGGCCCCTGCAGTCGTGCATTACGTTACATTATCTTACGAGCTCATATACATGCCATGACTCCCCTGCCCACATTCCTAGCTGGCAAACCAGTTGCCTCCATCTGAGCAGCTAGCACTTTGTGTCCTTGTCCCAGTCCCTCTCCCTTTCTCCTGATTCCCTCTCCTAACCACATCACCTGACACTCCCCCTCCTCCTCTCCACAATCAGTCACCTACCAAAATATTGTGTTAGTCCAGCCGACACAATGTAGGTGTGTGTGTGTGTGTGTGTGTGTTTGATCATCTTTTAATCTGTAAAAGACAGTCATCTGTATCTTACCTATACTATGTCATAAAACTTGTCTAAATCTGCAAAGGCAAAGCGTAACCCCTTCCGCACTGCTATAAATTTTTATTCTGCCTCATTTTCTCATACATTATTTTACCAAATAAATAGCTCATCATGCATTTCACACTAATGCTTCTGTAGCTGTTATGTCGCTTCCATTCCCCTTCTTGAAAATGGAAATCATAAAAGATCTTTTCAAGTCTGGCGGAATTTTAATCCGTAGACAACAGTTGTTCATAAGGTCATTATTCTTTTCTTCAAATGGTGTTCTCCAGCTTTCAGTAATTTACCTTTTTCCTGTATTGTGTACAGGGTTCTGCCTTCTATTAGAAGGTCTGTACAATGCTTCTTTTATTCCTTAAAGGTGTTAGGTTGTCTACGGCTTTATTTGCTGGTGTTTGCTTCACAACAGTAAATGTTTTCCACACTACTGTAGTTTGGGATCCATCCTTTTAAATGATCAAGTTAAATGCATTCCTGTTTCCAATCTTTTATGATTTAATTCTGTTTGTTAGCTCCTTGTTTAATCTTTGGTAATTAGACATCTTGATATAATTTAGTTGATAATCTTTTTTGCATCAATTTGTCATACCCTCAATCAACTTCTTAAGGTTAGCCAACATCCACAGATGGTCATGTTTGTCTACACTCTTACTCTCTGTACTTCTATATCAATTTTTCTAATTGCTTTTTTAATATTCTTAGTGTCTCTTTCACCACTGTTATCTTCTGGCGTCATTTTTAGTTCACACTCTAATGTTCGTGGAATTTTTATACTAAATTGATTATGTTTCTGGAAGTGTTTTGGGGTATCATTGCTGATGGTTCTACATATCCAAACATTATAAGGAAATCACTGGAACTGGAGAATTATTGCGTGTAGAGACTTTTATGTTGACTTCTGTCAGTTAGTACTGGTCAAGGACAGAGAATTTTTTATGTACAGCGTTGGATTATTTGCATCAGCCACTGACAATTTGCTTTTGGACCCATTTATCTCCAATGATTTAAATGTAAGAGTGATAGTGGGTTGTGTTCAGATCATAAGGAAAATCAATACTGTTTAGAGAGAAGTTGAGAGATGAGAGGGATACTGGGAAGAGATTTATAAGATGAAAAGTGTATATGTAAAATCCTTGCTGTGTTTATGTATGTGTGTATGTATGTATGTATGTATGTATGTATGTTACACATCTCCTCCTAACCCAACAGACCAACTTCAACCAAACGTGGCACACACATCCATTACTGTCGCTGTAGGGCTGAGAACCACCTACCTATCATAATTAAAGGGATATGACATCATAAACAATGACGTGCATTATGCACGACATTTAAATTTATCACTTCTTTGCTACTATTTTCACTGAATCTACCTACAAAAATGTGTGATTATACAACACACAGTTTAAGAGATTTGATGTCATAAACGCTGAGATGTGTGGAAAAATGGCACATTGTGCATGAAGCTAAATCCCCGACACCTGGCACTGCTTCTGATAGCTTTCAACTGTGAAGCGCAAATGACTGTAGGCGAAAACAATAGCTGTTCATAGATCTTTGGAGAGATGTTGCCATAGAGACACTTACAGAATTGTATTGTAGCTTCTGGATATTTAACTAGAAATCTGTACTAGTGTGCAGACAACCAAAAATTTTGAAAAGTACTCCACTGTTTCATTTCAAGTTTTTAGGTTACTACCAAAAATTTCCAAAGAACCTTGATCAATTTGCTTCAGATTTTTATGTGATGCTCCAATAAACATTTGGATGGACCTGACCTACACATTTCTTTATGTACACGGAACATAATTATATAAAAACAAGTCATTGTGTAATGTTGTTACCAAAAATCTCAAAGTTCTTGACAGATTTTCTTCTAATTTTTATCTGATTCGAAACTTAAGCTACATCTTTTCAAATATATATAATGTAAATGTAATATCTAAATGGGACACATTGTTACCAAAAATCTTGAAAAGTTGTTGAGTAGGAAAACACACCCATAATATTCGAGTTTTGCTTGACACAGTCACTTCATTTAAATATCTGGATGCAATGCTGCAAAGCGATATGAAATGTTATGAGCATGTGAGGAATTGTGGTAGGGAAGGCAAATGGTTGTGACTGATTTATTAGGAGAATTCTAGGAAAGTGTACTTCATCTGTAAAGGAGACTGCACATAGCATGCTAGTGCAACCTTTTCTTTAGTAGTGCTCGAGTGTTTGGGATTCGTACCAGGTCAGTTTAAATGAAGACATCGAGGTAATTGGGAGGTGGGCTGCTAGATCTGTTACTGGTAGGTTCGAACAACATGCAAGTGTTTTGTACGTGCTTCAGCTACTCAAATGGGAATCCCTGGAGGGAAATGAGACATTCATTTTGAGGGACACTATTGAGAAAATTTAGAGAACTGGCAGTTGAAGCTGACTGCAGAATGACTCTGCTGCTTCGAACATACATTACACATAAGAACCTCGAAGATACGAGAAATTAGGGATCATATGGAGGCATATAGACACTCGCTCTGTTTGCGAGTGGAACAGGAAAGGAAATAACTAGTAATGGTACAGGGTACCCTCTGTCATACACTCTATGTTGGACTGCGGAGTATCAATGTAGATGTAGACCAATTTTCTCCAAATTGTTACATGGTACTTTAATGAACGTTCAGTTGCATATGCACTATATATTTTTGTAATATATGGTATATAATATATATTTAATGTAAAAAGAAAGAATGTTATTACCAAAGATCTCGAAAAGACTTAACTGAACTGCTTCAAATTGTTACTCGATACTCAAATGAACATTTGGAAGGACATAAACTACAAAGTATTTTAAACAACAATGCAAAAGTTTTCTGTCATAACTGACTGGGAGAAAGAAAATGCTGTGCTGTTCTCTGCTGCGTAAATGTGCAGTTTTGTTTCCTTTCTCACAATCAGTTTTAACTATGATAGAAAGGCATTGAAACCATTAGACAAAAATGTTCCTCTCATAAAGTATATATACATAATTTTAAACAAAAATTGCATATACAGTGGTGTGCTGTTTTGTTCCTTGCCATTAGTTTTCACAGAAAATAAGGAAGTTTTACATATATCTTATCGTCATATGATTAGAATACTGCTGCTGTATCTTTAATATGTAATAACAATAAACATGGCCTAAGATCAGAGAGAGAAAGGGAGGGAGATGTGATGGACCGAGTGGTGCGGGGAAGGAAATAGACATAGCAGGGCAGGAGGAGATGGAGAGGAGAGGGGGGGGGGGGGGGGTAGGTGATGGACAGAGAGAGGTGGAAGGTTGAGGAGACGGACAAAGGGGGGAGGAGGAGACGATGTGTACCCATTTCCCATACATATTCAGTAGTTGCAAAGCACTGCCAGGTTTGTTAGTATTGTTTATAACCACATTCAGAGTTAAATGAACATTACAGAGAATTTATATTTTGCAAACTATTTGGATATTGTACTTACACATTTGTACTATATGCATATTCTTTTGTATGATTCTCTGATAATTTTAAAGTTGTTTTCATGAATACATGGAAACGAATTTTTTTAGATATACACTACAAAAACAGTTGATTTTTTGTTTTTGTTTCTAATAGAAAATTGGCAAAGTACGTACCTGGGCAATGCCTGTATATTGAGCAAGCAGTAAAGGAAACAAAAGAAAAATTCTTAGTAGGTATTAAAATCCATGGTCAAAGTAGAGAGGATATAAAATGTAGACTAGCAATGGCAAGGAAAGCGTTTCTGAAGAAGAGAAATTTGTTAACATCGATTGGTTGGAGGGTGCGAGGACAGTGTGTTAACTGTAACACATGCCAGGATAATTACGGGAGCGGAGGAGTTGTTTTCACGACAACCCCCATCTGCACAGTTCAGAGAAGCTGGTCATGAAGAAGAGGATCCAGGTGACCGGGTTGTAAAACAGCCATTAAAACTGGGCATGTTGTGCTCAGATGCTTTTTATGCCACCATGTGGTCAACTTTGTTCTTTACCACAGTTTGTTGGTGGTCATTCATTCTAGTGGACAGCTGGTTGGTAAACATACTAACATAAAAAATTCTGCAGTGTTTGCAACAGAGCTCGTATATTACACAGTTGCTTTCACAGGTGGCCCAGCCTCTGATTGAGTATGATAAGCCTGTGACAGGACTGGAGTAGGAGGTATTGGGTGGGTCATTTGGGCAGGTCTTGCACCTTGGTAGAGATATGATCCCTGTAACAATGCCTGAGTTAGACAGGTACAATGAAAAGACTATTACACATTGAGCTTTCGACCAAAGCCTTCTTCAGAAAGGAAAAACAAACTCTCACCATTCAGATAAGTAAGCACACATGAATCGTCCACCATACTATTCTCTGCCAGTCCTTTCCCCTTCTCTGCTACTCTCATTTCCCATCCCCCTCTCGTGCCTCCATCCTCCACAGCCTCCCAACACTGTGCCTTGCAGCCTTGTCATGCCACCTTCTACTCACTGCACTCTCTACCAAGCAGTGCTCACTTCTCCCCTGCAACACCCCCTCCTCCACTCCATTCACCCACGTACCTTGCTTTCCCTCCACCTTCACCGCACCACTTCGGACTGTTGCTTCCGTTCCACACAGTTGAATTCTGGCTGGAGTGGCCGGAGACAGCATTCGTGCATGCATGAGGTGTGCTTCCTTGTGTGAATGTGTGTTTCCTTTTTGAAGAAGGCTTTGGCGAAATCTCATTTTGTAACAGCGTTTTCATTTTTATGGTAAGTAGTAACCTATCCTTTCCATAATATTGCTGATTTCCCACCTGGACGTTCCATTTTTAGATTAAAATTTGACTTTTTAAACATACTGCTGCAGCCAATTTAGTCTGTTTTTCTGTAAAAAAAACAAGGGAAAAATTGAACAGAAGCAAGGACAAAGGATGGATAATTCTTGGGATTAAAGTACCTTGTGCTGGGGAGAGGGAGGAGGACAAGGGAGGGTGGAGAGTGGGATTGGGGAGGAGAAAGAAAGAGAGGATGGGGAGAGGCAGGGAGGGGAGAGAGAGAGAGAGAGAGAGAGAGCACTAGCTCTACATACAAGATGACATGCTGTAGTCATTATTGAAACTTCATTATCACCAGTACTGTAAAATCCTCTGTTGTTGTTGTCTTCAGTCCTGAGACTGGTTTCATGCAGCTCTCCATGCTGCTCTATCCTGTGCAAGCTTCTTCATCTCCCAGTACCTACTGCAACCTACATCCTTCTGAATCTGCTTAGTGTATTCATCTCTTGGTCTCCCTCTACGATTTTTACCCTCCACGCTGCCCTCTAATACTAAATTGGTGATCCCTTGATGCCTCAGAACATGTCCTACCAACCGATCCCTTCTTCTGGTCAAGTTGTGCCACAAACTTCTCTTCTCCCCAATTCTATTCAATACTTCCTCATTAGTTATGTGATCTACCCATCTAATCTTCAGCATTCTTCTGTAGCACCACATTTCGAAAGCTTCTATTCTCTTCTTCTCCAAACTATTTATCGTCCATGTTTCACTTCCATACATGGCTACACTCCATACAAATACTTTGAGAAAAGACTTCCTGACACTTAAATCTATGGCTCGATGTTAACAAATTTCTCTTCTTCAGAAACGCTTTCCTTGCCATTGCCAGTCTACATTTTATATCCTCTCTACTTTGACCATGGATTTTAATACCTACTAAGAATTTTTCTTTTGTTTCCTTTACTGCTTGATCAATATACAGATTGAATAACATCGGGGAGAGGCTACAATCCTGTCTTACTCCCTTCCCAACAACTGCTTCCCTTTCATGTCCCTTGACTCTTATAACTGCCATCTGGTTTCTGTACAAATTGTATACCAAGTTAATGCAAGATTTTGGTTCTACGTTACAAATACCATCATAGCCACCATAATTATTTCTAATTATTTCTTTTTAGTGACTGATGTCTGCTGATAGTGGATGAAGCCTCTACTAAAGTAAATGTAATCCATCTGAATTGGCTGTTTATTAGTTGGCCAACTAATAAACAGCCAATTCAGTTGGATTACATTTACTTTAGTAGAGGCTTCATCCACTATCAGCAGATATCAGTCACTAAAAAGAAATAATTATGGTGGGTATGATGGTATTTGTAACGTAGAACCAAAATCTTGCATTAACTTGGTATACTACATTGTTTACATTCTTAAATATACTGCAGTAACATCCACCCATGAAACTGGAGATTAACATACCATTGCTAGTTAAATACCCATTTCACTACTTCCTGTCTGTTCAAGCATTTTTGAGAAAGTGACCTTTGATAGAATACTAACAAATTTTTCTGGACAGAACCTGTTAACATCCTCTTGATTTAGCTTCCATAAAGGATTTTGCACAGAACAAGCCGTATAATACCTCACAAATGAACTGGCACAGCTAATAAACTGTTATATTCTGTGACCTTGCCAAGTCCTTTTGTGGTGTGGACCACAAATTTCTATTTTGCCGACTAGAATGCTTTGCCATTGATGATGTCCTCCTTGCATTATTGGAGTCACAGGATTTAAATTAATCAGAGAGTGAGGGAACATAATATTTGGGGTCCACAAAGGTTAGTACTTGATCTGCTCTTGTTCTTAATCTACACTCCTGGAAATGGAAAAAAGAACACATTGACACCGGTGTGTCAGACCCACCATACTTGCTCCGGACACTGCGAGAGGGCTGTACAAGCAATGATCACACGCACGGCACAGCGGACACACCAGGAACCGCGGTGTTGGCCGTCGAATGGCGCTAGCTGCGCAGCATTTGTGCACCGCCGCCGTCAGTGTCAGCCAGTTTGCCGTGGCATACGGAGCTCCATCACAGTCTTTAACACTGGTAGCATGCCGCGACAGCGTGGACGTGAACCGTATGTGCAGTTGACGGACTTTGAGCGAGGGCGTATAGTGGGCATGCGGGAGGCCGGGTGGACGTACCGCCGAATTGCTCAACACGTGGGGCGTGAGGTCTCCACAGTACATCGATGTTGTCGCCAGTGGTCGGCGGAAGGTGCACGTGCCCGTCGACCTTGGACCGGACCGCAGCGACGCACGGATGCACGCCAAGACCGTAGGATCCTACGCAGTGCCGTAGGGGACTGCACCGCCACTTCCCAGCAAATTAGGGACACTGTTGCTCCTGGGGTATCGGCGAGGACCATTCGCAACCGTCTCCATGAAGCTGGGCTACGGTCCCGCACACCGTTAGGCCGTCTTCCGCTCACGCCCCAACATCGTGCAGCCCGCCTCCAGTGGTGTCGCGACAGGCGTGAATGGAGGGACGAATGGAGACGTGTCGTCTTCAGCGATGAGAGTCGCTTCTGCCTTGGTGCCAATGATGGTCGTATGCGTGTTTGGCGCCGTGCAGGTGAGCGCCACAATCAGGACTGCATACGACCGAGGCACACAGGGCCAACACCCGGCATCATGGTGTGGGGAGCGATCTCCTACACTGGCCGTACACCACTGGTGATCGTCGAGGGGACACTGAATAGTGCACGGTACATCCAAACCGTCATCGAACCCATCGTTCTACCATTCCTAGACCGGCAAGGGAACTTGCTGTTCCAACAGGACAATGCACATCCGCATGTATCCCGTGCCACCCAACGTGTTCTAGAAGGTGTAAGTCAACTACCCTGGCCAGCAAGGTCTCCGGATCTGTCCCCCATTGAGCATGTTTGGGACTGGATGAAGCGTCGTCTCACGCGGTCTGCACGTCCAGCACGAACGCTGGTCCAACTGAGGCGCCAGGTGGAAATGGCATGGCAAGGCGTTCCACAGGACTACATCCAGCATCTCTACGATCGTCTCCATGTGAGAATAGCAGCCTGCATTGCTGCGAAAGGTGGATATACACTGTACTAGTGCCGACATTGTGCATGCTCTGTTGCCTGTGTCTATGTGCCTGTGGTTCTGTCAGTGTGATCATGTGATGTATCTGAGCCCAGGAATGTGTCAATAAAGTTTCCCCTTCCTGAGACAATGAATTCACGGTGTTCTTATTTCAATTTCCAGGAGTGTATATTGATGATACTCCTGTGACTTTTAAGGATGGCTCAGAAGCAGTAACATTTGTTGATGACACAAGCATCCTGAATGGTGCTCCAGACTTAAGAGTTCAGATAGAAACTGAGTGGGCTTACAACTAATTCATAGCAAATAGTTTGTCTAATCACTCAAATAGTCATTATCTGCAATTTCAGATACCATAAAGACTTGTTAACACCATGTGATATGTGAAGCACTGCATAAAATTCCATTTGTTCCAACAGGATTATGATTTAAAATGCAATCCACACAAGGATAGATTAAGAGTTCCATGCAAGATTAACATGAGAAATCATGTAGTGAATAAGAAGAATAAGATTATAATGGACTTCTGTTAGGATTGCAACATAAGAGACAATAGACATTTGCACAATGAACAACCTTGAAAAATAGCAATTCTGGATGTCAACTCCTCCTATTTCTAGCATTGGACTACAAACAGGATAACAATTTCTGATGATGGCCACATAGCAATTAATTTTCATTTGGATGCAGGTTAAAGCAACACTCAGCAGCAGTGACTATGCACGCACATAATTTTGCACCTGAAACTCTTGAGGGGGCATTTGAGATACTACATACCATCAATCTGGCAGTAATACAAGCATAGATGTGTGGCTTCTGCGTATGGTCTCCATAAGGAGGCTTCCTGCCTTGGGTGCTGATAACTATCATTTGTCAGCAGCCACGAGCAGCAACCACCTGATGAAGCAGGGCAGTTACCTCCATGAAATGAAATGTTGAGTTTACACAATGTAAACTAATTCCACACCAAGAACTATAAATTTAACAGGAAAATTGGGAAAGTCACTTATAATAATGTGTATGTTCAATGGAAAATGTACTGTAAGTGTCTAACTATTGTCATGAAAGATAACATCAGTTCTACAATTCTGAGAGAAATATGGCTTCATGTGTATTACAATGACAGAAATTCATACAAAATTTCTCGAGAATTTGATTCTCACTGACTGACAGGCAAGACATCAAATCAGTTTTACATTCTGTCTGGCATTACACCCAATAATAATTATGTAATGAAGTTACAAAATAATGCTCTCAACAAAAAGACTCTCTCTCTCTCTCTCTTTTATGTTACCTATACAATATTGATATGATGGTAATTGGGTGAGAAATGTACAGTATGTGTGTTTGAGCTTAAAAATAAATGGTATTCTTTCAAGGTGTTTTCAATTGTACTGTTTCTGAAGCAGATTAGTTAATAAAAAGTGGCGTATATATGCACTGGACACATGCTTGTAGTATTTTATGAGACTGTTCTTGATGTCAGTGATACAACATACAATATTTTCTGTGGTATGTAGAAAGCATTTTGGATAGACTGTTTACACTGCAGAATGAGAGTAATGAACTTCACGTCAAGAGGGTAACCTGATAGTCACTAACCAAAATCTCAGGTAGAATTAAGCTGGTGAAACCCTTCTTGGCACTAATAGTGTTGAATGTCCATCAATAAGGAAGTCAGAGGTTACCAAAATAACATTCATGTGTGCAGTTTAAGGTTGTGATACATAGTGTGGTGATTCTTTGATCAGTAATACCAGAGCAGTCAATTACACTACCATTATACAGAAGGCACAGCACTCACCCTGCACAGAAGACAAGTGCCACTGCATGTGAAGAAAAAAATCTTTTTGAACAATGTGAAAGTTGCTGACGGATTAAAACTGTGTGCTGGACTTGGTCACATTTTCCTTTCACTGACAATGCTTTTACTATCTGTGTTGTCGAGGCATGGCTTCCCTTTACAGCTTCAGTTGTCTCTTATCTCTCTCCTACTGTTCAAACTTCACGGAAGTTCTCTACATACCTTGATGTACAGACACCATTAGAAGAAAAGGTGTGATGGCGAAATGGCATCCCCACAGGCCACAGTTTATTTCCACAATTAATGCCCGTTGTTATGAAACTACCTCACATATTAAAAACGGTATGGCAGTAGTTGTGATAGTTTGTCATGAATTGGCAAGAACACTGAGTGTGAAAGGTAAGTGTGTAGGTTTGAATCCCATTCAGATGCACATTTGTGATATGTCAGGTAGATACACAACACACATATCCAATGCAGATTGAAAGATACATTCTGGAAACATGATGCCTCATAAGGAAGGCAGATCAGAGTTCAGAGTTCTGCAGAAGATGGAGTCATTAGGGCCACAGCTTGTGTTCAGGCAGGGAAAGGAAACTGGCTGTAGCCATTTCATAGGAGCCATCCATGCAGTTGCCTTTAGTGATTTAGGAAAACCACAAAAAACATAAACGGATGGTTGGACAGGGACTTGTGGCCGCACACTTCTAAATGTGAATTAAGTGTCTTACCACAGTGCTGCCTCGCTTGGTAATCATCAGGAGACTTTAGAATCTTTATATAAGAATTCCAATAAAGAGCTCCATTAGTAATATGGGTGGATAACAATAAAATATACAGTACATGAAATTGTAGATAACGACATCCTCAACCTACAGTGCCAGAACATTATTTTGAACTGTTTCCACATCATGATAAGTCCAGTCGAGTCAGAAGGAAATATGTTAACAAGATGCAATTACAGTATGAACTATTTTATATGCTGAGCATCCACCACTGTTGAAAGGCACAATAAACACAACTGGTTTTGTAGCCTAAAGCTGCATCATCAGGTGCAACCTAGGCAGGTGTAATCTAGGTAGAAAACTAAGGCACAAGGGAAAAGCTGTGGTAAATAAATATATTTAAGGAGGTGTACAGTGCGTTACATACAATGATTGAAATAAGAAATGTATAGGGCAAATCAGTAGACCATTTTGAATAAGATTTCAGGAACACCTTAACTTAAATAATCCCCCGTCTGCATTAACAGAGCACTTATGTGAAGAGGGGCACACTGTCACAGCCCTTCAGAAAATTTAAAAATATTTCATAAAAAATAAAAAAGCCATATTCTGCATATATTAGAGAAAGTAGAAATTTAACAATATACATAAAAAAATCCACAGCTCACATTGAATAACCGCTTAGAATTAACATACTATAGCATTCTGAATAATTTTGATTGTTTATATACGTAATTAGGTATTAGTGTATATGAAATACTGTGTTATTCTCTCATGTATAGGCCACGACGCTGTGCTCCTGGTCATGAGTATGTGAAGTCTCACTGTCCACATGGGTAGCATCCATTCTGCTAGCTGGCTAGCCTCTCTTTGTCATTTGTGCAGTCTGCTTTTACTTTATGCAACACCTGACTGCCCAGATGTTGTACTAGTAAGACACTGCCAACTAATACATTCCACACAGTAATTTGCATAGTGCTGTGACTAATTGTCTTAGGAGTGACAATTTGTATCACTAATCTGACTTCTTTAAAAACTTTTGACGTCTTCCCACTATAAAATATTTTTCTTTTTAGATGCAGGCAAATTTTAAAAGGTTATTCTGTAACTGCAAGTTTCAGCTATCAGGAATTTGTCTTAAATGAATGAAGCATATTTTAGTTACCTTTTGTTCTCCATAGTACTGACAATATTCACTGAATAGTAAATTTGGACTAGGAGCAATGTGTATGCCTACAATCTTTTAATGTTTTGAATATATTTTGACATTCCTTTATTAATATTAATATCCAAAAAATGTGGTGACACTGTACTTTGCTTCTACCATGTAGGCTGCATCTGATAATGTGAAATCAGCTGTGTTTTAATAAACAATAATTTTACCAGCTGTTAGCAGAATTCTTCCTAATATCATGCAATTAGAATAGCTCATTCAAAAAACATTGCTGTTGATGGGATTTTCAATTAATGAGTTTTGACTAGATATATCGTACATCTAAGCAAAATGGGGGGAAAAGTTGATAGAGCAAATGGACTAAAATAAAGAGACATTCTCAAATCTTAGTCACAAGCTCTTTTATTAACATTGTCATGTATCAGCAGTAATACCATCAACACAATGAGAATTACAAATAAGAGGGAAAAAAAGTAGCCAGCCTTTACTTCTGAAGGATTTTTTGTTACCGTTTAATCTCAAGAAATGATAAGGTAGGTAATCTGCCAAAAATAGACTGTACAGATCCTTTAAAGTTATTATATTAAACAAAGCAGGAAATTCCTGTACTAATGTGAATCATAAGCCACCTTGCTGTATGGTCTTTCAGTGACAGGGACATACAAGTACAGACACACTGTCCTTGATAACCAGTTCAGTATTTTGTGTGGCCTTCTGTGGTTACAATACAGACCCACAGTTGTGAATAGTTGTGAAAGTAGAGGCGTGACATTTCATCATGGTATGTTCTATGTTACTTCCACTGATTCTTACAACTGGTAGAAAGATGTTGCCAGTAATGTAAACTCGACAAATTGTCCCACATATCCATCACACAGGTAATGGGAAACAAGCCTAGTGCACATGTTGACTAGAAGTGTTGACAAATGCCTTGGAAAGTGCGTTGAGTGAATAGAAAAGTGTTAGTATGGGAACTGTGCTGTTGGAATAGTGCATCTCCATGACATCATAGGACAAGTAGAGAACAATCTGGATGACGTTCTGGATATATCCTGTACTACTGACTGTTCATCCAACAAACACTGAAGGTATATGACCATGGTAGACCATGGCTCCCACACCATGACTCCAGAACTTGTCCTGTATGTTACTGCTTGCTTGTTACATTTGAGTAGTTACCAGTTTCCTAATTGATGTCAAACTCATAAATAATGATTAATGATACTGAGGTAGAGTTTACTCTCATCACTATATTCATCCCTCTGATAATGTTTTATGCCATACTATCAGAGTCAGGTCACATGATAATGAATGTTGATGGTAGGCCAGGTTCCAGTGAATGGTTCCTGATGATGACATATCAAGTGAAGCATTGGCTATAACTGTGCAAAAGTGTTGACTGCTCAGTTGGTGTAGTCCTGGTGTGAATCTGTATGCTGCTACCACTGGATCTAGAATAACAAGCATATGCATACTGCCTGGACTGTTGGTGCCAACAATTGTGCACCTTTAACGTATCAAATCCCACATGTTAGACCAATTTTTCAGAATGTTATCTTAGCCCCTCACATCTCGACTGCATGACCATCAGTGAAACTCAATTACTCACACATATTATGCTTGTCTGATGTCCACCTGGCAATCACTATAATATTTATGGGTGTAGTTTGCTCTCCAAGACCATAAAAAGTCTCCAATGTCATTTTTTCTCATAACACCAACACATACATCACACCCACTAACCACACAGTAATTCCTTTATTGCCCAAGCCCTTAAAAACTCAAGTACATCCTTTTTCAGGATTTCAGCTGCTTCTCAAATTTGTATTCTGTAAACCACTCAGTCTATATCATAGCCCATCCCTATAACACTCACCCACCATCTCCCACTGCAGTCCTGTCACAGAATTTCCTATCTGATATGAGCTAGGGCTATGAGTAAAAGCAGCAATGTCGCCAAAGCGCTGTGCTGCAGCTACTGTGCACTGATCTACATGGACATGCAAACTAACTAGTTGTCTACTCACATGAATAGTGAATAGCCATTGCCAAATTGTGACTATGTTAAAAATGGACCAACGTGTAGATAAACATGCTGTAAACCACAAAACTGATGACATCCATACCCATACCATTTTGATTCTGCTCCCCAGTGCCTGCTTTTCTGAACTGCACAATGGCAAACGATACCTTCAGCACATTGTCAGTGCTCACAATCCTCCTGATCTAAACCTTGAATAAGCCTCAACCTTGGCTAGATCCTGCCCGTTTCCTTACTTCCTCAACACTTCATTCTCTTGTCAAGATTCACCTCAATCCTCTCCCATCAGAGCATTGTACTTCCTGCTCCCTCGTGTCTTTCTCTCTCAAACTCTGTCCCTTCATTTTTTTGATTATTAATCACATTAATCAACATCATTTCCTCACTGTCCATGAAATACATTTGTTTTCCCTTCCCCTTCCTCTCACATCTGCCCCGACCACACCTCAGACTAAATGTCTCGTCCCTCCATAGTGTCACAACTCCCTCTTCCTCTTCCTCCCACATGCAACACTATTCCCTTCAATCCAGAGAACCCCACCCATTAACAGACTTAGTATGATAATTTAACGCTGTTAACTTGTGAAATATTATGGCAATATCCAACAAAAGCAAAGAGTGAAGGAAGATAACAGGCAATAATAAACTCTACACACACTAGTTAACAGTTCTTGAAGCAACTGGAAGCCTATCTCACATGAATGGATGTAGTAGTTTACTAAAAGATTAAGTACTGCAATGGCCCATCCACATATCTGCATTTCTTAAAACTTATTTAGTTACTTTTCACTACAGCATAAAAAATTAAGTGTTGGGTAGTAAAAAAAAACAACAATTAGTGTAGAAATAAAAGAAATACAATTAATTTCTTATATTTGAATTCTGCTTGGTCTAACATTAAAATAATGTACCTGGCAGTGATTTGCATCAACACTGGTCACCAGCACAATAGATGTAATGAAAAGTTCAGCACTGAACTCTAGTGCTCCAGTTCTAATGACCTCATTGTGGTGGGAAGATAAATCTTAATCTTC
The DNA here is from genome assembly GCF_023898315.1 of Schistocerca nitens. Lineage (NCBI taxonomy): Eukaryota > Metazoa > Arthropoda > Insecta > Orthoptera > Acrididae > Schistocerca > Schistocerca nitens. The sequence goes on along the minus strand of NC_064622.1, from coordinate 394,231,729 downwards.
CTCAAATAACCTAGAGCTTCAAAGTTTCATATTGTCTCAGCAATGCTTTTTATTGATTAGAGTTGCCGTACACATTTCATTTACATGTTATTTTTAAAGGCTAAATGGAAAACACATACATAGTAACAGTAGTTGTGTCGTGTGACTAGGGCCTCCCATTGGGTAGACTGTTCGCCGCGTGCAAGTCTTTCGATCTGATGCCACTTTGGCAACATGTGCATCAGTGGGTAAGAGATGATGATGATGATTAGGACAATACAACACCCAGTCCCTGAGTGGAGAAAATCTTTGACCCAGCCAGGAATCAAACCCGGACCCTAAGGATTGACATTCTGTCGCGCTGACCACTCAGCTAAGTAACATTAGTAAAACAAATGGTTATATTGAATGTGCAGTAGAACTGGAAAATCTATGAGAAATGTTGCCATATATAAAAACCTCCATATTTAAATTCTCTGCATGTACTATACATATGGGCACATAGTACCTAGTCATCTCCTGTGAGCAACAAAGAAGTGAAAAGTAATTCTGGACACTGCATGTGGTCTTAAGTCAAGGTGGCAAAAAATGGGCATTAGTGTAGCAACGTGTCTACTATTTACATATAGTATTTTACAGACATGTTTAATAAATGACATAAAGTTTAAACATGAACCATGTGCAAAACTAGTACACTGTCATATTACCTTTGTGCAAACAACTAATTACGTTGTTAAACACATATATGCAATACTTAACAGCAAGACTGGTTTTGCTTGTGAAAACAATATCAGTAAATACAAGTCCTGTTCAAAAAATTCTGGAACTTCGTCCACAAAATTTTTCTATATTTACCTGTTACTGAGTGTGCATGGTCTTCTTCAAAATACTCTCCTCCACAATTGATACACCATTCCCAATTCTGTTTCCACTTCCAGGAGCAGTCTTCATAAGCCTCTTGCTGGATCACATGAGGTGCTGTCTTTGAATTTTCTTTTATCTCATCTATTGTTGCAAATCTTCATCCTTTCAATGAGGTTTACAACTGTGGAAAAAAAAAAAAAAAAAACTCTTCAGGGGCCAGATCAGGAGTATACGGAGGATGGAGCAGCACAGTGCCTTCATTTTTTGTGCAGTAGTCATGCACCAACAGGAATGAATATGTGGGTGTGTTATCATGATACGAGAGCCATGAACTGTCTCACCACATTTCAGGCCATTTGTTTCTCACATTTGCTCCCAGGTGTTGCAACATGTCCTGATAGCACTGATCAAATATTAAATGCTCTGATTAACCGGAAATCACCCATTGGTATTTTTTGTGATCTCTCAAAGGCACTTGATTGTGTAAATCATGGAATTCTTTCAGATAAGCTAAATCATTATGGTTTGAGGGGGGCAGTGCACAAATGGTTTAATTCATATTTAACTGGAAGAATGCAGAAAGTTGAAATAAGTGGTTCATGTAATGTTAAAACAACTGCTGATTCCTCAAACTGGGGGGCTATCAAGTACGGGGTCCCACAGGGTTCGGTCTTAGGTCCTTTACTGTTCTTGATATACATTAATGACTTACCATTCCACATTGATGAATATGCAAAGTTAGTTCTTTTTGCTGATGATACAAGTATAGTAATAACATCCAAAAACCAAGAACTAAGTGATGTAATTGTAAATGATGTTTTTCACAAAATTATTCAGTGGTTCTCAGCAAACGGACTCTCTTTAAATTTTGATAAAACACAGTATATACAGTTCCGTACAGTAAATGGCACAACTCCAGTAATAAATATAGACTTTGAACAGAAGTCTGTAGCTAAGGTAGAATTTTCAAAATTTTTAGGTGTGTCCATTGATGAGAGGTTAAACTGGAAGCAACACATTGATGGTCTGCTGAAACGTCTGAGTTCAGCTACGTATGCTATTAGGGTTATTGCAAATTTTGGTGATAAGAATCTCAGTAAAAAGATCAATGCAATTCAAAATACACCAGCACTGAGGACCCAAAAACAACTTCGCTAAACTTCTATCATCATTTTCTTCCCAAACAAGTTGTGAATGCTGAGCCATTGTTGAGTTTATTAAGAAAGAATGTTACATGGCAGTGGATTTTTGAATGTCAACTTACGTTTGAGAAATTTAAAACAGCTTTAGTGAACTCACTGTTGCTGCACCACTTGGACATGAATATCGACTTTGGACTAATAACTGATGTTTCATCCTATGGGTTAGGTCCATGCCTATTTCAAGTACAAGTAGTGAATGGAACTCCAACAGTTTGTATGAATGTGGTATCTGTTCTTTTGGACACAAAGGAATAACAGACAATAGCTGTGAGTGGGCATTGATTTAAATCAATGGAAAAAGTTGAAAATTTGTGCCATACTGGGAATCAAACTGGGGTCTGTTGCTTACTAGGCAGATGTTCTGGCCACAAAGCCATCCATACACAGTGGTCATCACAACTGCACTTCCCAACACACCTCCTGTTACACCCAAATTCAAACTTATCCACACACTACTAATGTAGTGCACCTTGTCCATTATCCTTGTTACTCGCACTATTTCGCTAATTCCCATGAGTCTGAGCCTATTGTGCATCCACACTGAAGAGACAAGTGACTGTCCTAGCCTTAATTATGTATACACAGTGTCTGTTCTTTTGGACTTGTCTGAAAGAACAGACAACATTTTGATACAGTAGTTACTATGAATTAAAACACAAAGAAATTACAGATATTGGCTGCAAGTGGGCACTGATTTAAATCAACGTGGAAAGCTGAAAATTTGGGCTAGACCAGGATTTGAACTGGAGTCTCCTTCTTACTAAGCAGATGCTGTGACTGTTAAGCCATCTGAATGCAGTGGTCATTGCAACTGCACAGATTTGCCTAACACACCTCCCATCAGACCCAAATTCTCAACCTATCCACACACTACTAATGTAGCGTCCCTCGCCCACTTGCAGTCACACATTTGTCTGAAAGAACAGACACCAAAAATTATGAAAATAGATTAATTTCTGGGGTTATTGCACAGTAATCAGATGTGTGGAGAAGATACAGAGGTATTGTCATGTACCAAACTTTCAGAGGAAAGTTCAAAAGGTATTAAGAATGTGCAGTTTGTGTCAGAAGGTGAAAGGGCCGAGAGGGGGTGAAAAGTGCATTATCAGCTTCTGTGACCTATTTTACAAATACCTAAAGCTATATCCATTAGAAATTGTAACATGCCAGCCAATACTTGAAAACTTGTTAGAGATTACATTCAGTGCATCAGTAAGCCACAGACATTGCCCTCTGACAACGGTGCCAACTCCACTAGTTACCGTTGGCAAAGTTTTCTACATGGAATTGCTATTAAGCAAATCTTAACCTCATGGCAACATCCAGAATCTAATCCCATAGTGGGTCTGCTTTGGGAATTGTACTACGGATGTGCTTGCATCAGCCTCTGACAAGCAAGTGTGAAACAGATAGCTTATGAGCTAAGTCCAAAGTAAATGTTTCATGTGTGTTTATTTAGAGCTTACATAAGTTGATATCTCTTACCTGATTGAAAACTAAAGACATTATGAGCCGTAGTATATTTTAAACTTTTGAACAATGTGTGTAACTTGGAGTTGTGTAACCATGAACACATCTGTAATGCCTACAGGTGTAATATTTAATATTATGAAAAAGCTACTCAATGTGTCATATTTCCAGCGATCCCCCACTCATCCCCCACTCCTACTATCTCTGACTGCATTGTTCAAATGTTTCATATACACTGACAACATTGCTGTTTGGTGCTGGCTGGAGTCCACCCCTCTTTGAGTGGGCATGTGGCCATTGTGCACCATCATTTTTGACTGAACCAGATCACATCCTGATCCAGCCTTCCATCTTATCATCCTCATTCCACTACCGCCTCGATATCAATGCATTCGGCTGAAGACTTCTTGTTGGTCCATGACCTTCCTCAAGACTGTATGAACTATATGAACTGACAATCAATCTATATTCTATAGTCTTCAACAGATTCCAGTTTTCTACACCTACAAAAATGAATATGTGCTGTATTGGAAACTTAACATTCACAAAGTCAGTTGTTAAGGTTGAACGGAGTTTTCACAAATATGCCTAATATTCTGTGATGATACTATCTAATGATTGTGTATGCATGTAATTTAATGACATTTTTACTTACTGATATTTTCAACAGCCAAACAAACAACTAATAAAAATTCTTAACTATTTCAGCTGTAATTACTTCAGTGTAACACTACAACATAACTGATGTCTAATACTATTATGTCCCTCAGAACTGAAAGCCTCACTTGGGTTTTACCTGGTTTCCCCTCAGGGCTACATCTAAATGGGAAGGTGATTTCAATTTGCAGGGTTCATTATTTATTTAGAAGTCAAGTTCTAAATCTCCAAGGTCATGGAACATGTCAGTATATGAAATTACAACATAAAAGTAATAACAGATAAAAATAAAATCTTTATGAACCCAAAAAAAGTCAATCCATAAGTTTAAGTAAATGCAATCAACAATACAATAAGAAGCAGATTAATTTTTCAAGAACTCCTTGACAGACTAGGAGTGACCCATGAGGAAACTCTTCAGCTTCGATTTGAAAGCGTGTGGATTACTGCTAAGATTTTTGAATTTGAGCGGTAGCTTATTGAAAATGGATGCAGCATTATACTGCACACCTTTCTGGGCAGAGGGGTGCATTGTCATGAATGGATACCATGTTGAACACCTTCTGTAAACTTGTGTTTATTGCAGAAAGTATGCATTTCTGGACCCATGTCTGTCATACTTATTTTTTTTGTTTTGATGAATACCACCCCTCTCAAAGTAGTCAACATCTTTTTTGTTAACAGCCTGTATACCTGATGGCTCATCCTAAGATCTGAGTGTGAATTCAAACAGGAACTACAGCTAACATTATGCACAGGAGACATACTTAAACATACTGTGCTGTGATAATGCTGGCCAACACAGTGCTAATTAATGCTTTTCACATCTTATGATGAGGTAACTGATATACAGGGTGAGTTGCATTAGACGTAACACCCCCTTTATTCCGGGGGCGATTGCACGTATCCGCATGCGGTTTTCGGTGAATCATAGCGGACTATGGGGCACATACGTTGGTACATACACAATAATCACAATGTTTTTATTGACCGTGATAATGAGGCAAGTACATGTTTTTTAAATGGGACACAACTTTTTTTACCATCATTCGAACGCTCTGGAAAAGATGCGTAGAGTAATGTAACGCATGTTGCTATTGTGATTCAAATTTTGCTTAAAAGAGGGTGGATGAGGATGTACCTACATAGCGTAGACTGTGCATGCTGCATAGAGCACAGCAACTTGGCCTGCGGGCCGTGCGAGGCGTGTTTACAGTGTGCAGCCTCTTCCGACCACCTCGACCTTCAATCATACAATATATCCCTAATTGTGCAGGATGGGCAAAGAGACTCTTACTGATTAAGTGTTCATCCCTAAAAATGTTGTCTATTAGTGTACTGCTTTTCTGTGTAATTCTGGTGAGAATTGCCAATCGAAATAAGGTTAAAAGTATCAAATAACAATTTCACAGTGTCTCTTTCATCAGTATGTGTCAGAAAGTTACTATTAAAATTTCCACAGACTGTCATTTGCTTTATTTTGTCTGCTAGGTGTCATAATAATTACTACAATCTTTCTAAGAATGCTGAAAATTTCCCAGTGGCAATCTATATATTGTAAAAATTATGAATTACTTAATTGGTAGCAGCAGTTCGCAAGCCACAGGCTTCCAACTGTTGGCATAAGTGGAAACTACTGGTTTCAATAGATTTGAACTTTATATTAAATTTGGGTCATTCCCTGTCAATTCAATGCTGTAAAGAACATTTTCAGCCTGATCATCTCAGATTTCTTTCAAATTGGTGCATTCAATGACCCAGATAAGGGATGGAAAAATACCAATTTGCAGGTGTGTGTTACAACTGTGAAGAAAGTTATAGGACTGTAAAGTTTGGAATTAGTGCAAAATTTACATGCGTCTGTCACAACATAAGTGACTGTAATTCTGGTTCTAACTCAGTTACAGTAATGAAAATGGTACCATTGGAAAGCTAACAAAGATACCTTTACATTTATATGCTACATGGCAAGTTTCTGAGAATTTTCATACTAAAGGTCATTGACCTTGACCCTTGACCTTGAATGTCTCAAAACACCCCATCTTCAATTTTTTTTGAAAAAATTTATTTAATTGCTCCAGTATGTTACTATTATGGTAAATATCAAGATGGCACACTAAAGGCATCATGTACAAAAAATTATTTTGTTAGCATCAATACACTACCGAAATGAAGAAGGTAACACACATAATATATGAAACACAAATTATGATGAAGTACAATCCATAAGTAATACTGTGCAAAAATATGGTTTATATTATTATGGTGGTATTATGAATTATTTACATTACATTACATTATTTACATTACAGTTGTAAAGAAAAGGCAGTGAAAAGTTATTAGATCTCTGCTCACAATTCTCCAACTAAATTGTTAATGTTCGCCAGATCTGATGCATGGAGATTGTATGTCCTTCCAGATGATGTCACTGGATCCACTATTGTGATAATGTCACATTTTATGATGACACAAGTGTCTGGTTTCACAGGAAACACAAATGACAGAGATGGTCCATGTGGATGCAAGCAGTTGACCTTTACTTCATCTGTTTCTTCACATGTTTGTAAGTCATATGCAACCCACAAATCACTGTCATACATACAGGCAACAAATACATGTATATTTGTTAACAGCATTTAATTCACCATAGCAATCACTGACTCTTCTCTACTCGCTAAAGAAGCAGAATATGTCTTTGTCTTTACTAAACCATTGTTAACAGGTATTACACAATGAAGCTTATGGACACCTGGAATCGTCCGTGTATTTTAGAAACGTCATTTCAGCGTGGCTGTATCTTCATCATGATGGGAAACTCAGACAACTGTCGTGATGTCAAAATATAATTTTCATTAGCTCACTTGAGGCTGGCAAGTCTTGCTAATCTCTTTACAGACCCTGCTACCCCATCACAAGCTACTACGCCATGTGCTGTAGCAAAAAAATGGCATTCTGCTGTAACATCAAAATCTTCTTTCTGTTTTTGTATTGGGCAGCACATCCATCCAAAAAGTAATAAATGAGCTTTCGATTTGAAGACTGACATTTTAAGAAATTGATGAAATTTGTCTGGAAAGAATAAACACACACTGTATCATGCTGAAGGCAGTCAGATATTTCCACATATGACACATGTCGTATTTCATTAGTGCTTGAGTCTCTGTGGTAAGCTACAAATGAGTGAATTGTAGTCTGTGAGTTATTCCAGTGGGATCCTTGTACCTCATCCTGAATGGTGAAGGAGTAATTTTCTGCAAAGTCACAAACAACAAGAAACTCATTTACTTTGAGACCTACTTTAGTTATTTTACAGAAATGTCACTGCTGCTGGGAGATAAATGAGTGCAGAAGGAGCTGTTGTAACCTCGATGCAAACACCTCAAGGAAATCATCTGTTGACTTTGTTATAGCCTCTAGAACTACCCTGAGTGTAGTTAACCAACACTTATATTCAATTTCTTCAATGCAGTTCTTACCAAACAGACCATACAGATAATCAGTTAGTCTTATCACACCTGGACAATAGGGACATGAACCTAAGAAACATGCCGACAGTGCAGGATTACATGTAACAAATGCTACATCGTGCTTGTATGATGGTAATGTGTATTCTTCACTCTTTGTTAGTGCTTTACGTTTACAACCTTCAATAATCTCGGTCGGGCACACAGTTTTAATCTGCCAGGAAGTTTCATATCAGCGCACACTCTGCTGCAGAGTGAAAATCTCATTCTGGCTTCAATAATTAACTTGAAATTCTGGTGCAAGACACACACACAAACAGCATGGGTTCCACTGGCACTGGCAAGAACACAGTGCTTTGGCCACAACTTACAAAATTTGGAGAATCCAATATTTATATCTAGGTATTTATTTTTGAAATATGCATACAGTTCCTTAAGGTTGTGCAACACTAGCTGCTTTTGTTTATATACTGTAATTCCATTGTCTTTCACAGATACAAAGTCTTTTCTTCCTGGCATCATATGGCTCACGTCATAATGACAGTAAAAATCACACACACAATGAAAAGTTTTCTCACATAATGTCTTACCTGGCTTTGGATTTGGTGTTGCTAATATACCACATTCTGCTACAAACTGTTTTGCTCTCTGTACCATGTAAACTGAATCAGAAAATTCTTTCATAATTTTCCTTATACTCCAACTCTTTGGAAGTACAGTTAGAATTTGTGTTTTGTCATACATATGGTCTGAATTGTGAAACTTATCTTTCAGCTGGATGATAATTTCAGTTTCTCCATTTTCACTCTCTTCGTTTTCTGGTTGTGCTGCATAAGTATGCTCCAATACAAGGGCTATTTTTTTCAGTTTTTGCTTTGGGTACTTTTTCTCACTCTGAAGCCTCTTTTTCTTCACAGGAGATTCACCTAAATACTGAAGGCTACTATTTAAAGCATCAAGTGCCAGATCTGATGCTGCTTCATCTTCACTTAAATCTTCTCAGGAAATCCCTGGCACAACTGAGGCAACATCTGCAGTGATTCTTGGGTTTTGCGTTATTTGTTTTCAACATTTACTGCAAATTTTTCCACCTAACAGTACATTAGGATATTTGTTTATCATCCGCTCCTGAACATTCCGTAAATTCTTCTGCACTCTTGCATGACCTTCTTCCCTAAACAGGTGGCAACAATACAATTTTGACTTGAAATATATTTTTTACTAAATATTACTTTACGACACATTTACTCTGCACTTTTCTAAACAAACCACAGCCATAAAACATATGAAACAAAATTTGCATAATATATACAGATCAGTGGACTAATTGTGACTAGTTGAAATAAGAGTCTCTCTGATTGGCTGTTCACTAAAACAGGCTAATGCTGATTGGTTGAAATAAAAATCTCTCAGATTGACTGTTCACTAATACAGGCTAATGTTGATTGTTTGAAATAAAAGTGTCTCTTATTGGCTGTTCACAGCTATAAATATTAAAGAACTGGTCTAAATAAAAGTAACTGCTGTTGGCTGGTGTTATAGAAAAAACTGGATACATAGCTGCTTAGCGCATGTTGATGGTGTACTTAACTTGACAAAATAATTTTTTGTATGTGATACATTTGTGTGCCATCTTGATATTTACCATATTTCTAGTAACATACTGGAACAAATTAAATATATTTTATTTTCAAAAAAAAATTGAAGAAGGGGTGCTTTGAGATATTCAAGGTCAAAGGTCAAGGTCAATGACCTTCAGTATGAAAATTCTCAGAAACCTGCCACGCGGCACATCAATGTAAAGGTCTATTCTCTAGCTTTCCAATGGTACCATTTTCATTGCTGTAACTGAATTAGAACCAGAATTACAGTCATTTATGTTGTGACATACACATGTAAATTTAGCACAAATTCCAAATTTTCGAGACCTGTAACTTTCTTCACAGTTGTAATACACATTTGCAAATTGGAATTTTTCCATCTCTTATCTGGGTCATTGAATGCACCAAATTTGAAAGAAATCTGAGAGGGTTAGGTTGAGAGGTGCTTTGAATTGACATGGAATGACCTTATTTTTAATGTACAACTCCTCCTTTCTCCATATTATCCCTACAGGAATACCTGTTAACTTTCGCCATTTCCTTTCGAAATCGTGCGAAGAGATAAGTAGTTGATTAACTTTGTTTTTGGTCCTCTGACAATCTTATGCAGCTTGGTAAGCTTATTTGGACAAGTTTAATGCTGTGCTTTTGCACAAGTTTAATGGTGTGCTTTTGCACACTCTGCTGAGTTGCTGAATCTTTTTTTATGCATAGAACTGGCTCACCATCTATTAGCACACCATTAATCAATCTCACCAAGCTTGTTTAGTGGGTGACACTTCATTTACCCGGAACTCTTTTAAAACAGTCTGTCTGAATGAGGTATTTAGTCTAAAAACTTTTCTTTAGGTCTAATATCAGATTTTGAAAATGAAAATGTCAAAAGCTGACTTACTTTTCATATTTTCTTTCACTGATATTTTACAATATTGTATTCTGAGATAGCTGGTCATTAAGGGAAGAGTATTTGTTGCACAGACACATGTAATAAGCATTATATGTAGTAAACACTCTAGAACCTCTTACAGATAGTTGGGAATATTGACAACAGCCTCACAGATTTAAAACAACAGTAGCAGTGAAAAATATAGTGCTAGAAGGAAAAATGGCTTACACCATTCTTCACTTAGCCTTAAGCTGCACAGAAAGAAGTGAGATATTAAGCCATAAAATCTTTGTCTATCTACTCAGTGATGCAAAGTCATTAAAAACTCTCTATCCGAACAGTCCTTGGAAGGCTGAACAGTACCAACCAACCACCATGTCATCCTCAGCTAATGGGCAACATTGGCTATGGATATGGAGGGGCATGTGGCCAGATCACTTCTCTCCCAGCCATTGTCAGTTTTCGTGACCAGAGGTGCTACTTCTCAAATAGTTCCTCAATTGGCCTCACAAGGGCTGAGTGCAGCCCACTCGCTAACAGGGCTCAGCAGGACTGGACGGTCACCCATCCAAGTGCTAGTCGAGTCTGACAGCGCTTAACTTCGGTGAGCTGACAGGAATCAGTTACCACTGTGGCAAGGCCATCAGCAAAAGTTATTAACAGCTATTAAAATTAACCTCAAAGACAAATTGTAAACATATTTGTAAGGGAAATTATTGTAAAAAAAGTAACTTTAGACAGTCATATAAATGGCCAACATGTTGCCTGGTTTTTCACTGAGAAAGTATACTATGATTGTAAAATCAACTCATTCCCAATCATAGCAAGAGGTCATAATTAGGACACATGGAACATGCACATACTTAAGTTACATTAAACTAATCGAGGATGTAACCTCAGTGTTAGCAGAGACAGCTCAGATGACAACTGAACAACCCTACAAGTGCTTCACAGCTAATAGCTGATGGCACAAAAACCTATATTAAGAAACTTTAGAGAAGCAAAATTTATTTGCTAGCACCAGACATAGATAACAATGACCATACATTAAATGAAATAATCTGTGTAAAATTCCTTGGATAACAATTCAAAAGGAAACCAGTACCTAGATAAAGTAGTTAGAAAGCTCAGTCCAGTATGATTTGGCCTAGGAAGCATCTCTCATTGTGTTGACCTAAAGACAAGGCCATTGGCTTATTTTGCATGTTTTCACTCCTTGTTGTCCTATGTAGCTATCTTATGGGACAGTGCATCTAAGGTACCATAAATAAATTGTTATTTCAGGAGAAGCAAGCAGTTTAGTTTAGTTTCTTGCATATTCTGTGGATCATATTCAGTAAGCATTATTGTGTAATGCAGATAACATTATATCTTGCATAAGCTTTTTTAAGGATCCTGGATGTTTTATACTCACTTCACAATAGCTTTACTCTTTAATGGTATCAGTTGCTGACAGTAAATATGTTTCAGGACAACCACAATATGTGCAATCACAATATAAGACACAAAAATAATTTTTATGCCGACTTTTCCTACTTGGCTAGGGTTCAGAGTGAAGTTATGTTCTCAGGTGCAAAATTATTCAACAAGATGGAATCTAACAAAGCAAAGTTTTGGAAAATATATAAAAATAAAACTTGTTAGCCAATTTTCCGTACAGATTATCTGAGTGCCTAGATTCAAGGACTGCAGAGTTCTGCTAGCCACACCATTAGTGCGATACTCACTGTAAAGTTGCACATATCGTAAACAGGATTCAGTATTTACAGGCATAGGCAACTCTGTTCTTTGAAAATACCAATGTAATCAAGTAAATGTTAATTTATCAGAAGACTAGCTACTTAGTATGATTGAGGAGGCAACTGCTATTTTTCCATATAACAGCTTTCTTTCTAATTTATTTGATTTAGTAAGTATAAATACAAATAATGCTAAGAAGTATAGATTGTCTATTGTTAATGCAGTACACAGGTTAAGTTTTGTGATTTGCTTGTATTTTGCTTATGGTTGCTTTGACTTATTCCGCATCCCTAAATGTTCTTCGTATTGATGCGAAGTACAGAACTTACATCAAATCTCTACATTTAATAATACACACATAATGACCTTTTTCTGAGCTTAGCATCTTGCTCATTATGGAGGGATGCTGTCTCTGTTTTTTGGAAAGTAAATGGGAAGTCTTGGAACGCAAAATAGGTACCATACAGCATGATTGTGATCTTGAAATTAACTGATGGTGTGTGCAGTGACTGATGATGAGAAATGAATGAGCACTGTAGCATTAGCTTTTTACCTTATGAAATTGCTTCTTTGCAACAATATATGAACAAAACAACAATTCACAAGAGGTACAAAATGTACGAGGTTAAACTGTTTCTGACAGATTTGATTTGTATTCAAGAGGATGAAGGCTCCAATCCTCAGCTGGCCATCCTGATGTAGGTTTTCTATGGTTTCCTAAATTACTTCTGGCAAATGGTCGATGGGTCCTATAGTAAGGCCATGGTTTGTCAAGCTGGACACGTGAGTGGACCTATGTAAATGCCTATATATATGGATTAGGTTTTTGTTCTTAATTTTTAATACCATGGTATTTGCAAAATCCTTTTAAAAGTGATCAAGGATGCATAAAACTACTACTACTACTATTACTATAACATAATGAGAGGGGGGAACTTAATAATATAACCAATCATTAAATGTTTCCTCCTACAGCTATTTTTATCTCAACTTCCTATTTATACATAAAATTTGGCATTACACATATGTACTGTATTTTTATTTTGAATCCTTTTTTTTTTTTGTAAATGACTATTTTCGAAATTCAGGTATTAAAAAGACGCTATTGATAGTAAGAAAGTAACAATAGCGCAGCAAAACTACGACATACGGCGTATATTTTTACTGTATCGCTTGTTTGTTTTGATATTAAGCGTTTAGAGAAAGCGCATTTCAGTCTGTGAATACAAAGAGAACTGTACCCGACGTCCGTCATTTCTTCGTTTTCAATTCGCGCGCTATAGAACAACAGAATGAGTAACGCCTGCAGCGTCTTGCAACCGCTCGTTATCGAGTGACGCACGTGTCACGTGATACGGCGTACCGGAGTCCGGCCACGGTGTAGCAAGTAGAAACGAAGGAATCTCAAGTGAGTGAGCACCTGTGGCGTCAAAGAGCGGTTGATTTGACGTGTAGGTAATTCATTAGAGGTAAGTAAAGGTAGTGTAAATGCTACGTTGTTTCATTCATGTCGTTCATTAAGGCTGAAATGTGTATCTCTACAATATTCACGAAGTTATCTTTCAGTCGTATAGTCTCTGTTTTGAGAAGCTCCCACCGGCTACTAGCGACAGAAACAACTGTCAAAACATTGTCCCCGACTGCCCCTGTCCTTATTGTGATTTATACAGAGTAGGGTCACTGTTTTATCAATATGTAAAGTCGGCGATCTTGCTGGATATTTCTGTGCGTCCAAAGGCTTCTTTTTTGTTCTGTTTGCAATAGATTTGCGCGAGAAATATGCGGCGGTAGATGTGACTGTGAAATATGTACCACTGTGGCAGCTAACTTCACGGCTACTACGAACGCTCGAAGCATATTTATGTAACGTGCTACAGGAAAACTTTCCTTTTTGCTTGAATTTACCACTTTATTTTACTCTTTCCTGAGTGGTTGCAGAATTTCACTCACTGCTGTTTTTTCATATTACTGAAGTGGCAATTTCTATTTCTTACAGCGCACGTAGTTGTTCCGCCGGTACGCGTAAACAAATGGAAGGCCGGCCGGAGTGGTCGAGCGGTTAAAGGCGCTACAGTCTGGAACCGCACGACCGCTACGGTCGCAGGTTCGAATCCTGCCTCGGGCATGGATGTGTGTGATGTCCTTAGGTTAGTTAGGTTTAAGTAGTTCTACGTTCTAGAGGACTTATGACCACAGCAGTTGAGTCCCATAGTGCTCAGAGCCATTTTTGAACAAATGGAGGTCGAAAAACTTACAGTAGGTTTTTAACTTACATTGAGCAAGAGAGATCTCTAGCGCATATTCAAATGTCAGTCAACTTCAGTGCAACAAGCCGGCAGGTTAGACGTCAGTGAATGCCTCCCAGACGAAGAATAGTATTTTGCGAAAATACGGAGAGCGACGTCCTTCATCCATTATATGCCGTAGTTCTCATAATGAGGCAGAAACTTCAAGGCTGTGGAGCGAGTTGAGGCATACTTCAAGCTAATTCTGTATTAAAAATTAATATTAAAATGGTATGAAATCAAAAATTCTGTTGCCATGTTTTCTAAGAACTTGGAAACCAGGACCGAAATGCAATAACGTAACAATCCCTTTTTCTGTAATTTCGTCTTTTTAGAACGACGTAGCTCGTACAGAGAATACGACAAGTTAACTTGGAGTGATTGACAGCTACTGAAAGGAAAGCTAAATGGATAACACGTTGCGTCGCGCGGTACCGTACCGCAGTGGCTGACGGAAAAACTGCAGAATCTGTGGGCATTCACAGAAAGTAGTGGGCTTGTTTGCAATGTTTTAAGTTATTTGCACGGTCGTTTTACAGAACGATCCCTGGTTGTAGCTATACCGATAATAGAAGACGATTGTTGGCTTCAGTATTGTTGGCAACGGAACGGAAACTGCTTACGGCGTGTCTTTGGTCTGAAAATGACAGCTGGCCGTTAGCGTACGACGTTGTGAAATGCTCATATGATTCTGACGTAAGTATAAAAATTAACAACGCAAGTCAGTTACCTAATAACCAAGTCAGTTTGTCATTTTATTTACAAAATTTCACTCTTGTCACTATTCGCGTAATCAGAGTTGACACGCGGTGCGCGGTGGTTGATGGGAGCAACTTTAATAGGAAATGCCTTTGAAGCCGCTTCCATCAGCCACCGCACCGAGTGGCCGTTTGAATTGCACGAATTGTAACACTCCTGCTTTCCGAACTCACCATAGAAGCATTCTTTCGTACCTTGCTGCACCAGCACTCCTTTGATCGCGGAAGAAGAGTAAATCCGTTCAAACAGACCTCGGAAGGCCCAACGGCACCGACCGACCGCCCTGTCATCCTCCTTCAATTATTCATTAGCAACGAGTCGTCAGCAGACCATTCACGACTGTCATTGCTCTTGTTTGAGGCAGGGAATTGACGGCGTCAGAGGCTGAGGCATGGTGTAACGTTTCTGAACTGATTATTTGAAGAGTCTAGTTAATTTGTTTCCTTGGGGTCTTTCGCGGCGGCATGTCTGAATAAAATCTGTTTTCACGCCGCGTCCATTTGAATAAAAATCTCGAGCTTTCGATGGCTCTCTCCGCCATTGGAAGCTCGAGAATTTTATTCGAACTGACTTTTTCAGACATTTCTCCGCGAAAGACTTAGAGGACGCATACCTTTCCACAACGGTGAGGACGTAATGCGCTGTGAGAGACTGCTGGAAAAACTGTAGAAAAATAGATAACATCCGGCCGGCCCTCGGCAATCAGTGGTTTTTATTTCTGACGACGATGGAGGAGATAGCCATCGGAAGTTCGAGAATTTATTCGAATTGATGCGGCTTGAAAATAAAGATTTTATTCGTGATAACTTGTTTTTTAAACTGTTATAATTATAACACTACCATATCAAAACGAACGAGCCAGTATGTTTACATCAGTACGTAGTACATCGCTTTCTCGAAACTTCCAGGAACTGCAATCTAGAGAAATGCAGGGTGTCCCAGGAGGAATGATCAGGATTCAGGGATATATCAGGAAAGATCATTTCAAGGAAAAAGTCTAGTAAATACGGATTCTAGACTGCATACCTTATGGGCTGTGAGCACTTGTTTAGTAGAAGACATTTCTTTTACATTATAGAGGATGGAGTAGTGTTCATAGCTTTAAGTACGCATTTTAGAGCCCATATTTACTAGCCATTTCTCCTGGGACACCCTGTACATCATCTGAAAAGCAACAAAAATTTGAGAGGTACATGTCATGCAGGTGATGTAAGAACTGCAATATCAACAAATTCTTACAACTTCATGATTCACGCGATGTGAAATCGAAGTGTACAGCGACCAGTCTCAGTATTTCACAGAGCACTATTACATTCAGGTTCTACAGTTCTGATAGGGGCGCGTATGACCTTAATTGTTTTCGCGCCCTAAAGCAAAACAAACTCTGGTTTCCCTTCAGAACGGATAAATCTTTCATCTTTTACTACAGTGGACACATTTGTGGAGGCTACGGCTATCCGAGCGTGTAATTCGGGGAAATGCTGTTTCGGCCGATTGCAGCTTTGTTTCAGTCTACGTATGCAAGGTAGGCAGAAAATTGGTACGCGTGGGAAAGTCAGCCCTGGTGTTTTTGCTTGGTGGAGGGTCATTCCCTTTCTGCCCTGCGCTACACAACTTCGTATGGTGTGACGGTTCTATCTGAAGACTCTCGAAACCTGTCGGGCTTTGTCGTTGGCAGCAGACACAGTAAGTCTGGGAATAAGCGCCTTTTCCTGTCTGGACTGTTTCCTACAACCGCTCAGTCTGAGAGCCCATTCACGTGAGCAAATACTCAGACCCAATTCACACGGACGTCTGGCGGGGACATGGCGCTGTCACGCCACCTCCATGTTACATATGAAGCAATTCTCAGAGGTGCGTCGTTTCGTGGTTTGCGCGTCAGTTTGCAGTCAGGAATGGCGCACCGAAGCCACGCGTGGCAGAGACGTTAAAGTGGCGCTGCTGTATTCATGCATCCGAAGTAATGCGATGTGCCTAAAAATGGTTTTATGTAAATCTGTCAAATTTTTACATTCCGCGTAAAAGATTAAAAACCACTGTTTTGGGGTTCTCACGTGTTCTCAGATACGCAGTCTCTCTCATTCGATTATCAGGAAACTATTCGGTAATAAAGCTGATTTTTCCGAATCTGATAGTGACATCACAGGTGGATACTGAACTGGTTTTACCTTCGCTACTGCTCAGTTACTAGCTATACTAACCAAACAAGTAGCCGGCCGGTGTGGCCGAGCGGTTCTAGGCGCTTCAGTCTGGAACCGCGCGACCGCTACGGTTGCAGGTTCGAATCCTGCCTCGGGCATGGATGTGTGTGACGTCCTTAGGTTAGTTAGGTTTAAGTAGTTCTAAGTTCTTGGGGACTGATGACCTCAGATGTTAAGTCCCATAGTGCTCAGCCATTTGAACCCAAACAAGTAATCCGCCAGGCATACTTAGACATATTTGCGTTGAAGAGTTTAGTAGCTGGTCACTTTACGTTTGGTGGGTTTTAGGACATAGCTAACATATGGAAATTGTTTCTCACGGTGTAAGGAAAGCGGTGAGTAAATAAGTGATATATTTTGACGTTTGGCCGAGACTAGCTATTGTCCACAACACTCTACGTTATAGCCGCGTGTTATGCGGATTTTTGATTCGTGTTTCACTTTCGTATGTGGATTATGAAGTCTGTTACAATCACATTTTTAAGTTAATATGCATTAAGCGTTATTTTCATTTTAACACTAGAGATCGACAATCGCAGATTCATTAGCAGAGTTAGCTGTGTACAATATACGTATATCGTTCTTGTCTACAGTAACAGTAATTCATAGACGTAACATTTTTTCGATCACATGCTGTCGAATAAATGGCGAGCATTCCAGTGACCAATGAATGAGAAATTGGATTTTGCTATTGATATAACTAAAATATTCTGTGTTCTGGATATTTTATGCTTACCTATTTTATATTAACATATTTGGGCTTCTTGATGCAGACAGTTTATATAAGATAAAACGCCATTTTGCTTATTGTTGTGACTACTGTTACACAATTACTTACATAATCTGTGAAAAAGACCACTATCTTTTTTTTATTTTCCTGGACGAACAACGATGCATCTGTGCAGTTAAGTTATGCGGCTGAAACGCTCTGGTTTTTGTGTTACTTACTGCAGAAGCAGAAACTTCATTTTTAGAAAGTACAATACTGGTCAAAATGCGTAATGTTTACTGCAATGCAAATCTGCAAAAGCAGCAACTGAGGACATGGGAAAATTTAACACTATTCCTATAGCAATTACACTTAACATGTAACCAGGATTACATTTTCTGTTCTCAATCAATGTGTTATGCCAGACAGACATGTAAACCCACTTTTAATTTCGTACTTGCCCATAGAAATTCCGTTTTTCAGCTGGGATATACTGTCACATGTCAAGTAACGGTTTCTTGAAAATGTATGGTAAGGTCTTACTGGACCAAACTACTTAGGTCATCGGTCCCTAAGCCTACACACTACTTAACCTAACTTAAACTAACTTACGCTATGGACAACAAACACACACACACACACACACACACACACACACACACACACACACACACACACACACATCGGGCGCTAATGACCATAGCAGTTTTGCGCCCTAAAACAAAAAAAAAAAAAAAAAAAAAAACACACACACACACATGCCCGAGGGAGGACTCGAACCTCCGAAGGGGGAGCCGCACGGACCGTGACAATGAGCCCAAGACCGCGCGGCTAACGGTTTCATCTTGACACTTTTTACTGGCAGAAGTTTGTCATACAAGACAGGGAAACTGTGCTTTTATCTAATGGCTGATTTCTTGACCCAGTACATCTCTGCTTCTTTGTAATGCTTTGACAAATCCATGGTTGCTGGATGTTATGACTGTTAGTATAGTAGCGTTGTCAGATGAAATGAGTAGCCGGACATAATCAGTTATTTTGAGTGAGACTCTGTGCAACCCATGGTCTAATACACTAAAATGCTTAGGCAGATGGTAGACTTCGGTTTATTGGTAGAATACTGGTGAAGCGCAATCAGTCTACAAAGGAGACAGTTTACAAATCATTTGTGCGACCCATTCTAGCATATTTCTCAAGTGTGTGGGACCCGTACCAATTATGACTAACAAGGGATATTGAGTATTTACAGAGAATGGCAGCACAAATGGTCACAGGTTTGTTTGACCCGTGCGGGAGTGTTACCAAGATGCTGAAGGAACTAAACTGACAGACTGTTGAAAATAGGCGTGAACTAACCCAAAATAGTCCATTAACAAAGTTTCAATGACTCTTGGAATACACTGAAACCCCCTATGTTTCCCCCCTCAATAAGTGAATGGAATGGTAGGAAGCCCTAATAACTGGTGTAATGGGACGTACCCTTTGCTTCACTGTGATTTTCAGATTGTAAATGTAGATCAATGAAATCCTCTGGTTCCATGTTGCACAGAAGGAATCCATTGTCCTTGGCGCTGGAAATGACGAATCTATTTTTCTGCGTGAAATGATATTTTATTCCTCTCTCTAATGGCAAAATCTCTACAACGTGGTAGGAAACTATGCCCATTAACGAGGAGTCTCTGGTCTACAGTAATGAAATATTTACGGATGATAAGATTTTGGAAAAGTGTCGCAATATTTTGAACATCTCACAAAATCATCAATATTTAGGTTTATGTTCAAATAAAAATCGTATGAAAAATATAAATTATGATCGAAACAATCCAGTTTCATTGTTTTTCTCTGAATGCTATCCTTCATTTTGACAGAGTGACTGTGTAAAAATGCTTGAAACGTTCAGGATACATGTTCAGGTCTTTCATTATGTAGGAAGTGCAACATTTCTTCCCTTTTTCTGACTATAATGGATATATCCTATATCTTCTTCACTACTCAACATTTACGAGCTATAAAGGATCCAGTGCACCAATATCTTCGCCTGATGAAGGTGACATATTCTGATGCATTCATAGCATCTCTCTGACAACGCATCTCCAATGTCAATTCCCCCCAGGGGCTCAGCGTTTGATTGCTGGGTAGGGGTTTGTGATCCTGGGTTCCTGACCTGGGGACTGGTAAGCGCCATCAGTCCTCTGTTACCGTAACTCTGGGCATGCTTCAGCGACCACCATGTGGCGCAGTGGTGGAATGTTGTACGTTTTGGAGAATGGGCCTTGGCTTCACCACCTGGACTGCAAGGAATGTACACACTTCATAAAAAAAAACCTCGGCCTCACGCTGTGCTACATGCTGATGAAGTGAATGGCTGTTGAGGTAAAACATCCTCTAGCAGGCAACCTCTAAGGCCCTCCCCCCTTGTACAAGGCTTGCTCAGGCATGCAAGGATCTGCCTGTGTCGACAATTGTTTCCCTAAAGATCGTGGGATCCCTATAGAATGGTCTCATCAAACAACTGCCCCTGATGGGATGGGTGTACAGTCAGATAGTATCTACATCCACTTATCAAAGAGCTCGGTTGGTCAGTCGTCCCAAAAAGAGGTCTCAGAATCATAGTAAAAGGCTATTAATCTGCCATAACACTTTTATTGTAATCAAGAGAACAGGGGAAACCTTTGAGAAGGTTTTCCCTTTCTATAGTCATAAGACATTGGAAGGTATTGTTGGCTCCCTAAAAAGTGTCAAACGACTTCGTAATGGAACACTTCTAGTTGATGCTTCTAATTCAAACCAAGTATTTAAGCTTCTGGGACGTTAGGCTGCAGGTAATTACCCAGTCGAGTCTGAGTTGCATGACACTCTTAAGTGAGGGCATGGTTACCTGCTCCTCTTATGTAATGGAGGTGGATCCTGTGAATTTAGGTGAAGAATGTTAAAAATAGGGGTGTCACGGAAGTGCAGAACTAAGTGAATCAATGGCAAACTGGAAAAATCTGCAACATTTATTCTAACGTTTAGTGCTCCAGAATTAGCTGAACATATCCTTGCAGTCTATATCCGTCTTAAGGTCCGCTCCTTTGTTCGTAACCCAATGTGATGCTTCAAATGTCAAAGATTTGGATTCTTGTATAGTTCCTCTGAAATTTGTAAATTGCTCTGGGGATCACCCAGTGTGGAGCAGAAAGTGTCAGGTTTGCAATGAGGAAAGGAAAATTAAGGAGCTGAAATTAGACACGTGTAACCTATGGTGCCCTTCAGACACCAATCACCAAGTGTGATTTCTCCACACAAACTAAGATCACAGATTAAAGTACAAGCACATGCACTTGTCGGTATCTGTGGGGGAAACGCTACACTTGAAACAGAAGTCATTTGAAAGCCATCAGTGATAGGCTTACCACCTAAGCCACATACCACTGCCCACCATCAGAAACCTACTAAGCTGTCCCCTCAACCTAGGCAACCAGATCCTCCCATAAGTAAGGAAAAACTTCCTTCAAAAAGTAATTCCAAGTCGAGGAACGTGGTAGTTAAACCTTCACATTGGCGAGATCTCTCCCTGTCTGTTGGGGACTATGCCTGTGAGGATCTGGACTTCCAATCTGAGGAACCAGAGAGCTGGGAACTGGCCAACGTTTCCACTGACCTCCCCAGTAAACCACCACGTCTGAAGGAGAAAGAAAAGACAAATCATCGCTAAACAATGGCTCCCACAGGAACTTCTGTGTTGCAATGGAATTTAAATGGATACCACTCACATTTGGAAGAATTACTGCTCCTGGTCCAGGAGAAACTGTTCTGCATTTGCCTACAAGAAACTCATCTTAGTCACTGACATACCTACATTATGGGTTTACCACCCCTACAGGATGGATGATATTGCTGGAGACAGGGCTAAAGGTGGAGTTGCTGTTTTAGTTGATGACAAATGCCACTCCTATCCTGTCACTCTTAACATGACCATCCAAGCAATTGCCAAGAAAGTTCTAGCATCCATTAACATCAGTATGTTCCTTGTATCTTCCACCTAATGACGCTTTGGATGCAGACGCACTAACAGAACTCTTCTGGGAACTCCCATGCCCATTTCTCCTTGTTGGGGATTTCAGTGCCCACAATACACTGTGGAGCTCGGCTACCATTTGCTCCAGGGGTCGGATGGTCGAGCAACTCGTCCATTCTGAGAACATCTGCCTTCTGAATGTGCGTCAGATGAC
This sequence comes from Schistocerca nitens, assembly GCF_023898315.1. Classification (NCBI taxonomy): domain Eukaryota; kingdom Metazoa; phylum Arthropoda; class Insecta; order Orthoptera; family Acrididae; genus Schistocerca; species Schistocerca nitens. The sequence goes on along the minus strand of NC_064622.1, from coordinate 394,209,698 downwards.
ACACTTTTCCACAGCCCCGGGGCTTTTTCAGCCATAGATCTTTGTTTTTGCTCCCAAGCTACTGCAGGCTCAGTTAAGTGGGAAGTGGCTACAGATTTACATTCTAGTGATCACTTCCCAGTGCGGATCTGTCTGCCAAGTAGGACAGTGGCTGACAGGAGAACATGAAGATGGATGATGCAAATTGATTGCAGTACAGTCTACAGGCTATTTTTGAACAAAAGGATTGTGCACAGGAGACGGTGGCTCATATCACTTGTGAGATCCAATGTGCTGCTGTGAAGTTCATGCCAGTCTAGTAACCACTTCAGACAATGGCCTGTCCTTGATGAAATGACAATTGTCGATTGGCAATCAGGGCCAGACGAACAGCTCTGTTGAACTTCAAACATCATCCGACTACAGAAAGCATTCACACGCTTTCAGTTCTGCGAGAGCCCCTGTGAGGTGAGTGATACAAGAATGGAAGAGGAATTCCTGGAAGAGAATTCACGACTTCCATTAAATGGTCAGCTACCACTGCGCAAATGTGGGACTCAATAAGGCGGATTGCCAGCAAGGGCAGTACACGATCCCTTACGGCCTTGTCAAGTAATGGGGTCTTGGACATGCCAGATGACATGGCTCAGGTTTTCGCTGAACACTTTTTTACTGTCACTACGTCATCCAGACAAGCTCCTGCTTTACATGTGTTTTGTAGGACTGCGGAGTTGAGGAAGCTCCATTTCTTCTCGCTTAACGAGAAAGTCTGCGACCTTCTGTCCTCCATGTGCGAAGTGGAATCAGCTCTGTCTGTGGCCAGAGACACTGCTCCAGGACCAGACGAGATCCATTATGCTATTCTTGATCATCTGTGACCTGAAGCGAAAGGAGAGCTCCTCTTGTTTAAATCAGATCTGGTTTGATGGACAATACCCCACAACTTGGAAGGAGTCAATAGTAATTGCATTCTGGAAACCACGCAAGAATCATAACGCCCCTAACAGTTACTGGGGTGTAGCCCTTACAAGTTTTATGGGTAAGACTCTTGAATGCATACTCAATGGCCGCCTCATCTAGCTGCTCGAATCTCAAGGTCACCTGAGGCTCTCCCAGTGCGGATTCAGGCGCCACTGTTCCAACCTTGACAACTTAATTCTACTGGAGATAGCTGTACAGGAGTCCTTCTTAGGCCAAAAACACTTGGTTTGTGTGTTTTTTGACCTCAAAAAGCATACAACACTACTAGGAGGTACAACATCCTTCGCCAACGTCATGAATGGATATTACGTGGACGCCTGCCACTTCTTATCCTATAGTTTCTCGATTACAGGCGTTTTCGATATCGTGTTGGTGCCTTGTCTGACTGCTATGTTAAAGAGCATGGGATCTCCCAAGGCAGTGTCCTCAGTGTCACAATGTTTGCCATTGCCATCAATGGCATTTCCTCCGCAGTCAGGAGCCTTGTTGAATGCTATTTATTTGTGGATAACTTTACAATCTTCTACTCCTCCTCTGATCTCACAATGGCGATGAGGTAGCTACAGCTGACCATTAGGAGGCTGAGAATCTGGGCCAGGGCAACTGGTTTTCGGTTCTCACCAGAGAAGACATGTGTCAATTTTAACCGTGCTTGTCGAAGTTTTAACTAACCAGTGCTCACAGTAGGGACATTTTTTCGTTTTCTAGAAACTGTGCAGTTTTTTGGTTTATTACTTGGCTCCCACATCTGAAAGTCCTACGAACAAATGGCTCCCAGTCATCGAATATTTTGAAATGCCTTAGCGGAAAAACTTGGGGAGCTGACAGGTCTCACCTCCTGCAGTTCTATAGGGCATTAGATCAATCGCATTTAGATTATGGCAGCATGGTCTACGGATCAGTCCAAACTTCCTACCTCAAGATGTTAGACAATGTCCATCCATGAGGGCATTTGGATACCGACTAGAGCCTTTCGGACCACCCCAGTTCAGAGTCAGTGTGCAAAGGCTGGTAAATCACCACTCTGGATTTGGTGACATATCCTTTTGGCTCAACAGGCACTAAAAATCTCACCCAAGTCTTCCTCTAACCAGAAGGACTATAAAGTCTGTTAAAGAGAAACGGTCTTCTCCTTCACCAACTCGAAGAAACTGCTGGATGGTATCGCCACGTGGTCCTTCAGCCCGACCGTCCTCTGACTCGCCGGCACGCACCACCAACCGTTTTTCAGCATTGGACTCCACAGACCGACCGCACAAGCACGCCGATGCTTCTGTGGACCCCATGGAGCAGGATCCTCCTGCTTCTGTGTCCTGTAGTAGCAACTCTACACTGCTGTCCCTCAGCCGCCGCCGAGTTGACACCCCTACATCTCTTCCTCCTTATGACTGTCCTCCAATGGAACTTTTGCGGCCTTCGATCCCACAAAGAGTATTTATGGCTGCTTCTAGCGTTGCAGCATACCCTTGTACTCTACCTTCAGGGAACGCAGTTGTGCCCTCATGACCGATTTGAGCTTTCACATTACTTACCGATTCGTTTTGACCTCCCCCATGAGATCTGCATTCCATCTCATGTGGGCATCATGCTGCTCATACGGGATGACCTTAATAGTCAACCCATCTCCCTGACTAACAATCTTCAAGCTGATGCCACTCGCCTTTTCCTTCCCCACCTGACTTTCTCCCTCTGTACCATTTATGTAGCTCTGTCCTTCGATGTCACCAGGGCAGACTTCCTTCAGCTTATTGGGCAGCTACCTCCCCTGTTTTTGCAGCTCGGTGACTTTAATGCGCATCATCCCCTTTGGTGTTCTCCCAGGACCTGTCAGAGAGGTGCCCTTTTGGCTGACATTCTTAAACAACTTACCCTCTTCTGCAAAAACACTGGAGCATCCACTTTCCTTTGACTCCTCACACACCTATTCCCATTTGGACTTATCCTTTTGCACTGCTCAGCTTGCCCATCGTCTTTAGTGGTCCGTTCTTTGACACATACTCGAGCAACCATTTCCCATGTGCTCTCCGTCTACTGACTCCTACTCCATCCGCATGCACGCCCAAATGGCAGCTTACTAAGGCTGACTGGCAGCTTTACTTCTGCCTGGCGACCTTCGAAGAACAAGATTTCCCCAGTTGTGATGACCAGGCGGACTATCTCAACAACCTTATCCTTACTGCTGCAGATCATTCCATTCCTCGCACTTCTTCTTTACCACGTCGTGTCCCAGTCCCTTGGTGGACTGAGGCATGCTGTGATGCAATTCGCGCATGGAGACGTGCTCTCTGCGTTTTTAACCACCATCCTACGCTAGAAAACTGCATTCATTATAAACAAATGGGTGCAAAGTGTCGTAGAGTTCTTCGGGATGGCAAAAGAGCGAGCTGGATTTCATTCACTAGTTCTTTTAACAGTTCCACACCTTCCTCTGTCGTGTGATCCAACCTCCCGACTGCTCTAACCAAGATCCATTCTCCAATTTCCGGCCTGACAGTAGCTGACGATGTCATCATTAATCCTATTGCTATCTCCAGAACCTTGGGCCGCCATTTTGAGGAAGTTTCGGGCTCTTTCCACTATCACCCTGCCTCCACCATCGGAAACGAGTGGAGGAGGCTCGGGCGATACCCTTCGCTTCTCAAAATCGTGAGTGCTACAATGCCGCCTTTACAATGAGGGAGTTAGATCATGCTCTCAGTTCCTCCTGGTCCTCCGCCTCAGGGCCAGACGCCATTCACATTCAGATGTTGCAACACCTCTCTCTTGCAGGCAAGCACTTTCTTCTTAACACCTACAACCGCATCTAGACTGATGGCACATTTCCTGGACGCTGGCGTGAAGCCATCGTCATATGTGTACCTAAGCCCGGTAAGGGCATAAACCTTTCTTCTAGTTACCGCCGCATCTCTCTTACCAGCTGTGTTTGCAAGGTGATGGAACATATGATTCATGCCTGGTTGGTGTGGTGGCTCGAGTTTCGCCATTTACTCACGAATGCACAGTGTGGATTTCGAGTGCGGCGTTCTGCAGTTTGGCCACGGGTGCCTTTTACACCAGCCTGATTGAGAGTCTGTATGCTGAAGCTGCTGAACTACCACTGTCCTACTGCCATGATTTTCTCCTCATCAGGTATGCATGCCTCCAATGCCTCCTTTGATGATTCCTTTGATCATCAGTATGGGGCTCGTCTCTCTTCTGTTACCTCCACTTTCGCCCCTTGCTACGGCAGCTTAACTGCACGCTACCTGCAACTTTCCCAGAGGGTGTGAATCCTTCAGCAGCTTGGCTTTATGAAGCGGCCCATGTTAACCTTGGCCTTCATTCGCTTCCTAAGGACACTACTCCAGCATCGGTCTATCGCTTTCCATTTCACGACCTTCGTATTGAACTTATCGGTAGTACCTTTGTATACACTGATGGCTCTCGGACTGACCGTGGGGACGGGTGTGCCTTCATATTGGTACCCATGTCTTCCGATATCAGCTTCCGGAACACTTCTCAATATTTACAGCCGAGCTTTTCGCCTTGTATCAGGCCACGGAGTACATCTGGCGACACAACCTTCCCCATAGTGTCCTCTGCTCAGACTCACTCAGCGCTCTCAAAGTCTCTGTGCGCTGTACACTGCTCATCCCTTAGCGCAGCGGGTCCAGGAAAACTGTCACTTGCTCACTCTTGTTGGAGGCAATATCTTTCCATGTGTCCCTGGTCATGGCAGTCTGCCAGGAAACAAGGCTGTACTCCTTGTACCTCACCCCGCGAGTACCTATACTCCCGCTGATGATCTGTGCATTGCTGTCTGTCAGGAGGTGGTGTCCTTTTGGCGTCGCCAATGGTCCTCCCTTCACGGGAATAAGCCTCAGCTTATTTAAGCCTCTCCCGGCGCCTTGGACGACCTCCTCTCGGCCCACCTGCTGGGAGGAGATTATTTTAACTCGGCTGCATATTGGGCACTGCCTTTTTAACCATCGTCATTTGCTAAGTGCGCTACCCCACCACTTTTTACGCATTGCGCCCAAATTTTAACTGTCCGCCACTTCCTGCTGGAATGCCCTTTTTCTAACAATTTACGTTCCAGCTTGGGTTTGCCATCTGATTTATCAGCCATTTTAGCGAATGACGCGCAGGCTGTCGATCGCGTTTTACTTTTTATCCACCGAAACAATATGGCAAAGGCCATTTAATTTTTAGTGTTGGACCTCCATTTTTGTATAGTGTTTTTTAGTCCGTTTTCCACGTGTCTTTTTTAGATATTTCCTATTCTGTCCATAGGGACTGACACATAGTCGTTTCCCTCGCCTCTGTGTTCGAATTCTATAGTTTTGACTTGGGCACCCTATGATCCCAGTTGTTTTTTTGCTCCCTAAAGCAAAACAAAACAAAACAAAATCATCATCATCATCAATGTGATTTGCATGTGTCCAACCTGCACCATGCCCGTGGCTTGGCGCCGACAGGTGTCCACATCACGACATTTGAGCGAACTAGGACTCAGGCAGGCAGCTGGAAAGTATTGTGTGTTAAATATAGCTTATTTTCAGGAATTTCTTCTCGTTTTAGAGACACTCAGTTTACATTCCACTATATTCTTAGGTAGTTATCAGAGAAAGTTTGAAATTGATACAAGGCATTGAGAACCATAAGGGCCTAAAGCACACCGTCGTCGGACAGATTTGAAGGTGAATATCGGAGAGACCGATGAGGCAGCTTTATGTGAACGTTTGTATGCACAAGGAAGACATACAGCACAGATAAAGCTAGCTTACCATAGGACTAACACATGTCAGGAGAATGCATACATGCTACAATCTCAAAATCGACGAAGGGTCCTTATAGTTCTCAGCTCCAATAAACTTTCAGTAAAATTTTCTTTTTGTGCATGAGTGTGTGTGGAGGGGGAGGAGGGGGTGGCACATGACCTTCAGCCCCCCTCCCCACTCCCTACTCTCCCTCAAATATTTTTTGGATCTGCATTTGCTGTGTCTTTAAGTTTTCAACGGGACCGACGTAAAGTACAGGAAGAGGCCAGCCGAGAATAAGTCTCATTGTGTTCTGCAAACCTTTTCTGCAACACGTTTTTCAGAGCCTGAGCCCCGCCCCCTGCATATACGGGGTGAATATTAACAAACCGCAGGTATGGATTGACTGGAAATGGAGGAAAAAAGGTGTTATGAACATTGTTCTGGAAATGGACAGTGTTCATACAGCGACAACAAATCATTCCAGATCACAGCACAGAGTTACATCGCATCCACATCACAACAGATGTTCTACATTGCTTCCGTGGGATTGCAGATGACAGGGATGGTAGCGGTTGTTATGCAGGACACACATAATCGTACGTCGGCTTACAACATGTTGTTGGGCCAGTTGCCAGGAGCTTGTACTAGGGTTTTCATCTCAATATCCTGTAGCACCGGGTCCTCCAAGTCTGGTGTACACATAGTTCGCCTCGTTCCTGCACTTTTGTCTATCTGAAAGGATCCATGATCGCACAAACGCCGAAAAAAGGATTGAAATTTTGTGTGATGTGTTTGGTGTCTGTGAGGGCACTTGTTTTGGTATAGCTGTGTTGCCTCTCGACCGTTTCCATCTGCTTGGTCGTACACTAACACCGTCTGAGCTTGTTCCTGACGTGAATCGCAGACCATTCTACTGCTTACGGTATGGTGCGTCAATCACACAGCCAGAAACACACACGGAACAGGAGTCACACGATCAGAGGAACTGTTATCCGTCAGCGCCATCTTCTGTGGCAAGTTTTCAATTCCAGACACATGTTCGTTTGACTTTTTTCGTCCACTTCGTCAGGAATCCGTCCCTGCAGGTTGTCGGTTTTATTAATGTTCATCCCTGTAGATATTGTAGTGATGGGCTCATAATATTGGTACACTGGGCAGCGTCAAATGGGCCATTTACCCTTCTAAGCATTCAAAGTCCACATGAAGTCAAACAGGCACGAAGTACCACATACACACGGCCACTGAGAGAAGACTAATGGATGTACCGGGATTATAAATGAGCACCTTACGGCCCATTTATTCACACTAGACCATCATTCGCTGAGGAAAATACTGATTTCCCACTGAACCCAATGGGACTGAGGTCTGCTGCAGAAAGGAGGTAGTCGATAAGAGCAAGATCATTCTGTTCTGCAAACCATTCCTTCACCCCAATAGTGGTTACGTTCCGCCAGCCTGACTGATTTTTGCCCTTGACAAATGTTAATTGGGGAAATGACGTTCGCCAAGGTGCTCCCAGCCTTTGATGGCTGCGCATTTCCTTCCGAAACCAGCAATTATTTACTGATCCAGAAAACGCAGCAATTTGTTTACAAAGCGCTGCAGTATAAGAAAAGATTATTATTCATTAGTTTTGGGCCCTACTGGACTACATGATGTAGAAGGTCATTTTCAGAGATTTATTTTAGATCTTGTGTGTATATTTCATTTCCTTAGAAAGCGCTGTTTCCCAGCCATTGGACAAAGTTTTTCCGGCGTTTTTCTGTTTGTCTGTCAGGCCAACTATCTAGTGGTGAATTTTCTGCCTAAATTTTTTGTCTGGTATATAAAGTTATTCCTGCTTCCCTTCAGGTCTTCTGCTACCATTTTATTGTTTCAAATTCTGCTTTACTGCGAGTTTTGTAAAATTTCACAATCCAGCTAGTCCAAGAAGTCCATCAGCAGTTGTCAGCACAAAATTCTTTAAATTGACAGGAACTGGCTTTTTCTTTACATACTGTCCAAGATGTTTTGTCATAGTTGCTCATCTATTGAAAGGTACGTAGAAGCTGGCAATAGCAAACGTTTTCTCTTAACACTGTCAGTGACTGGTTTCCCTTTCCATAATTTATTGTTTGCTTTGATTTCATCCGAAACACTCAGATTATTTACAAAGTGCAAGTAGTTCCCCAATTTGAACATACGATTCCTTGGAATTACAGTTACAGCAGAGTCTGTCTTGGCAGTTATATAAAACCTGGTATGTGTCCACCCACAAGCTTCTTAATGTCAGTAACTGTTTTCGGTAAGAACCTTTGTTTGTCAGCCCAGCAATGATATGCCACAAGTCACTTCTGAAATCCTGTTCAAAATACAGGGTGATTCAAAAAGAATACCACAACTTTAAAAATGTGTATTTAATGAAAGAAACATAATATAACCTTCTGTTATACATCATTACAAAGAGTATTTAAAAAGGTTTTTTCACTCAAAAACAAGTTCAGAGATGTTCAATATGGCCCCCTCCAGACACACGAGCAATATCAACCCGATACTCCAACTCGTTCCACACTCTCTGTAGCATATCAGGCGTAACAGTTTGGATATCTGCTGTTATTTCTCGTTTCAAATCATCAATGGTGGCTGGGAGAGGTGGCCGAAACACCATATCCTTAACATACCCCCATAAGAAAAAATCGCAGGGGGTAAGATCAGGGCTTCTTGGAGGCCAGTGATGAAGTGCTCTGTCACGGGATGCCTGGCGGCCGATCCATCGCCTCGGGTAGTTAACGTTCAGGTAGTTAGTTCGTAGGACTCTCCATACAGTTGATTGTGGAATTTGCAGCTCTCTGCTAGCTCTGCGAGTCGATTTTCCTGGGCTGCGAACAAATGCTTGCTGGATGCGTGCTACATTTTCATCACTCGTTCTCGGCCGTCCAGAATTTTTCCCTTTGCACAAACACCCATTCTCTGTAAACTGTTTATACCAACGTTTAATACACCACCTATCAGGAGGTTTAACATCATATTTCGTTCGAAATGCACGCTGAACAACTGTCGTCGATTCACTTCTGCCGTACTCAATAACACAAAAAGCTTTCTGTTGAGCAGTCGCCATCTTAGCATCAACTGACGCTGACGCCTAGTCAACAGCGCCTCAAGCGAACAAATGTACAACTAAATGAAACTTTATAGCTCCCTTAATTCGCCGACAGATAGTGCTTAGCTCTGCCTTTTGTCGTTGCAGAGTTTTAAATTCCTAAAGTTGTGGTATTCTTTTTGAATCACCCTGTATCTTATTGGTGTCCACAGTTCCACGCCTTCCAGTGACCACTCTACTTCTCGGCAATATTGTCTGTTCGATCAATAACAGAAACTTTTCCAAATCATTTGTCTAAGAATGACCTTCGGTCTACCAACAGCCCGTTTTCTCGTTGCTGATGTGTTTGGACATAGATTTCTATCGTTGGCTCCATCTTCGAAGAAGAAAGTACAAGTTAAAAATCTGATTTATTTATGAAACATTATAAATTCAATATTTATTCCTATTTTCAGTACTTTTGGAATGTTTATCTCAGAATGCGCTTATCATAGCAAATGAGAGTAATAATGTAATGTTTACCGGTTCAGATGAACTGTCATTTCCTGCTTCAGGTACACACAAGTCTGTATTCGCAGTAATGTCAAGGTCTTCCTCATCTGAAAAGCTCCCTGTGTCACTCAAAACACTGCCCTCTTCTATTACTTTCAGTAGTTCTCTTTCGATTTCAGCTTCTGTGAGTGGTTCATTCATGCCTGCGTTAGTTGGGAGAAAAAAGAAGTTATGGACCTCTAAATCTAATTACAAATTAATATTTATGGGAGAATTACTGTGATTTCCAAATGGACAGCTAATTTCATACGTCTCACAAGCAGCACAGACATATTTTACAGTAGATACTGTGGTCAGGGAAAGCAGTCAGTGAACAAAGTTGTGGCCATCTGTCCAGCCACTTGGAATTCATTGTATTGTAGCGGCACAACTGTTTAGGATAGGGAAAGTTAGTTTTGTGCAATATTCTGAGCACAAGTTACAGCCAAGTGCGGGCTAGATTGCAGTGAGTTACGCATACAAACAGTTGCGAAGTACAATAGAGGCTACAGGGCCGTCAAATTGCTGAAAGAGCGTATGTAGCGGTTTTGAATGTCGCAAATCACAGGCAGAAGGGGCCCACTAGCCAACCTGTTATGAGTGCGTGACACGAAGCGGTGTGTATGGCAAAACAGAGGTGCACAGCCGCATATAAATAGATGCGGGTTTCTAATGAGATTGATTCAAGTGTGGCAGCTCTCCTGGATGGCAAGGTGTGTCACACTACCAGCTACGAGGGCAGTTCGATAAGTAATGCAACACATTTTTTTTCTGAAACAGGGGTTGTTTTATTCAGCATTGAAATACACCAGGTTATTCCCCAATCTTTTAGCTACACAACACTATTTTTCAACGTAATCTCCATTCAATGCTACGGCCTTACGCCACCTTGAAATGAGGGCCTGTATGCCTGCACGGTACCATTCCACTGGTCGATGTCGGAGCCAACGTCGTACTGCATCAATAACTTCATCATCCGCGTAGTGCCTCCCACGGATTGCGTCCTTCATTGGGCCAAACATATGGAAATCCGACGGTGCGAGATCGGGGCTGTAGGGTGCATGAGGAAGAACAGTCCACTGAAGTTTTGTGAGCTCCTCTCGGGTGCGAAGACTTGTGTGAGGTCTTGCGTTGTCATGAAGAAGGAGAAGTTCGTTCAGATTTTTGTGCTTACGAACACGCTGAAGTAGTTTCTTCAATTTCTGAAGAGTAGCACAATACACTTCAGAGTTGATCGTTTGATCATGGGGAAGGACATCGAACAGAATAACCCCTTCAGCGTCCCAGAAGACTGTAACCATGACTTTACCGGCTGAGGGTATGGCTTTAAACTTTTTCTTGGTAGGGGAGTGGGTGTGGCGCCACTCCATTGATTGCCGTTTTGTTTCAGGTTCGAAGTGATGAACCCATGTTTCATCGCCTGCAACAATCTTTGACAAGAAATTGTCACCCTCAGCCACATGACGAGCAAGCAATTCCGCACAGATGGTTCTCCTTTGCTCTTTATGGTGTTCGGTTAGACAACGAGGGACCGAGCGGGAACAAACCTTTGAATATCCCAACTGGTGAACAATTGTGACAGCACTACCAACAGAGATGTCAAGTTGAGCACTGAGTTGTTTGATGGTGATCCGTCGATCATCTCGAACGAGTGTGTTCGCTCGCTCCGCCATTGCAGGAGTCACAGCTGTGCACGGCCGGCCCGCACGCGGGAGATCAGAGTCTTGCTTGACCTTGCGGCGATGATGACACACGCTTTGCCCAACGACTCACCGTGCTTTTGTCCACTGCCAGATCACCGTAGACATTCTGCAAGCGCCTATGAATATCTGAGATGCCCTGGTTTTCCGCCAAAAGAAACTCGATCACTGCCCGTTGTTTGCAACGCACATCCGTTACAGACGCCATTTTAACAGCTCCGTACAGCGCTGCCACCTGTCGGAAGTCAATGAAACTATACGAGACGAAGCAGGAATGTTTGAAAATATTTCACAAGAAATTTCCGGTTTTTTCAACCAAAATTGGCCGAGAAAAAAAATGTGTTGCATTACTTATTGAACTGCCCTCGTACACGCAGCAGCATATGGGGCGCCAGCATTCCAGTTCACGGCGGGTCGCTGCTTCAACCCTCTGAGGCCGATGCGGGGCCCATAGCCAGCCAGCGGTGGGCCACTCCACGGCTCACTACCGCGGGCAGGCGTCCTGGCTTCCAACATGCACTGGTTACATCCGGGGCGAGGGCCGCAGATTTGGCTGCGGATCAAGGGTGCTTTTTGTCGCCACGTCCTAAGCCACGCCAGCGAGGGAACATGGCGCGAACCATGTTGCAGTTGTCAGCTGGCCACTCAGCGGCTCCTCGGAATGGCGCTGAGGCAACCAGGGTGGGGACAGCTGAGTTGGCAGTCGGGGCATCCTGATGCCATCAGAACTCCGTGGCATCCTGATGCCATCAGAACTCCGTGGCTGGCCAAGGCCAGCTCAACACAGCATTGCATTGCATGGGCCGCTGGGGTGCTTCCTCAGCATTGTGGGGCCCTGTGACGTAGACGAGGTGTATGAGGGCACTGTGGTTGGAAACAATAAATCATTTGGAAAGGTCGGACGAGTCTTAATATGGTGCCTTCTATGTCTCCCGCTACATTTGATCATTCTGATACATTCGGTGGCAGAAGTCAGCACTACAGTATACTCTTATAAATAATAAAGTAGTAATGGTGTTAGGTTACTATGCAGACTGTAACATAATTTGTTGGTCTATTTGCAACAAAAATAATAAATAACAGAAAACTGAGTGTGTCATTTGTGCTTACGTTTCTTTCTGGAAGACACTGCAGAGTGATCGTCAGCAGCGGCTGACATTATAGAGTGAGAGGAATATCTCAGTATATCACTGACAAAAACTTTCTGGACACAGCTAAAACGTCCAGCATACTGGACACACAGTTATAGTGTTGAAAACACTGCCATTTCGGTTAAAGAAAATGGAGAAGTAACGTGTAGCTGGCTGGACGCAGGGACTGAAGAGGACATCAATCCCCTGTCCGCTCCAGAATAAACTATGGATGTTTCGTTTATGCATCTGCACATCCATCTATCTTACACTGTCTTAACACAATCCGCCTTCATCGAATATGTTTGGCCACTTGTGCCTTTTACACTAACCCGGTTGAGTCTCTACACAGAATCTGCTGAGCTACCACTGTCATACTGGCATGATGTAATCCTCAGCCGATGTGTGTGCTGTTCGTCTTCTCTGCCTGGCCACCCCCCTTGTGCCACCCTTTTCTGATGACTACCTTGACTGCCAGTATGGGGCGCACCCTCATTGTGCTACCTCCTGGAGTTCGCTTTTGGCTACTTCCTGGCAGCTTAACTTCTGTAAGTTTGTCGACCTTTGCACGCAACTTAGCGATAACACCTTCATGTACACTGTTGGCTCCCAGACAGACTGGGGTGTCAGACCGTCCAAAGTTATCGGATTCCGGAACGCTGCACGATTCTTACAGCAGAGCTCTTCGCCCTGTATCAGGCCATCCACTACTTCCGATGACACAGACTTTTTAATTGTCATATGCTCCGATTCTCTGTGCCCTTTAGAGCCTCTGTGTGCTCACAGTCCATCCCTTAGTGCTGCGGGTCCAAGAACAGCGGGTCCAGGAAAGCTTCCATTTGATCGCTGTTGAGAGAGCCACTGTGTTGTTCATGTGAGTTCCTGGTCACACCGGTCTGACAAGAAATGAGGCTGCTCACACAGCTGCCAAGGGTGCAGTAACCCTACCTCGGCCAGCTGGTTCTTCCATTCCTTCAGACGATCTCCATGTTGCCGGCTGCCAGCAGATGGTGTCACTTTGGCATCGCCACTGCTCTTCTCTTCTCGGAAACGAACTCTGGGAAATTAAATCTCTCCAACGGCTTGGCTGACCGCCTCTCTACCACCTCGTCGCGAGGAGATCATTTTAGCTAAGTTGCGTATTGGGCACGGTCTTTTTAGCCACCGCCATTTGTTAACCACTTTGTTGTGCTCATTGTCATCAAGCTTTGGTAGTTTCCCATTTCCTGGGTACCCGCCCTTTTTCAAACGCTTACGTTTAGTGTGTTTGCCGTCTAAATTATCGGCCGTTTTAGAGAACGATGCGGGGGATGAGGATCGCGTTTTACTTTTTATACGACGTAGCAATAAGGCGACGGACATTTAAGCTTTAGTTATAGACCTCCGCTGTCTCTACGGCATATTTTGTAGTCCTTTCTCCACAGGGGCCCTTGTCTTTTTCTCTTTCCTTTTTTCGATTGGGCTTAGCGTACAGCCGCTTTTAACTTCATTTGCTTATCGGTGTTCTAAGGTTATGCCATGGGCGCTTATGACCTCAGTTGGTTTTGTGCCCTAAAGCAAAACAAAAAATAAGATCTGTAGCACGTTAAAAATTAGGGAAGGTGGCAGGTGTATTCAGAGGGAGAGTGGGGTGGAGAACATTCACACAAGGTTGGCGCCGGTGGCGACACCTACAACGTGCTGACATGAGGAAAGTTTCCAACCGATTTCTCATACACAAACAGCAGTTGACCGGCGTTGCCTGGTGAAACGTTGTTGTGATGCCTCGTGTAAGGAGGAGAAATGCGTACCATCACGTTTCCGACTTTGATAAAGGTCGGATTGTAGCCTATCGCGATTGCGGTTTATCGTATCGCGACATTGCTGCTCGCGTTGGTCGAAATCCAATGACTGTTAGCAGAATATGGAATCGGTGGGTTCAGGAGGGTAATACGGAACGCCGTGCTGGATCCCAACGGCCTTGTATCACTAGCAGTCGAGATGACAGGCATGTTATCCGCATGGCTGTAACGGATCGTGCAGCCACGTCACGATCACTGAGTCAACAGATGGGGACGTTTGCAAGACAACAACCATCTGCACGAACAGTTCGACGACGTTTGCAGCAGCATGGACTCTCAGCTCGGAGACCATGGCTGCGGTTACCCTTGAGGCTGCATCACAGACAGAAGCGCCTGCAGTGTACTCGACGACGAACCTGGGTGCACGAATGGCAAAACGCCATTTTTTCGGATGAATCCAGGTTCTGTTTACAGCATCATGATGGCCGCATCCGTGTTTGGCGACATCGCGGTGAACGCACATTGGAAGCGTGTATTCGTAATCGCCATACTGGCTTATCACCCGCCCTAATGGTATGGGGTGCCATTGGTTACACGTCTCGGTCACCTCTTGTTCGCATTGACGGCACTTTGAACAGTGGACGTTACATTTCAGATGTGTTACGACCCGTGGCTCTACCCTTCATTCGATCCCTGCGAAACCCTACATTTCAGCAGGATAATGCACGACCCCATGTTGCAGGTCCAGTACGGGCCTTTCTGGATACAGAAAATGTTCGACTGCTGTCCTGGCCAGCATATTCTCCAGATCTCTCACCAATTGAAAACGTCTGGTCAATGGTGGCCGAGCAACTTACTCATCACAATACGCCAGTCACTACTCTTGATGAACTGCGGTATCGTGTTGAAGCTGCATGGGCAGCTGTACCTGTACACGCCATCCAAGCTCTGTTTGACTGAATGCCCAGGCGTATCGAGGCCGTTATTACGGCCAGAGGTGGTTGTTCTGGGTACTGATTTCTCAGGATCTATGCACCCAAACTGCGTGAAAATGTAATCACATGTCAGTTCTAGTATACGAGGTGTGGCTAGAAAAAAACCAGACTAGTAGTGGTGAAACAATAAAACGAATGCAATAAGGCTGAAAGTCGCGTGGCCTGTCACGTGACTCTCGCTCCGCCTACTGCTCGAGTTTCATCTGCCTCCTGCACTCAGTCTGCCCGTGGCGTCTGTTTTAAGTAGTTGACGTTTTGTCTGTGCGTCGGAAAATGTTGAGTGTACAGAAAGAACAGCGTGTTAACATCAAATTTTGTTTCAAACTAGGAAAATCTGCAAGTGAAACGTTTGTAATGTTACAACAAGTGTACGGCGATGATTGTTTATCGCGAACACAAGTGTTTGAGTGGTTTAAACGATTTAAAGATGGCCGCGAAGGCACCAGTGATGACACTCGCACTGGCAGACCATTGTCAGCAAAAACTGATGCAAACATTGAAAAAATCGGTAAACTTGTTCGACACTTTCCTTGTCAACTCCTGTTAACTCAGACACTGCTCTGATTGTTAAACGGCGATCTTGTCGAACAAGTTTACCGATTTTTTAAATGTTTGCATCAGTTTTTGCTGACAATGGTCTGCCAGAGCGAGTGTCATCACTGGTGTCTTCGTGGCCATCTTTAAATCGTTTAAACCACTCAAACACTTGTGTTCGCGATAAACAATCATCGCCGTACACTTGTTGTAACATTACAAACGTTTCACTTGCAGATTTTCCTAGTTTGAAACAAAATTTGATGTTAACACGCTGTTCTTTCTGTACACTCAACATTTTCCGACGCACAGACAAAACGTCAACTACTTAAAACAGACGCCACGGGCAGACTGAGTGCAGGAGGCAGATGAAACTCGAGCAGTAGGCGGAGCGAGAGTCACGTGACAGGCCACGCGACTTTCAGCCTTATTGCATTCGTTTTATTGTTTCACCAGTACTAGTCCGGTTTTTTTCTAGCCACACCTCGTAATATATTTGACCAATGAATACCCGTTTATCATCTGCATTTCTTCTTGGTGTAGCAATTTTAATGGCCAGTAGTGTAATCGAAAACAAGTGAGCTTAGTCAGAAGACATACTTAGGCTTTCAAATTCTATCGGAACAGCTATACCCATCAGCCACCACATCCGGGAAACTACTGAGTGTGCAATGATACCTGGGTCAGAGCAGAGGATACACAATGATGGGGGAAATTTTTTGCAAATGATACTACTGCAAATTATTTGTCTCCGAAACGGGAACACAGCATTAAAAGGCGATGACTAGTGTCAGGCCTATTGGGCACAGTATCGTTACATCGCCAAAATTGTCATCGAGAACAATGAACATATTAGTAGCTCGAATTCTAGAGTCCTCTACGTATTAGATATACACTAAGGAGACGATACGTCAAGAAAATATATTGGCCCTTAGCATACAAAATGCATTGACAGAAAAACAAAAGCCGACCCATCTGAGGTATGTAAGCAGAAACAAAAATTCCAAATCTCATTTCATTCCGTTTATAAGACAACTGCGATTTAAAAGGTAAATTAGTTTTCTGACAAAAATAGAACTTAATGTTTGGAATTCCTCTCCAACCGTTACAAGTTATTATAAAAAGTATTATTTCTTGTGATAAGTGCATGGAAAACGTTTCATGACACCACGGTGACACTCGAATTGTCTTAACAGTGTCTACACGAGCGAATACAGGGAACATTTCGCACGGAGACTTCGTAGAACGATAAATAATTCGTGGTATTTAGATTTTCCTGTAATTACAAGATTTACAAAAATTCGTGCCTCTCCCTCTGTTAAGTTTCTGTTTTTGTTAGCACTGAAGTATTCCATTCACTTTGCAACGTAACATGCTCAATAAAATAACACGTTATATATGTGTAGTGTAACTCAGTATTGAATAGTACTTAGCCTGAGATCTGCTCTTGTACTGGAGATATTGCCGAGAACTGGATTCACATTTTAGGTTTACACGGCGTTTAACGTGAAATAACTTCGGGATACGCCGAGAAACTTTTTACAATATTTTATTTCACAGTGTGACACAGATCTTAGGTCGGGGAAAATCGGAACAACAGCGAGCCCAACCTCAAAACAAATGGTTCAGAGCACTGTGGGACTTAACATCTGAGGTCATCAGGCCCCTAGATCTTAGAACTAATTTAACGTAACCAACCTAAGGACATCACACACATCCATGCCCGAGGCAGAATGCGAACCTGCGACCGTAGCAGTCGCGCGGTTCCGGACTGAAGCGCCTAGAACCGCTCGGCCACCGCGGCCGGCTCATAACACGATTGCTTATATACATTTCACGACTATTGCAACATTGTTCGTTGATTTTAGGAGTTACAATTAAAAATCATCACATCTTGTTAATTTAACATATAGCTGGAATCGCTAAAATTGCTGTCATTGGATCAACACACACAATTCAGTCCGAAAAAGAACTTATCATAGGAATTTACATAAAATATTCAACACAATGTTTTTTACAATTTTGTTAATTAAACAGTAAATAAGTGAGATACAGTCGATTTGACGCCTGTGTTTTGGGTGCAACATATTGGCGGAATGTTTGATAATGCCTTACCTTCTGATTGCTATCGTTGCTCCGTGTCCGTTCTACGTGTCACGGTTTGCTGAAGGTATTGGTAACTGGGGACGGCCACATCCGTGTTGCTCGCCAGTCGCCTAGTCGCAAAACTGTTACCTAGCAACGGTATGCGCCGCTGCAGAGACCTCTGTATTGTTGAGAACTGCCTCACGTCATATGTTGTTTGCCCTTAAGCGAATAAGCGGAAAATAATCACCGCTCACACAAAAGAAATTGTCTAGTAATAACAGTAACTACGCAGTGAAGATTGGGACAATGCACCCGAGGATGTCTCTACAATTAAAAAAAAGTTATTTAAAACGTGGAAACTGAGTGAAGTCAGTCAGGAGAAGTATTTCACAATCATAAAATCGAAATTACTTTTGAATGCATTATGGGAGTGACAGTGATCAATGTGTTACAAATATTTACTATTGAAAACAGTAGTGATTCTCCAGCAGGCGGAGGTTCTTACTCATTGGAAATTCATCGTTTTATAGCTTTATAACTTTACGTATTTTCTTTAATGTATGTAGCCCACTAATTAAAGCTTTGTATACGACTTGTAGGTCTGAAGATCACCACAGTAGTGGTCGAAACCGGCCACCGTAATAAATAAATAAATAAATAAATTGTGATAAAGACTGTTTTCAATAGTAAAAATATCGAAAGATTGTTTTCGAAATCATTCCGACGTAAAGGTAGGCATCATTTATTTCCTTCACTTAGAGCGAACGATAGGTGCATTAGTTAAATATGTAGAACGAAAGGAATAAAATTTGTCTCTAATTTATCTACGATAACGTTGGAAGCTGAAGAAATGAATTCAAATTTTTGTTGCGGCCAGGACTCGAACCCCCGTCCTCTAGCTTATTAGGCAGATATGCTGACCTCTACACCACTACAGCATTAGAGTTAACAAAGCTGCTCGAACTACAAAGTCAAGTACCCTACCCAACACAAACTCCAATTCACATCTCCCCTTATATTGTCACTATTACCAGGGCTCTCCGACATTGGAGTAGCACCCCAGCATTGGACGTAATGGGGAAGTGTTGCGGCAACCTCTGACAGAATATCCGTCACGAGTAGCGTATACAGTGGTATGCAAGAAAGAATCAAGTCATTACATTTAGTCGCAGCTGAAGAGGCTAACAGCCCTGTATTATGAAGCAGATGAGAACATCTACACATTTTTTGGTCACAGCGTGCTATTGTGATTGGATTTAAAAACTTGTCCCTTGAACAGTTCCAATGTAAAACTAGATACCAAATCCAATACGTTGGGTTGGCAGATAAGAAACAATCTATACACTTAAGGAGCGATTTACTGACGTTTAAGGCTCTGACACCCACAACTGAAATGTAACGGACGAAGTGTAGCAACAGATCTCATAAACTAAATTTTCAGAGTCAGTATAAACCGCTGAAAAGAATTAACACAGCACCTAAAGCCTTCCAGTCTGAGAGTTACGGACGTCGCAGCAGAGTATGACATCTTAGGACACGGCACTGTCAGAAACCAAGATGGAAGATTAGGGTTACATGTACAGTTGACGATGTGGTCGTTAGAGATGGAGCGCGAACACTTGTAGGGGAAGGATGGATAAGGAAATCAGCCGTGTCCTTTCCTAAGGAGCCATCCCGGCATTTGCCTCGGGCGATTTGAGGGGAAACCAGTCTGGGTTGGCGGACGTGGAGTTGAATCACCGTCCTCCCGAATGCGAGTTCATTGTCTTACCACTCGGTTGTTGTCAGAAATAGCTAGAGTCAAAAGATCATGCGTCAAACGATGAGACACTTCCAATATTTGTGAAAGAGGGCTACAGTGTGAAACTTGACTAGCAAACTAATTAATGTACACGACTAGCCATTAAAATTGCTACACCAAGAAGAAATGCAGATGATAAACGGGTATTCATTGGACAAATATATTATACTAGAACTGACATGTAATTACATTTTCACGCAGTTTGGGTGCATAGATCCTGAGAAATCAGTACTCAGAACAACCACCTCTGGCCGTAATAACGGCCTCGATACGCCTGGGCATTCAGTCAAACAGAGCTTGGATGGCGTGTACAGGTACAGCTGCCCATGCAGCTTCAACACGATACCGCAGTTCATCAAGAGTAGTGACTGGCGTATTGTGATGAGCCAGTTGCTCGGTCACCATTGACCAGACGTTTTCAGTTGGTGAGAGATCTGGAGAATGTGCTGTATCCAGAAAGGCCCGTACAGGACCTACAACATGGGGTCGTGCATTATTCTTCTGAAATGTAGGGTTTCGCAGGGATCGAATGAAGGGTAGAGCCACGGGTCGTAACACATCTGAAATGTAACGTCCACTGTTCAAAGTGCCGTCAATGTGAACAAGAGGTGACAGAGACGTGTAACCGATGGCACCCCATACCGTCACGCCGGGTGATACGCCAGTATGGCGATGACGAATGCACGCTTCCAATGTGCGTTCACCGCGATGTCGCCCCAAACGCGGATGCGACCATCATGATGCTGTAAACAGAACCTGGATTCATTCGAAAAAATGACGTATTGCCATTCGTGCACCCAGGTTCGTTGTTAAGTGCACCATCGCAGGTGCTCCTGTCTGTGATGCAGCGTCAAGGGTAACCGCAGTCATGGTCTCCGAGCTTATAGTCCATGCTGCTACAAACGTCGTCGAACTGTTCGTGCAGATGGTTGTTGTCTTGCAAACGTCCCCATCTGTTGACTCAGTGATCGAGACGTGGCTGCACGATGCGTTACAGCCATGCGGATAACATGCCTGTCATCTCGACTGCTAGTGATAAGAGGCCGTTGGGATCCAGCACGGCGTTCCGTGTTACCCTCCTGAACCCACCGATTCCATATTCTGCTAACAGTAATTGGATCTCGACCAACGCGAGCAGCAATGTCGCGATACGATAAACCGCAATCGCGATAGGCTACAATCCGACCTTTATCAAAGTCGGAAACGTGATGGTACGCATTTCTCCTCTTTACACGAGGCATCACAACAACGTTTCACCAGGCAACGCCGGTCAACTGCTGTTTGTGTATGAGAAATCGGTTGGAAACTTTCCTCATGTCAGCACGTTGTAGGTGTCGCCACCGGTGCCAACCTTAGGTGAATGATCTGAAAAAACTAATCATTTGCATATCACAGCGTCTTCCTGTCGGTTAAATTTCACATATGTAGCACGTCATCTACGTGGTGCAGCAATTTTAATGGCCAGTAGTGTAGTAAAGGAACTTTGTGAGGACGAGAGGCTGTTAGAGCCCGTAACTGGGATTAAAGCAACACTTTTTTATTCAGCGATTGACTAAATAACTGGTTTTAAGGTATGACGTATAGCTTAGACGCCTGTGCGGCAACACAACTTTTTTCGTAGCTATCGCTTGTGACGGAGATCTCAAAAATTGAGTACTTACTTGCTTGTTCCCGCTTTCCCTCGATGTGTGTTTCGCAAAGTGCCTGGCACTGTAAGACAAAAAAGACGCACCACGAATGAATTGCACGAATGGGATGGAAATCGGTAGATGCGATGTACATGTACAGACAAACAAATGATTAAATTTTCAGAAAAATTGAGTGATTTATTCAAGGAAAGCAGCTTCACAAACTTACCAAGTCAATAACGCGTAGGTTCATGTATGGTCCTTATGCATGCAGTTATTCGGCTTGGCATTGGTTGACAGAGTTGCTGGATATCCTCCTATGGGATATCGTGGCAAATTCATCCAATTGGCGCGTTAGATCGTCAAAACCCCGAGCCGGTTGGTGTGTTCCAAACGTTCTCAGTTGGGGAGAGATCGAGAGGCCTTGCTGGCCACTGTAGTCTTTGACAAGTTCGACGACAAGCAATTGAAATTCTCGTTGTGTGCTGGCGGGAATCATCACGCTGAAATATGAGCACAGGATGACTTGTTATAAAGGGCAAGAAACCCGGTCGTAGAGTATCATTACATACCACTCTTCCGTAAGGTTGCGACGGATGACAACCAAAAGGGTCCTGATATGAAAAAAAAACGGTGTCCTAGACCATCATTGCTGGCTGTCACACCGTATGGGAGCCAACAATCAGGTTGGTATTCCACTGCCGGCCAGGGCGTCTCACGCCCATCATTGGGACTCACTTGGAAGCGGGGTGCATCAATGAAGATTAGTTTACACCAGTCAATGAGATTGCAGGCCGAAGACTTTTCTGGAGACGCCCCAGACAGCGGTGGAATATCAACCTGACTGTTGCCCGCCACACAGTCCAACAGCCAGGAGTAATGGTCTGGGTGGCCATTTCTTTTATAGCAGGACCCCTTTGGTTATCACCCGCGGCACCCTTACCACAGAGCGGTACGACGACGATATTCTACGCGTATTTTGCTGCCCTTCGTGGTACGCCGCCTTCGGCTTTTATTTCTGCAAGGTAATGCCCATGTGCACACTTTGTTTCTACTGCCTGTCTTCGTGCTTGCCAAATCCTGCCTTCGCCAGCAAGGTCACGGGACCTCTCCCCATTCTGAGGACGTTTGCAGGGCCCTGCAACCGTCTCTGGATTTTGACGATCTAACGCGCCAGTTGGACAGAATTTGGTACGATATCTCTCAGGACGACATCCAGCCGCTACGAGGGTAATCCCAAAGGTAAGGCTCCTATTTTTTATAAGTACATAGACCTGTTTATTTCTACAAAGGTTTACATCAGTTTGCAGCTTGAACATTTAGCTATTTTTCGACATAATAACAATTTCTGTCGATGCATTTTTGTAGACGCTGTGGCAGTTTTTGTATGCCCATGTCACACCAGTTCGCGGCCATGCTGTTCAGAAAGTTTTTGTCATCAGTCTACTGACTGGTTTGATGCGGCCCGCCACGAATTCCTTTCCTGTGCTAACCTCTTCATCTCTGAGTAGCACTTGCAACCTACGTATTCCAATCTCTGTCTTCCTCTACAGTTTTTGCCCTCCACAGCTCCCTCTAGTACCATGGAAGTCATTCCCTCATGTCTTAGCAGATGTCCTATCATCCTGTCTCTTCTCCTTATCAGTGTTTTCCACATATTCCTTTCCTCTCCGATTCTGCGTAGAACCTCCTCATTCCTTACCTTATCAGTCCACCTAATTTTCAACATTGGTCTATAGCACCACATCTCAAATGCTTCGATTCTCTTCTGTTCCGGTTTTCCCACAGTCCATGTTTCACTACCATACAATGCTGTACTCCAGACGTACGTCCTCAGAAATTTCTTAAATTAAGGCCGGTATTTGATATTAGTAGACTTCTCTTGGCCATAAATGCCTTTTTTGACATAGCGAGTCTGCTTTTGATGTCCTCCTTGCTCCGTCCGTCATTGGTTATTTTACTGCCTAGGTAGCAGAATTCCTTAACTTCATTGACTTCGTGACCATCAATCCTGATAAGTTTCTCGCTGTTCTCATTTCTACTACTTCTCATTACCTTCGTCTTTCTCCGATTTACTCTCAAACCATACTGTGTACTCATTACACTGTTCATTCCGTTCAGCAGATCATTTAATTCTTCTTCACTTTCACTCAGGATAGCAATGTCATCAGCGAATCGTATCATTGATATCCTTTCACCTTGTATTTTAATTCCACTCCTGAACCTTTCTTTTATTTCCATCATTGCTTCCTCGATGTACAGATTGAAGAGTAGGGGCGAAAGGCTACAGCCTTGTCTTACACCCTTCTTAATACGAGCACTTTGTTCTTGATCGTCCACTCTTATTATTCCCTCTTGGTTGTTGTACATATTGTATACTACCCGTCTCTCCCTATAGCTTACCCCTACTTTTTTCAGAATCTCGAACAGCTTGCACCATTTTATATTGTCGAACGCTTTTTCCAGGTCGACAAATCCTATGGAAGTGTCCTGATTTTTCTTTAGCCTTGCTTCCATTATTAGCCGTAACGTCAGAATTGCCTCTCTCGTCCCTTTACTTTTCCTAAAGCCAAACTGATCGTCACCTAGCGCATTCTCAATTTTCTTTTCCATTCTACTGTATATTATTCTTGTAAGCAGCTTCGATGCATGAGCTGTCAAGCTGATTGTGCGATAATTCTCGCACTTGTCAGCTCTTGCCGTCTTCGGAATTGTGTGGATGATGCTTTTCCGAAAGTCAGATGGTATGTCGCCAGACTCATATATTCTACACACCAACGTGAATAGTCGTTTTGTTGCCACTTCCCCCAATGATTTTAGAAATTCTGATGGAATGTTATATATCCCTTTTGCCTTATTTGACCGTAAGTCCTCCAAAGCTCTTTTAAACTCCGATTCTAATACTGGATCCCCTATCTCTTCTAAATCGACTCCTGTTTCTTCTTCTATCACATCAGACAAATCTTCACCCTCATAGAGGCTTTCAATGTATTCTTTCCACATATCTGCTCTCTCCTCTGCATTTAACAGTGGAATTCCCGTCTGTCCTTCCGACAATCATATCTTTTTCGATGTCTTCACATTTTTCCTGTAGCCATTTCGTCTTAGCTTCCCTACACTTCCTATTTATTTCATTCCTCAGCGACCGGTATTTCTGTATTCCTGATTTTCCCGGAACATGTTTGTACTTCCTCCTTTCATCAATCAACTGAAGTATTTCTTCTGTTACCCATGGTTTCTTCGCAGCTACCTTCTTTGTACCTATGTTTTCCTTCCCAACTTCTGTGATGGCCCTTTTTATAGATGTCCATTCCTCTTCAACTGTACTGCCTACTGCGCTATTCCTTATTGATGTATCTATAGCGTTAGAGAACTTCAAACGTATCTCGTCATTCCTTAGTACTTCCGTATCCCACTTCTTTGCGTTTTGATTCTTCCTGACTAATGTCTTGAACTTCAGCTTACTCTTCATCTCTACTATATTGTGATCTGAGTCTATATCTGCTCCTGGGTACGCCTTATGTTATGAACCTCTTATTTCACCTCGTCGTCGGAGCTGAATCGCTGAGACCTCAATTAACGCTGACAGGTACTGTGAGACTGAAAAAACACAAACGGGCAATTCAGAACCGGAGAAGAGGAATGTTGAGCAAGGGCGTACACATTCTCCATGACAACGCTCGCCCACACATCGCTCGGCAAACCGTTGCTGTCTTTCAACAGTTTCAGTGGACCCACCCACCCTCTAGTCCTGACTTGGCGCCCAGTGACTATCACCTGTTCCCTAGGTTAAAAGAACATTTGGCCGGAAAGCGATTCAGCTCCGACGACGAGGTGAAAGAAGAGGTAAATAACTCTCTGAACAGCATGGTGGCGAGCTTGTATGACAAGGGCATACAAAAACTGCCACAGCGTCTACAAAAATGCATCGACAGAAATGGTGATTATGTCGAAAAATGGCTAATGTTCAAGCTTTAAACTGATGTAAACCATTGTAGAAATAAACAGGTCTATGTACTTATAAAAAAAATAAGAGACCTTACTTTTGGGATTACGCTCGTACATCAATCAATGCCCAGCCAAATAACGGCTTGCATAAGGGCCAGAGGTGGCCAACGCGCTTTTGGCTTGCTCAATTTGTGAATCTCTTTCTGTTAAATAAATCAAACAATTTTTCTGAAAAGTGATCGATTGTTTGTACATGTACGTTACATCTACAGATTTCAATCCCATACGGATAACTCCTTCGTGGTGAATCGTTTTTTTGTCTTAGAGTGTAACTTAGATAGAAAATAAGAGTTCGTAATGTTGGTTTTTCTAAAACGGGGACAATTTTATGCTTGCAAGAACGATGAAAAGCTGATTTAAGCAGGACAATAGTTTAGGTCACTAATCAAATACACTTCGCTAGCAGTTTACGTTTTTACATGGATATTCACACTTATGTAGCATTTTTGAAAGTATCTTTTCATTCTTGTTTTGTCTTGCAGTACAGTTTTACATCGTACCAGCAAACACCCACCACCGGTTAATTAGAGGTTCGAACTCCCACGTGTAAAATGTCATAGCTCTCTAACTACAGTGATATAATTTTGCTGGTTCATTGAGTGGTATATCTGGATACTGGATGCAAAATATTTTGCGAAAAGGGTTGGTAGTGAAGTAAGAAATTAAGTCATGCCTGATGTTGCAGTTTTACTACTTCAATAGCGAAACTGTAGTAAGTGACAAACTTTTTTCCTTTCATCATGGGTAGGTGTTAGTGATAAACTGTTCCGTAAAGGTTTGAAATTATGTGTAAAGTTTCTTGGGGGTCTCTAAGTGCTCATTCTCAAATACTGGATGAATATGGTCTTGGCACTTTGCACGCCGTCCGATACGCTGCCTGAAGGCGAATAGAGTGCGTATTAAACCTTTCACATGACATTATAGTTGTTAATGAGTAGAATATTATTTTGTTGTTGTGGTCTTCAGTCCTGAGACTGGTTTGATGCAGATCTCCATTCTACTCTATCCCGTGCGAGCTTCTTCATCTCCCATTACCTACTGCAACATACATCCTTCTGAATCTGCTTAATGATTCTTCTCTCTTGTGCCACAAACTCCTCCCCAATTCTATTCAATACCTCCTCATTAGTTATGTGATCTACCCATCTAATCTTCAGCATTCTTCTGTAGCACCACATTTCGAAAGCTTCTATTCTCTTCTTGTCCAAACTATTTATCGTCCATGTTTCACTCCTATACATGGGTACAATCCATACAAATACTTTCAGAAACGACTTCCTGACACTTAAATCTATACTCGATGATAACAAATTTCTCTTCTTCAGAAACGCTTTCCTTGCCATTGCCAGTCTACATTTTATATCCTCTCTACTTCGACCATCATCAGTTATTTTGCTCCCCAAATAGCAAAACTCCTTTATTACTTCAAGTGTCTCATTTCCTAATCTAATTCCCTCAGCATCACCCGATTTAATTCGACCACATTCCATTATTCTCGTTTTGCTTTTGTTGATGTTCATCTTATATCCTCCTTTCAAGTCACTGTCCATTCCGTTAAACTGCTCTTCCAAGTCCTTTGCTGTCTCTGAAGTTTTTATTTCTTCTCCATGGATTTTAATACCTACGACGAATTTTTCTTGTGTTTCCTTTACTGCTTGCTCAATATACAGACTGAATAACGTCGGGGAGAGGCCACAACCCTGTCTCACTCCCTTCGCAACCACTGCTTCCCTTTCATGCCCCTCGACTCATAACTGCCATCTGGTTCCTGTACAAATTGTAAGTAGCCTTTCGCTCCCTGTATTTTACTTCTGCCACCACTGGAATACTCTTTCAAATTCTGAAGGTGGCAGGTAGATTATGATAGCATTTTAAAATTTGTCAATAACTGTATGAAATACTGGAAATCGAATGTCTGATTCCTCGGGAAGCAGTCAGATAGGCATCCTGCAACTGGGATCGTGCCGTGCGTTATCCATTTACTAACATATGAGATCATGCTGACAAATACTGCCTCAGAACGTTTCATGTAAAAACTTTTAAAGATTTTTAAATTACACAAAGGTTATTAACATTCTACATTTTTATTATTCATGTCCACATATTTGCAGCCATTTATCGATACAGGGCTCCGAATTGTAGTGTGTAACGTGGCAGCGTGTGACATAAGTCGTTGCGTGAGAAACAGCATGCCGTAATCGAGTTTCGAATTCGAAGAGTTCGTCCTTCAGCACGATAATGCCGGACGGCACACGTGTGCTGCGGCATGTGCAGAAACCTGACTCCTTGCGTTCACTGTCATCGATCATCCTTCATACAGTCCCGACTTGGCCCTGTCCGATTATCATCTGTTTCCAAAACTAAAGAACACCTTGGAGGACTTCAGTTCGATTGTGACGAAGCTGTGCAAGCAGAGGTGAGTTGTGCCTCCGTCAACATAGTCAGTCATTTTATGGTGACGACATCCTCAAACTGATCTGTCATAGGGAGATAAGTTTTCGTCCCCTGCGTGACGATGTTGAGAAATAAACATGTAAACACGAAGAATAAATATTTACAATAATAGTATTTTCGTTTTATTTAAAAGCTTTTAGAGCTTTCAATTAAAAAATTCAGAGGCACTACTTTTCAGCATGACCTCGTTGACCTCACTTTGTGTCATTAAGTTTTCAGTTAATTAGTTTTTATGTTTTTATTATGAACTTAAGAAGATCCTTACTAGTTAAATAAGTTCGTAAGAAACAGGTTCGTATTAATTAAATTGTGCCGTGGGCAATATGCAGTATTTCTTGGGACTTAACATCTGAGGTCATCAGTCCCCTAGAACTTAGAACTACTTAAACCTGACTAACCTAAGGACATCACACACATCCATGCCCTAGGCAGGATTCGAACCTGCGACTGTAGCAGTCGTGCGGTTCAAGACTGAAGCGCCTAGAACCGCTCGGCCACCGCGGCCGGCTATCTAAATACATTTTTGCGTCAAAATAGCTGACTTAAAAATAGGCTATCATCGAAATACAATCGCAAATTGTTATATCTACATTCGAAGTACTGGTGCATCCAGAATTCATTTCTCTAATGACATGCACAAGCACACCTCTAAATTTTATCCTTTAGCATTTTCCGGAAGCTTCATATTTTTGAATACCTATACATTTCCTCCTCGGCTTTTAATGCAGTTAAAATGAAACGTCGTATACGTATTTAAGGTATGACGCAAAATACTGAGGGACAGTTATTTCCTTTTGTTTTACACTCGGTTACATACCTAACGAGTCATATGAGCAAACTAAAACATTTTTCTATCAGTATAATAACAGTGTTGATTACATTTTGCTTGTCTGTATAAAATTTGAACAAATTGTTCTTCATACAGTTGATGTTAGGCTTTGTAACAGTACCCATCTTACTTAATTTTCGTGTACTTGATTACCCCCCTCCCCACGCTTCCAATACCTTACAAAGTATCTTTATCGCAAAAATAACACTGCACAACAATACACCGTGTTTTGTATCGGCTTTTTTGTAGAATCATTTAGCTTATGTCGTTTTGGAGAGTTGGCAACGCCTAGACTGTTTAAGGTACCTTCACACTGAAAACTAACTCCAGCAAACTCCGTTGACAAATGTTTTCAACTCGAAGTTTGACTTAGTTTTCAACTGTTGTTTGAAGCCGCAAGTCTGAACAACTAGTTGAGGGAAGTTTGTATCGAGTTTGTAATTTGTCAGTGAGCAAAAACACGGCAGGGTTGTGTGACTTGCGCATTCGCATTTGCCGTGTCGTCTTCTGTGTTTCTTTCGACCGTGGCTGGTGTATCGCTTGTGAAGTGTGAAAGGAAATGGACCAATATGAAAACACAGTACATACGTGAACATTGTAAAATGGTCAAAACTAAAAGTGGGCCTGGGACAACTGAGTTCTGCGTTCCGAAATAGCTCTTCCACATGAAAATTGCCAGTTGAGGAGTAAGCTGTGGCACTTTCTTTATTTCTTCTTAGAAAACTGTGAAAGGACACGGTTACAGAAGTCACTAATGTTGCTTTTTCAGGACAGTAAGTGCGTAGTTGTTCTAAGACACTGAAAAACTGTTTGCAATATTTAAAAAAAAATCTCTACAATTCTTCTAGCGCGAGATATTCGGCAACTAAACATTCTTTCCTGGCTGCCTTTCTGTTGCCATCCTGCGTATGGTTTCATCATGTACTCAAAGAGCAAAAGCATCATCTCCCACAATAACAAATGGCAAATCTTCTGTCAGAATCCATTTACATGCTTTTTTGTAACAAAAATAAAAACGGAGAACGTGTGTTCACAGGCATTTTGAAACTGTTGCCAACCTTTTTCAGCAGTTGCCAACCTTTTTCAGCAGTTGCCAACCTTTTTCAGCAGTTGCCAACCTTTTTCAGCAGTTGCCAACCTTTTTCAGCAGTTGCCAACCTTTTTCAGCAGTTGCCAACCTTTTTCAGCAGTTGCCAACCTTTTTCAGCAGTTGCCAAACTGTCAGCAGGTGCGAGTTAGCCAAACTGACAGCAGTTGCATTGTTTTGTTTGTTGGTTTTCAGTGTGAACGTACCTTTTTGAAACATTCTTAGAGCTTGGAGGGCACTGATCAAATGCGCGAGTTCTACTACTACAATCTCAAACTGTGTGCTTTTTTATTACTTTCCTAAATTAAATCCAACTTTCATGTGTGTAATTTTAGGCACATCGAAACCAGTTGCAGATAAACAAATTATATAGAATATTTACCTAAGAAAAGTAAATATTCCCTATGCTTGTAGTTTGTGGAATAAATGGCGTAGATCCTGAAATATGGCTCTAATGTTTCCGTGAGCTGAGTGATGAAGATCCTGACAATGATATTGCTGGCTCAGAGAACGAAGAGTGTACATGAAAGCGGTCATGATTCGGGAACAGAACATGGCGTGTCAGAAAATGATTAAAATTAATCACAGGAAGAAATAATTCAAGAAGGCGCTTTCCTTTTAGAAAAAAAATGGAGGAGAGGTAAATATCCAGCCAATGTGAGAACAAGACCTCGCAATATTATTCCACACTTACCTGGACTCAAAAACGAATCTTATGTAACGAAGACGGAAATAGATATTCTGAAGTTACTTTTGAATGAAAATACACTACTGGCCATTAAAATTGCTACACCACGAAGATGTGCTACAGACGCGAAATTTAACCGACAGGAAGAAGATGCTGTGATATGCAAATGTGATTAGTTTTTCAGAGCATTCACACAAGGTTGACGCCGGTGGCGACACCTACAACGTGCTCACCTGAGGAAAGTTTCCAACCGATTTCTCATACACAATCAGCAGTTGACCGGCGTTGCCTCGTGAAACGTTGTGATGCCTCGTGTAAGGAGGAGAATTGCGTACCATCACGTTTCCGACTTTGATAAAGGTCGGATTGTAGCCTATCGCGATTGCGGTTTATCGTATCGCGACATTGCTGCACGCGTTGGTTGAGATCCAATGACTGTTAGCAGAATATGGAATCGGTGGGTTCAGGAGGGTAATACGGAATTCCGTGCTGGATCCCAACGGCCTCGTGTCACTAGCAGTCGAGATGACAGGCATGTTATCCGCATGGCTGTAACGGATCGTGCAGCCACGTCTCGATCCCTGAGTCAACAGATGGGGACGTTTGCAAGACAACAACCATCTGCACGAACAGTTCGACGACGCTTGCCTCAGCATGGACTATCAGCTGTGAGACCATGGCTGCGGTTACCCTCGACGCTGCATCACAGACAGGAGCGCCTGCGATGGTGTACTCAACGACGAACCTGGGTGCACGAATGGCAATACGTCATTTTTTCGGATGAATCCAGGTTCTGTTTACAGCATCATGATGGTCGCATCCGTGTTTGGCGTCATCGCGGTGAACGCACATTGGAAGCGTGTATTCGTCATCGCCATACTGACGTATCACCCGGCGTGATGGTATGGGGTGCCATTGGTTACACGTCTCGGTTACCTCTTGTTCGCATTGACGGCAATTTGAACAGTGGACGTTACATTTCAGATGTGTTACGACCCGTGGCTCTAGCCTTCATTCGATCCCTGCGAAACCCTACATTTCAACAGGATAATGCACGACCGCATGTTGCAGGCCCTATACGGGCCTTTCTGGATACAGAAAATGTTCGACTGCTGCCCTGGCCAGCACATTCTCCAGATCTCCCACCAACTGAAAACGTCTGGTCAATGGTGGCCGAGCAAGTGGCTCGTCACAATACGCCAGTCACTACTCTTGATGAACTGTGGTATCGTGTTGAAGCTGCATGGGCAGCTGTACCTGTACACGCCATCCAAGCTCTGTTTGACTCAATGCCCAGGCGTATCGAGGCCGTTATTACTGATTTCTCAAGATATATGCACCCAAATTGCGTGAAAATGCAATCACATGTCAGTTCTAGTATGATATATTTGTCCAATTATACCCGTTTATCATCTGCATTTCTTCTTGGTGTAGCAATTTTAATGGCCGGTAGTGTGTAATACACATTTTCGCAAAGTGTTCTGATATTTACACGAGTGAAATCTGTGGTAACTTTCTAAGGAAAGGAATGCTAAAGAAACAGGTGTTAGAGATCAGAGCCTTCATTGTTCCCTAATATCAGTGATGGGTCTCTGAGACGGTCCTGGAAAGAATTTATCGAGTTGTACGTTAACTGAAGGGACAACGGACTTGAATATTATGACTTATGAGTGAAAAATGATTCGGGTTCCTCTTGAGATGTCTGAGGTTTGATGATATCCTTGAAATAGGTGTCCACGTGGAGGCTGTCAACTTGACTGCTATCAGAGAAGTACTGGAACTATTTACGAACAATTGCTGAAAATATTTCTAACTTAGTTTACCTTACCGTGTATGTTTGTAATAAATGTGTTATATTTCGATTTAAACAAAACGCTCCTAAAATCATTCGTATACAACATTCAGTGTCCAGTTACAGCGTTTGTTGTGGGCAATAGCTGTTAATCGCTCGTTTGGCCGCTCAGAAATTATCGCGCGTATAACGGAAGGTTAAGATCTGGTTGTCGTTCATTCCAGACGACCTGGTGGAGAGCTTGCATAATAGCCACTGCTTCTGCTACGAACACGCTCTGAAGGATATGGTACACCCGCTCTGCGGGGCAAAAGCAAGCGCTACATACGGTTGATCAGTTATTTTCGATCCATCCGTGAATATTTTAGTGCCACCTGCTCGTTGAATTTCCACTGTTGTTTCTTGGGAATAAGGGAATTAGCCACAGGTCATATTAGAGTTCAGCGGCCGACGCAAGGCAACGCACCCGAAGATTGCCCCCCTTCTGCGGTCCTGGGGCTGCAGGATCAATTTTCGGAGCGTCAAGGCCAGGCCCGGTTTCTCTCCACGAGACTTCAGGTGCGGCACCGCCCTTTTAATAGCAGCCTGTGCTTCCAGCCATACTCTCCAAATTTTCTCCCTTCCAATCCAAAAGAAAGCAGGTGTTGACAGATGTGAAAATTACCGAACTATGTTTAATAAGCCACGGCTGCAAAATACTAACACGAATTCTTTACAGACGAATGAAAAAGCTGATAGAAGCCGACCTCGGGGAAGATCAGTTTGGATTCCGTAGAAATGTTGGAACACGTGAGGCAATAATGACCCTAGGACTTATCTTAGAAAATAGATTAAGGGAAGGCACACCTACGTTTCTAGCATTTGTAGACTTAGAGAAGGCTTTTGACAATGTTGACTGGAATACGCTCTTTCAAATTCTGAAGGTGTCAGGCGTAAAATACAGGGAGCGAAAGGCTATTTACAATTTGTACAGAAACCAGATGGCAGTTATAATAGTCGGGGGGCATGAAAGGGAAGCAGTGGTTGGAAAGGGAGTGAGACAGGGTTGTAGTCTATCCCCGATGTTATTCAATCTGTATATTGAGCAAGCAGTGAAGGAAACAAAAGAAAAATTCGGAGTAGGAATTAAAATCCATGGAGAAGAAATAAAAACTTCGAGGTTTGCCGATGACATTGTAATTCTGTCAGAGGCAGCAAAGGACCTGTAAGAGCAGCTGAACGGAATGGACAGGGTCTTGAAAGGAGGATATAAGATGAACATCAACAAAAGCAAAAGGAGGATAATGGAATGTAATCGAGTTAAATCGGGTGATGCTGAGGGAATTAGATTAGGAAATGAGACACTTAAAGTAGTAAAGAAGTTTTGCTATTTGGGGAGCAAAATAACTGATGATGGTCGAAGTAGAGACGATATAAAATGTAGACTGGCAATGGCAAGGAAATCTTTTCTGAAGAAGAGAAATTTGTTAACATCGAGTATAGATTTAAGTGTCAGGAAGTCGTTTCTGAAAGTATTTGTATGGAGTGTAGCCTTGTATGGAAGTGAAACGTGGACGATAAATAGTTTAGACAAGAAGAGAATAGAAGCTTTCGAAATGTGGTGTTACAGAAGAATGCTGAAGATTAGATGGGTATATCACATAACTAATGAGGAGGTATTGAATAGAATTGGAAGAGGAGTTTTCGGCACAACTTGACTAGAAGAAGGGATCGGTTGGTAGGGCATATTCTGAGACATCAAGGGATCACCAATTTAGTATTGGTGGGAAGTGTGGAGGTAAAAATCGTAGGGGGAAACCAAGAGATGAATACACTAAGCAGATTCAGAAGGATGTAGGCTGCGGTAGGTACTGGGAGATGAAGCTTGCACAGGATAGAGTAGCATGGAGAGCTGCATCAAACCAGTCTCTGGACTGAAGACGACGACGACGACGACGACAACAACAACAATTCCTTCTAGAAATAAATCTTCTCACTTTCATCTCAGTATCAGTTTACGATATGTATAACGAATTAACTACGTCTTTAACTTTCTGTTGTCCTGCCGTCCTCAGTTCCGTGTGATATTGTGTTTGATAATAATCGCTTTGGTTCCATCCAACTACAACGGAATAAAGCGAATTTTTCCTGTCATACGTGTTTCGCCTTTATTATTTGGAAGACGTCTTTTGTGGGAAATTCCATAGAGGCTGCTCTGAATGTGCTCTTGTACGTATTTTAGGGCTGTTCTGCTTTACCGCCATTCGAAATTTCCGCAGTAGCGGCATCACGATGGTTTCATAAAAAGAATAATTTAGTGTACCTGCTTACTGAATAAAGGGACGTCTGCGCTAGTAGTTGGGATCAGCTTCACGGACCTACCGCAACGAATAACGTGATACGATTTTGTAAACGCCTCAACATTCCGAGCGGTCAGGCAGCTTCTTACACATCTCGACTATAGCGGGTCGGCAAGTAATTGTTGTTACTATGGCAGTCGGATCGTACTGCGCGACTCAATCGCTTTTATTCAGTAGCAATCACTCTGAAGTTTGGTTTTGTCTAATGCAGATCGTATTTAGAATGCAAGTCTTAAGACACGAATAGACGAAAAATACAATTAGTATGGCGACAGTTACTGCAGTTTCCGATTTATGTATACTACTGTTGGAAATGAACGACTATAGTGCGTCATTAGTTTGAAAGTCCTAATTACTGAAAACATGCCTCGTAATAAAATGAAACGATGTTAGGACTCAAATCATGGTAGTTTGGTAAATAAACGACGGGAATACTTTTCTCACAAGTTAAAAGATAAGTCAGAAAAAACCTTCAGTAAACAATCTAAGATTCCTACAAAAGCTCTTCTTTCATCGTATGAAGTTGCTTACCGTGCAAGAAACCTTAGTAGAAAAGCTCAAAGGCTGATTTCGCTGTTCAGACGAGTACCTTACAGGCAAAGGCACTGATGCTCGTCTGTCACGTGCTAAGCGTAAATGTCGTGTGATTAGGGCCTCGCGTCAGGTAGACAGTTCGCCGGGTGCAGGCCTTTCGATTTGACGCCACTTCGGCGACTTGCGTGTCGATGGAGATGAAATGACGATGATTAGGACAACACAACACGATTCCGACCCAGCCGGGAATCGAACCCGGGCCTGTCACGTGCTGTTTATACATGACAAAAAAATTCATAAATATCTTCTTTTCTGAAGGTAAATACCTCCTGGAACAAAAACAGACTTCTTCGAAATACTGCAGCCTTTTATGGAAGAAAAAACTTCAGTTTGGGAAGTCGTATAGGCGTGGGTCTAGATGGAGGTCGTAGTCTGGCTGGCTGTTAGCCGTATTGCTAGTTTCGATCAGTAAAGAGGCTCTTCGCAGCCCCGGATGCTACGTTATTTCCGAACCGGGGCAAAAGCTTGATAGTGCCGACACCCGCCCCTCCCCCCCTTTTCTAGCGTTTGAGATAGGATGTAAAAAAATCGATTTTTCAAAAATACGTTCAATTTGTAGCGCACATCTTTCTGAAGAGTTTGATATATAAAAATATATGTTCGAGGAAATGTTTGCTCTCCAATGTACGCAAGTGCAATGCCACGCCTTTTCACACAGGATTCTTCTGTCGCACATCACTGTATTTCGCTCTGTGGAATTCAAACGTTTATATTTTGTAATGGAAACCATCAAACCTATATTCAAGAGTGGTGACTCACTTGCTTCCGGTCGGCCGGTTTGACATCCTACCTCGCTTAACAAAAGCTCTTAATTAATACTGCGTCGGATTATTTGTAACCGGTAGATTAAGAACTCTTCAGAAAAATCTGCACTCTTTATTATCTATTTGCCAATAATTTTCTCTTTTGTGTGACGTAACATTAAATACAAGAAACATAAAACTAATAAAGATAAAAGGCAAACAGGACAGTACACATTTCTTCAATCCGTCCCAGCAATTTTTTTCTCTGTAATCGTGCTACAGCTTTACACGGCGTGCTTTCCTTTTTGCGAAAGAATCTATTACCTCATCAAAGTTCGTCGAATGTTTAGCTACATGAAGAATCGGAATATCGTTGTCTAATACTGAAAAAGCTGTTTATGTTTAGTACCCAAGACTTGTGTGGTTTCTCGATTTCATTACGTCTATTTTGCCACTGTCTGCTACATAAAAGTAAATAAGCCTTTCTAATATTGCAGCAGTTGTGATACACACCGAATAAGCGAGACTGTTTTGGCGTAAATTGTCGTTTTTGTATCTCAGTTACATAAATAACATGGCAGAAGATAATTCACGAAGTAGCAATATCAAATGCCTATTAGACCTACTACAAGCAATGGTAGTATCACATTTCACTCATATACTCAAATTTCTCAAGCATGAGATGGAAAAGTAGTAGTACGAAATGTTTGTATAAATTTGGAATCGTCATATTCTTCCATACAATTTGGGTAAGGCCCCCATTACTTCTCCTTCTCGTTCTAACAAACCAAGTCTATAACTATTTCCACCGTTGTCGAAACTTATTCTCCGGTTAACTTCATTAGCCCTGCCAGAATCACCGGTTCAGTTATCCCGCATTTATTCCTCGGTCAGGCGTTATTACGTGTTCCTACAATGCGTTTTCCGCACTGTTTCGAGAATAGAACTTAGGCGGCCGCTAACCGGAGACTGTACAACTAGCCCTTAGCAGTGAAGTGACCTGGCAAAAATTATCAAGATTTCATTTTCTTGGATACAAGATAATGTCAGCTTTATTACCTGTTATTCCTGTTAGTCGTTTATTTCCATCCTGATAGTCAGAATCTATGGATTTCGCTAATAATTATAACGCCTATCATCTGCACACAAAATAAACCACAGAAACAGCGATTGGTATTCACCCGTTCGGGTTGATTTGGCCCAGCTCGTGTAGCCCCGCCCCTTTTATCTGCAGGAAAGCTTTTTATTTCTTGATGTGACTGGTATTCCCCTGGCAGAGACATCACGTACACTGTGCATGCATTCAAAAATCACCTATGATTTCTTCAGAAATCAACTTGGAATGTGTTCAAAAATGCTCAATAACAAACAGGGATGCGTTTCAAAATCATATGAATAACAGGTAAACAAACTTGCACTGGGTGCTAGGCACTTAATGAAGCAAGATTTTTCTTCTTCCAGAATATGAGTTTGGCGCCCCCCTTAAATTGACACCCAGGGCAGATACCCCGGTTTGCCCCCTCCCCGCCCCCTAGATCTGGACCTAGCTCTTCGTGCTATTTGAACACACTATTATATTCATCGAGAAGCACTAACATCAAAAAACTTCATCATTGTCCTTGATGAAGTCCTTCAATCAGTGATCGAAGTAGTGAACTTCATTAACAGTCGGGATGGTTTTAACATACATGCATTGGCATGGGGCTCATCA
Organism: Schistocerca nitens; assembly: GCF_023898315.1. Taxonomy (NCBI): domain Eukaryota; kingdom Metazoa; phylum Arthropoda; class Insecta; order Orthoptera; family Acrididae; genus Schistocerca; species Schistocerca nitens. The sequence continues at coordinate 394,172,484 of NC_064622.1, read as the reverse complement.
TATTTCTCTAATTTATTACAGTATTTCTCGCTGGCTTTCACGTGAGAGGTCTTAAGAAATGTGTATGAACTCAGGAATGAAGTCTATTCTTAGCCTGTTCAAAAACAGCATCCGACTTTCAAGAAGTTTGTAGATAGTGATTTCGTTTTGCAGCTAACGTATCTTTGTGACATCTTTGAAAAACTTAATTCATTGAATATATTCCTTCAAGATGATAAGGTACAAATTTTGCAACAATGACAACATTTCAACCTCCTGGAAGAAAGTACTATTGTGCCGGAATTAATTCGCAAAGAAATTGTCTGTGAAAGGTGTTAGAAAAACTGGCTAAAAATTTATTTAAAGAACTAAGAGCAAAATCTTTCGTTCTAAATGTTGACGATAGTGAATATGAACTGCTTTCTTCAATCAATATGATAGTTTATTTAAGACAAGTTAGTTTTTACTGTCAAATGCCCATGTAAATTTTACAACGTGCAACTGCTCTTGTGACAGCAGTATGCGCGCCTGCCGGAGGGTTAAACTTATTTGTGCTCTTTTAAAAAGTGTTGAGAACGGTAGGCCTGTCCTCACTCACAAGGGAACCTCCCCATCGCACCCCCCTCAGATTTAGTTATAAGTTGGCACAGTGGATAGACCTGGACAAACTGAACCCAGGTCAATTAAGAAAACAGGAAGAAGTTGTGTGGAACTGTGAAAAAATAAGCCAAATTTACAAACTGAGTAGTCCATGGGTAAGATATGCAACATCTATGACACTATCAGCTCAGCAGCGCCGTGGTCTCGTGGTAACGTGAGCAGCTGCGGAACGAGAGGTCCTTGGTTCAAATCTTTCATCGAGTGAAAAGTTTAGTTTTTTATTTTCAGTTTATGTGACAAACTCTTATGTTTTCATCACTTTTTTGGGAGTGATTATCACATCCACAAGAAAACCTAAATCGGACAAGGTAGAAGAATCTTTTTACCCATTCGCCAAGTCTACAAGTTAGATGGGTCGACAACATATTCCTGTCATGTGACGCACATGCCGTCACCAGTGTCGTATAGAATATATCAGATTTGTTTTCCTGTGGAGGAATCGGTTGACCTATGACCTTGCGATCAAATGTTTTCGGTTCCCATTGGAGAGGCACGTCCTTTCGTCTACTAATCGCACGGTTTTGCGATGCGATCGAAAAACACAGACACTAAACTTATTACAGTGAACAGAGACGTCAATGAACGAACGGACAGATCATAACTATGCAAAAATAAAGAAAGTAAACTTTTCACGCGAGGGAAGACTTGAACCAAGGACCTCTCGTTCCGCAGCTGCTCACGCAACCACGGGACCACGGCGCTCCTGAGCTCACACTATCCATGATGTTGCCCATGGACTACTAATTTTGTATATTTTGCTTATTTTTTCACAGTTCCACACAACTTCTTCCTGTTTTCTCAATTGATCTGTGTTTAGTTTTTCAAGGCCTATCCACTGTGCCAACTTATAACTAAATCTGAGGTGGCTGCGATGGGGAGGTTCCCTTGTCAGAACAATCGTTCTCTAATATCATTGTATAATTACGTGAGAACTTGGTCATTTTTGAGAATTTTCGGACTCTTACAGAACTATATTTTCGTAAGTGGCCGGTATGAGCGATACTGGGTAACTTATTTCGTAGCACGGCAGCATTTGTGGTTCACGTTTACCGCCAAAGAATAGATCACCCCGAATTTCATTGTGTATCAACGCCAATAAAACTGCATTTTTGAGAACCTTCGGAAGTTACCATTGCGTCCCGCATAATCTAATTTGTAGTAAATCGACGTTTATGATTTAATTACTGTAGCAGATATTCTAATTAACATGTTGTGTTACATCTAGTTTTCTATAAAGGAGTATATGCTATCTACATTTGTCGTAAATTGACTCTATTTTCCAATTTGCTCATAACTATAATTAACCTCAAAAAGTTTTAGGCAATTATTAACGTTTACCGTAAGTTTTTCTGTTGCCTTAACAGAAATCTCGTTTTATATATTTGCTTCAATTCTTATAACGAATTAGCAATTTTTCTTACCTCAACGCATATAAAAGATAATCAGCAGGCTTAGTGTAAAGTTTTGTTCACTGTCCCGTAATGCATTGCGCCAGCCAAAATGCAGCCCCACTGTGAATGCTGTTGTCGAACACAGGACGAATTGGTTGACGTTCGTAACCAGCTGAAAATCTCCCCGACTGCTGCCAAACTGTTGGCAGCTGCTGTGCATCGATGTGTTGGAAGAGCACCCGAGAGCCACGTACCTGTGGTACCGGTACCAAATGCACCTCCGGTACTATCCTGTCTTGTGGCTCATGTCTCCTCTGCAGAATGTACTGGATCTGTCATTACTCATCCTCTTGACTGCAATTGGCGTTTCAATGGCAGATCTAGGCGTCCTGTAGAGGGTGGATAGAGACCAGGGAGGACTCAGGGCATTATACTGATCCGTCTAACCAATAATTTTGAGGGGCTGTCTTCCGCTGAAACTGAGCCAGTGGGACTCACTTCGCCTGTTTTGGGGAAATCTGTTTTGTCCGGTGTCAAGAGGAGGCAAACGCAAAAGGGTAGGGGTCTTTCAAACTTCGGCAGTTCAAACGTACGACGAATGACGGTACCCCTTAGGGAAATGGCAGCAAGCTAAAGAAAATGACACCAGGTGCACTCATTGGGTGTACTTCGCTACCTCATCCCTGTTTAGAGGGCACTCTGGCAGTCTTTGAAGGAAAAGGGCGCAAGCAGCTGCAGATTGTGGCGCAAATTGGAACAAATAATATCTGTCGCCTGGGCTCAGATCATACTTGAATCATTCCAGCGACTGGCAGATAAGAGTGAGATCAGCCTTGAGCACAGAGTTTCAGCGAAGCTGACAATGGTTCAGGAGTGCACTACCCATCACAGGCTGCTACCGAGGTATCTGACTGTTCGTGGGATACATACAAGGTTTTTTTTGACTAGGCGACTTTCCATCCAATTCAGATAACGACGATAATTGTAGGAAACACAGTGGTATCAGTGTAAAATAGAAAGAAATGCCTCCCACAGATGAGAGTACTAAAATCGTAGTAGTTAACAGCCGAAGCAGCAGAGTGCCAGATTTCGAAGCGCTCCTGAAAATTTGTTTTTCAGGGGTGAGCATAAAATGGTCATTGTATCCTATCACCCACCAGACACATCTCCTGATATAACCGAAAACGTCAGGAAAAACCACAGTTTGCTTGCACGTAAGCTCCCCAATCATCGGTAGAGACTTTAATAACCCAACAATCGATTGGGAAAAGTAGTATTGTTAGTGCTGGGCGTGATAAGACATCTTGTGAAACATTGCTGAAAACTACCTACAATAGATAGTTCGGAACCCCACTCATGATGGAAATACATTCGATCTAATGGCAACAAATAGACCAGACCCCCCCTGCGGGTCCGGGGTAAGAATAGGCCCGAGGTATTCCTGCCTGTCGTAAGAGGCGACTAAAAGGAGTCCCTCCCCCTCACGGGGGTAGTTAGCGCCTGCGTCCGGAGACGGACGGTTCCACGACCGCTATTTGCGGTCAGTTTGCTTTTTCACTTCTCGTTTCTTCCTTCCTTTGGTTGGTTCCTTTCTTTGCTCTTCTCCACCTCACTGTCTTCCTTACTCTTTCTCCTGCATAATCTCCTTGCCTTCTCATTGCCTTCTTCTCCTTGCCTTCTCATTGCCTTCTTCTCCTTGCCTTCTCATTGCCTTCTTCTCCTTGCCTTCTCATTGCCTTCTTCTCCTTGCCTTCTCATTGCCTTCTTCTCCTTGCCTTCTCATTGCCTTCTTCTCCTTGCCTTCTCTGGTCTCCGCCTCGGCGTTTGAGACACTGTCCTCTCTTTCTCTCTCTCTCTCTCTCTCTCTCTCTCCCTCTCTCTCTCCTTTTTCCTCTTCTTCCTTCCTCCCTGTGCGCGCCTGAAGGCCGACCCACGCGTTCGCACGCGTAGCCGGTGACGGGGTAACGGGTAATTCCCCGCCCTGGGTAGACATGTAAGGCACGCGCGTACCCCCTGGTACAGGCCAGGCCCGGGGAGGGGTGATTGCCTGAGCTGATACCTTCTGACCATGCCGATTGGTCCCTCCGTCTGTTTCTCGGGAGGTGTGACCTGAGGTGTAAACATTCACCTAAGGCGGGAGTGCCCTCTGAGAGGGTCCCCACAAGGAAGGAGCGCGCCATCGGAGACGCTGGCAATCATGGGGGATTCCTCCGCAATGGATTTCAATCCATCTCTCTCGACTTCTGCCCAAAAACGGAAACGTGACCAGCTACCAGTGACAAAAGTACTACCGCCTGCCCCACAGTTCCTCGTCGTTTCTCGATCTGAGGACGGAAAGGATTTTTCCTCTGTCAACCCTTTCGTTATCCAGAAGGGCGTCGATGCCATAGTCGGATCTGTCAAATCTTGTACCAGGTTGCGTAACGGTACCTTATTACTCGAAACTAAAAGCGCCTTTCAGGCACAAAAACTACTTCGGGCCACACTCCTGTACACATTCCCTGTCCGGGTGGAGGCTCACCGAACTTTGAACTCGTCTCGTGGTGTGGTCTATACTAGATCCCTCGACGGCTTGACTGACGAGGAGATTCAATCTTTCCTCGCTGAGCAGGGCGTGACGGCTGTCCACAGGGTCATGAAAAAGGTCAACAATGACCTTGTACCGACCCGGACACTTTTCTTGACCTTCGATAGTGTTCAGCTGCCATCGCGCATCAAAGCGGGTTACGAGGTTATTTCTGTTCGCCCCTATGTCCCGACACCTACGCGCTGCTACCAGTATCAGCGTTTCAGTCACACTCGCCAGTCTTGTTCCAATGCGGCTAAATGTGTCACTTGTGGCAGGGATGCCCATGAGGGTGACTGTCCACCTCCGTCTCCTCGTTGTGTGAACTGTCAGGGTGACCATGCCGCATCCTCCCGCGACTGTCCTGTCTATAAGGAAGAACGCTGTATCCAAGAAATTCGGGTCAAAGAGAAAGTGTCCACCTCGGCTGCTCGCAAGCTATTGGCTAGTAGGAAGCCCACGCTGCTCCCAGCGGGGAAATACAGTACTGTCCTCGCCTCTCCTCGGACTACCAGGGAGGTGGCAACCCAGACCTGCGATCTGACCTTCAGCACCACGGTCGTCCGTTCGGCCAGTGCTAAGATCGCGCGGTCGACGTCTCCTCTTCCTCCCATCACCCCACAGACACCAGCCCCTTCATCAGCTTCTGCTAAGACGAAGACCCAGAAGTCAGATGCACGGGCCTTCAAGAAGGAACCGTCCCGTGCAGACTTCCTACGTACCTCAACCTCCCAGCCATCGACCATTACTTCCACCAAACGACCTTCCAAGAAGGCTAATAGGAAGCACAATTCTCCTTCTCCGCCACGGCGCATTTCTTCTCCTGCGCCACCCAGCGGTTGCCGCCCCAGGCCGTCATCCGTTTCGCCTGGCCGCACCGCTGGTAGCCGAACATCTGGCCGTTCACCGGCGGAGGAAGCTCCCCCTCCCGGCCATCTTCCCAAGATGGCCGATGAACCTATAGACCCAATGGACGCTGACTGTCGGCCTACTGATAGCGGCGGCAGTGCTCGCTCGAAGCCAGGCCCTCAGCGGCCTTCGAGGTGACCCCTTCTTGCATCTTCTTTTTCTTCTCACGATGGCAGTTATTCACTGGAATATACGCAGCATTCGCTCCAACCGAGAGGACTTGAAGTTGCTGCTCCGCTTGCACCGTCCGCTCGTCGTAGCCCTCCAGGAAACGAAGCTACGCCCATGCGATCAAATTGCCTTGGCACACTACACCTCTGTGCGTTTTGACCTACCCCCTGTGGTAGGTATCCCAGCTCATGGAGGGGTTATGTTGCTGGTCCGGGATGATATTTACTACGATCCCATCACGTTGCACACCGGCCTGCAGGCAGTTGCCATCCACATTACTCTCCCCGCTTTTACATTTTCCATTTGTACCGTTTACACTCCATCGTCGTCTGCCGTTACCAGGGCAGACATGATGCAACTTATTGCTCAGCTACCTGCACCATTTTTGTTAACTGGAGACTTCAATGCCTACCATCCCCTTTGGGGCTCTCCAGCATCCTGCCCGAGGGGCTCCCTGTTAGCAGACCTTTTCAACCAGCTCAATCTTGTCTGCCTCAATACTGGCGCCCCTACTTTTCTTTCGGACACATCTCACACCTATTCCCATTTAGATCTCTCTATATGTACTCCCCAACTTGCACGCCGGTTCGAGTGGTATGCACTTTCTGATAAATATTCGAGCGACCACTTCCCGTGTGTTATCCATCTCCTGCAGCATACCCCCTCTCCGTGCTCATCTAGTTGGAACATCTCCAAAGCAGACTGGGGGCTCTTCTCTTCCAGGGCGACCTTTCAGGATCAAACATTCACAAGCTGCGATAGTCAGGTCGCACACCTCACGGAAGTCATTCTCACGCTGCTGAATATTTCATCCCTCACCCTACTTCTTCTCCACGTCGCGTACCGGTCCCCTGGTGGACCGCAGCATGTAGAGACGCTTTACGTGCTCGTCGACGTGCTTTACGCACCTTTAAACGCCACCCTACAGTGGCGAATTGTATCAATTATAAACGATTACGTGCACAGTGTCGTCGTATTATTAAAGAAAGCAAGAAAGCCAGCTGGGCTGCTTTCACAAGCACCTTCAACAGTTTTACTCCTTCTGTTGTCTGGGGTAGCCTGCGCCGGATATCTGGCACTAAGGTCCACTCACCAGTTTCTGGCTTTGACGGTCGCGAATGACGTCCTTGTGGCCCCTGAGGCTGTCTCCAATGCCTTCGGCCGCTTTTTCGCAGAGGTTTCGAGCTCCGCTCATTACCACCCTGCCTTCCTCCCCCGCAAACGGGCAGAGGAGGCTAGGCCACCTAACTTCCGCTCCTCGAATCGTGAAAGTTATAATGCCCCATTCACCATGCGGGAACTCGAAAACGCACTTGGCTGATCACGGTCCTCCGCTCCAGGGCCTGATTCTATTCATATTCAGATGCTGAAGAACCTTTCTCCTGCGGGTAAAGGTTTTCTTCTTCGTACTTACAATCGCATCTGGATTGAGGGACATGTTCCCGCATGCTGGCGCGAGTCTATTGTTGTCCCGATTCCTAAGCCGGGGAAGGACAAGCACTTGCCTTCCAGTTATCGACCCATCTCGCTTACCAGCTGTGTCTGTAAAGTGATGGAGTGAATGGTTAACTCTCGATTGGTATGGCTGCTCGAGTCTCGACGCCTCCTTACCAATGTACAATGTGGATTTCGTAGGCGCCGGTCTGCTGTTGACCATATGGTTACCTTGTCGACCTTCATTATGAATAACTTCTTGCGGAAGCGCCCGACCGCGGCTGTGTTCTTTGATTTGGAGAAGGCTTACGACACCTGTTGGAGGGTGGGCATTCTCCGCACCATGCATACATGGGGCCTTCGCGGTCGCCTCCCTCTTTTTATTCGTTCCTTTTTAATGGATCGACAGTTCAGGGTACGTGTGGGTTCTGTCCTGTCAGACACCTTTCGCCAGGAGAATGGGGTGCCACAGGGCTCAGTTTTGAGCGTCGCTCTCTTCGCCATAGCGATCAATCCAATAATGAATTGCCTCCCAGCAGATGTATCAGGCTCCCTTTTCGTGGACGATTTTACCATCTATTGCAGCGCGCAGCGTACGTGTTTCCTGGAGCGCTGTCTTCAGCGTTCTCTTGACCGTCTTTACTCCTGGAGTGTCGCCAATGGCTTCCGTTTTTCTGCCGAGAAGACGGTCTGTATTAACTTCTGGCGCTACAAAGAGTTTCTCCCACCGTCCTTACGACTCGGTGCCGTTGCTCTCCCATTCGTGGAGACAACAAAATTTTTAGGTCTTACATTTGACAGGAAACTTAGTTGGTCTCCACATGTGTCTTATTTGGCTGCCCGTTGTACCCGTTCTCTCAATGTCCTTCGTGTTCTCAGTGGTATGTCGTGGGGAGCGGATCGAACCGTCCTACTTCGCCTATATCGGTCGATCGTCCGCTCCAAGCTGGATTATGGGAGCTTCGTATACTCCTCTGCACGGCCATCCATCTTACGCCGCCTCAACTCCATACAACATCGGGGTTTACGACTTGCGATCGGAGCGTTTTATACTAGTCCCGTCGAGAGTCTTCATGCTGACGCTGGTGAGTTGCCACTCACCTACCGGCGCGATATACTGCTTTGTCGGTATGCCTGTCGGCTACTGGCAATGCCCGACCACCCGTCTTATCGTTCCTTTTTTGATAACTCTCTCGACAGTCAATACGGGTTGTATGTCTCCGCCCTGCTACCCCCTGGAGTTCGCTTTCGTCGCCTCCTTCAACACCTTAATTTTTCACTCCCTGCCACCTTTCGAGTGGGCGAGAGCCACACGCCACCTTGGCTCCAGGCTCAGGTTCGCGTCCACCTTGACCTCTGCTCGCTCCCGAAGGAGGTTACCCCCGGTTCAGTCTACCACTCCCGTTTTGTCGAACTTCGTTCGAAGTTCATTAATATGACCTTCATTTATACCGATGGCTCTAAGACCAATGACGGGGTCGGGTGTTCTTTTATTGTTGGGGCACAAAGTTTCCAATATCGGCTCCATGGCCATTGTTCGGTCTTCACAGCTGAGCTCTTTGCCCTCTACCAGGCTGTCCTTTACATCTGCCGCCACCGACATTCTGCATATGTCATCTGCTCCGATTCCCTGAGCGCTATCCAGAGCCTCGGTGATCCGTACCCGGTTCACCCTTTCGTGCACCGGATCCAACGCTCTCTTCAGCAGCTGGTGGACGTCGGTTCTCCGGTTAGCTTTATGTGGGTTCCTGGCCATGTCGGTATCCCTGGGAACGAAGCTGCAGATGCCGCGGCCAAGGCTGCGGTCCTCCAGCTTCGGACAGCTTCTTGTTGTGTCCCTTCGTCAGATTGTAGCAGGGTAATTTGTCGGCGCATTGTATCGCTGTGGCATGCCGATTGGGCTGCACTTCCAGACAACAAGCTTCGGGCCTTGAAAGCTCTTCCCGTGGCTTGGACGTCCTCCTCACGCCCTTCTCGGCGGGAGGAGGTAGTTTTGGCCCGGTTGCGAATTGGCCACTGCCGGTTCAGCCATCGCCATCTGCTGACGGCTGCGCCGGCGCCGTTCTGCCCATGTGGGCAATTGCTGACGGTCCGCCACATTTTAACGTCGTGTCCGGATTTTAACACCCTGCGTCTCGATCTTGGCGTGCCATGTACTGTAGAAGCCATTTTAGCGGATGACCCACGAGCAGCTGCTCGCGTTCTTCATTTTATCAATTTGACAACCCTCTCAAAGAACATTTGATTATGCTGTTTTCTTTTTTAATCCTATGCCTGTCAGTATGTCTTTCATCGTGTTTTCCGTTTCGTTGCTGTTTTAAACTTGTGACTCGCGGTGCATTCCTACAGTAGTCTGGGCGCTAATGACCGTTGACGTTGTGCGCCCTAAAAAAAAAAAAAAAAAAAAAAAAAGATAGACCAGACCTCTTTGGGGATGTCCACAGCGAAACTGGTATCAGTGATCATGACCCGCTTGTGGCAACAATGATTGCCAAAGTACAAAGGGCAACTATAACAAGCAGAAAAATATACGTGTTCAGTAAGCTAGATAAAAAATCAGTAGTGTCGTATCTCAATGGGGAATTTGAAACTTTTAGCACAGGACAGCAGCATGTAGAGGAACTATGGCTCAAGTTTAAAAGACTAGTTGACCATGCACTGATAGATACGTACCCAGTAGAATAGCGTATAATGGGAGTGGCCCACTATGATATACTGTTGCTGTAAAGAAATCTCTGAGGAAAGAGACTGCTGCATAGAGATGCAAAACAAAGCATAGCACTATAGAATAAAACGCATTTAACTGTCAAGACAGCAGTCTGTGAAGCCTTCAATGACTATCGTAGCAGAATATTGTCAAATGATCTTTTACAAAATCCAAAGATATTCTGGTCGTATGTAAAGGTTGTTAGTACCACTAAAGGTAGTGTCCAGTCCCTAGCGAATGAGACAGGAACTGAAATTGAGGGTAGAAAACAAAAGGCTGAAGTGCTTAACACTGGTTTCATATATTATATTATAAAGTAAAACTCCGTAGAACTGACTCAATTTAATCCTCGTGCCACTGAGAAGATGGGTGAAGTCAGTATCTGTGGCAGTGGTGTTGAGAAACAGCTCAAATCGTTAAAATTGAACAAAGCTCCAGGGCTCTATCTAATCCTGAATATGTGACTGAGTTAGTCCCTCTTCTAACTATATTATGTCGTAGATCCCTCGAATAATAAAAAAGTGCCTAACAGTTGGAAGAAAGCACCGGTAACACCCATCTACAAGGATAGAAGCGATCCACAAAACTGCCGTCCAATATCTTTGACGTTGATTTGTTGTAGAATCTTACAAAATACTCTGAGCTCAAACATAATGAGATATCTTGAACAGAATGACCTCCTCCACGCCAATCACCATGGATTCCGAAAACATCGATCATGTGAAACCAAACTCGCACTCTTTTCACGTGACACACTTTGGATCCAGGCAGTCAGGTAGGCGCTGTATTTCTTGGTTTCTGAAAAGCATGCACTCATTACCACAACTACACTTATTGTCAAAAGTGCTATCATCTGGCGTATCAAGTGAAATTTAGGGCTGGATTGAAGACTGTTTGGTAAGGAGGACGCAACATGTTATCTCGGATGAAGAGTCATCATCAGATATAGAAGTAACTTGGAGTGCTCCAGGGGTGTGTGTTTGGGACCTTGCTGTTCCAGTTGTATATTAATGATATTGCGGGCATTTTTAATAGTAATCTCAGACTTTTTGGAGACGAAGCAGTTATCAATAATGAATTACTGTCTGGAAGAAGCCATATAAATATCCAGCCAGATATTGATAAGATTTCAGAGTTGTGCAGATTGCAACTTGCTTTAAATGTTCAGAAATGTAAAATTATGCACCTCACAGAACGAAAAAATATAGTATCATATGACTATAATTATTTAATAAACTGGTTCATTAAGGTACTGTACTTCATTTTCATTGTCATGTTCATCCCGACTTTTTAGGGTCTTCCCATAGAACTCTTGGGCTGCTTCTGCTGTAACAAAGAATCTCTGTAGTATCTGTACATCGTCAGCTTTTTTGACACTCACGTGGTTTCTCGGTTTTATTACAGTTTTTTGATCACTGTCCTTTACTCTATCCATGTCAATTCCCTTCAGTTCAACAATGATCGGAGAGGAAAAGTACGTTGTTTCGACTTGCAGATGACACTACATTGGTTCCTTTTCTTTCTAAAGAACAACCTGGCTTCAGACACTTTGAATGGTTGCTGCTCCTTTACTAATTTGTTAGCAGTGTTCTTGAAATACTAAAATGTCAGTCCTTTCCCAGAGCCGTACAGGTAGCGTGTTGCTCATTACATCGTGATAGTGTCGTCCATGAAGACGAATGCTTCGCCAATATGCTGCCGATATGGTTGCACAATCTGTCGGAGGATGGCATTCACGTTTTGTACAGCCGTTCCATGACCCCCAGCGGCGTACATCGGCCCCACATGATGCCACCCCAAAACAGCAGGACAGTGTGTCAAGGCGTTCAGCCTGAGCGGATTGTTCCAAACACGTCTCCGACGATTGTCTGGTTGAAGGCATATGCGACACTCATCAGTGAAGATAACGTGATGCCAATCCTGAGCAGTCCATTCGGAATGTTGTTGGGCCCATCTGTACCGCGTTGCATGGTATCGTGGTTGCAAAGATGGACCTCGCCATGGACGTCGGGAATGAAGTTGCGCATCATGCAGCCTATTGCGCACAGTCTGAGTCGTAACACGACGTCCTGTGGCTGCACGAAAAGCAGTATGCAACATGGTGGCGTTGCTGTCAGGGTTCCTCCGAGCCATAATCCGTAGGTAGCGGTCATCCACTGCATAGTAGCCCTAGGGCAGCCTGAGCGACGCATGCTATAGACAATTCCTGTCTCTCTGTATCTCCTCCATGTCCGACCAACATCGCTTTGGTTGACTTCTAGACGCCTGGACACTTCCCTTGTTGAGAGCCCTTCCTGTTACAAAGTAACAATGCGGACGCGATCGAACCGCGGTGTTGACCGTGTAGGCATGGTTGAACAGCAGACAACACGAGCCGTGTACCTCCTTCCTGGTGGAATGACTGGAGCTGATCGGCTGTCGGACCCCCCTTCGTCTAATTGGCGCTGCTCATGCATGGTTGTTTACATCTTTGGGCGGGTTTAGTGACGTCTCTGAAAAGTCAATGGGACTGTGTCTGTGATACAATATCCACAGTCAACGTCTGTCTTCAGGAGTTCTGGCAGCCAGGGTGATGCAAAGCTTTTTTGATATGTGTATAACACACTTTTGCATTTTTTGCTGTTATTGAGTTTTGTGGAAACGGCCCTCAATTTCAAAAAGGCGGAGATGATGCAAATGATAGTTTGCTATTACATTCTACATCTATACTCCACAAGCCACCCAACGGTGTGTGTCGGAGGGCACTTTACGTGCCACTGTCATTACCTCCCTTTCCTGTTCCAGTCGCGTATGGTTCGCGGGAAGAACGACTGCCGGCAAGCCTCCGTGCGCGCTCGAATATCTCTAATTTTCCATTCGTGATCTCCTCGGGAGGTATAAGTGGGGGAAGCAATATATTCGATACCTCATCCAGAAACGCACCCTCTCGAAACGTGGACAGCAAGCTACACCGCGATGCAGAGCGCCTCTCTTGCAGAGTCTGCCACTTGAGTTTGCTAAACATCTCCGTAACGCTATCACGCTTTCCAAATAACCCTGTGACGAAACGCGCCGCTCTTCTTTGGATCTTCTCTATCTCCTCCGTCAACCCGATCTGGTACGTATTCCACACTGATGAGCAATACTAAAGTATAGGTGGAACGAGCGTTTTGGTAAGCCACCTCCTTTGTTGATGGACTGCATTTTCTAAGGACTCTCCCAATGAATCTCAACCTGGCACCCGCCTTACCAACAATTAAATTTATATAATCATTCCACTTCAAATCGTTCCGTACGCATACTTCCACATATTTTATAGAAGTAACCGCTACCAGTGTTTGTTCCGCTATCATATAATCATACAATAAAGGATCCTTCTTTCTATGTATTCGTAATACATTACATTTGTCGATGTTAAGGATTAGTTGCCACTCCCTGCACCAAGTGCCTATCCGCTGCAGATCTTCCTGCATTTCGCTGCAATTTTCTAATGCTGCTACTTCTCTGTATACTGTAGCATCATCCGCGAAAAGCCGCATGGAACTTTCGACACTATCTACTAGGTCATTTATGTACACTCCTGGAAATTGAAATAAGAACACCATGAATTCATTGTCCCAGGAAGGGGAAACTTTATTGACACATTCCTGGGGTCAGATACATCACATGATCACACTGACAGAACCACAGGCACATAGACACAGGCAACAGAGCATGCACAATGTTGGCACTAGTACAGTGTATATCCACCTTTCGCAGCAATGCAGGCTGCTATTCTCCCATGGAGACGATCGTAGAGATGCTGGATGTAGTCCTGTGGAACGGATTGCCATGCCATTTCCACCTGGCGCCTCAGTTGGACCAGCGTTCGTGCTGGACGTGCAGACCGCGTGAGACGACGCTTCATCCAGTCCCAAACATGCTCAATGGGGGACAGATCCGGAGATCTTGCTGGCCAGGGTAGTTGACTTACACCTTCTAGAGCACGTTGGGTGGCACTGGATACATGCGGACGTGCATTGTCCTGTTGGAACAGCAAGTTCCCTTGCCGGTCTAGGAATGGTAGAACGATGGGTTCGATGACGGTTTGGATGTACCGTGCACTATTCAGTGTCCCCTCGACGATCACCAGTGGTGTACGGCCAGTGTAGGAGATCGCTCGCCACACCATGATGCCGGGTGTTGGCCCTGTGTGCCTCGGTCGTATGCAGTCCTGATTGTGGCGCTCACCTGCACGGCGCCAAACACGCATACGACCATCATTGGCACCAAGGCAGAAGCGACTCTCATCGCTGAAGACGACACGTCTCCATTCGTCCCTCCATTCACGCCTGTCGCGACACCACTGGAGGCGGGCTGCACGATGTTGGGGCGTGAGCGGAAGACGGCCTAACGGGGTGCGGGACCGTAGCCCAGCTTCATGGAGACGGTTGCGAATGGTCCTCGCCGATACCCCAGGAGCAACAGTGTCCCTAATTTGCTGGGAAGTGGCGGTGCGGTCCCCTACGGCACTGCGTAGGATCCTACGGTCTTGGCGTGCATCCGTGCGTCGCTGCGGTCCGGTCCCAGGTCGACGGGCACGTGCACCTTCCGCCGACCACTGGCGACAACATCGATGTACTGTGGAGACCTCACGCCCCACGTGTTGAGCAATTCGGCTGTACGTCCACCCGGCCTCCCGCATGCCCACTATACGCCCTCGCTCAAAGTCCGTCAACTGCACATACGGTTCACGTCCACGCTGTCGCGGCATGCTACCAGTGTTAAAGACTGCGATGGAGCTCCGTATGCCACGGCAAACTGGCTGACACTGACGGCGGCGGTGCACAAATGCTGCGCAGCTAGCGCCATTCGACGGCCAACACCGCGGTTCCTGGTGTGTCCGCTGTGCCGTGCGTGTGATCATTGCTTGTACAGCCCTCTCGCAGTGTCCGGAGCAAATATGGTGGGTCTGACACACCGGTGTCAATGTGTTCTTTTTTCCATTTCCAGGAGTGTATATTGTGAAAAGCAATGGTCCCACAACACTCCCCTGTGGCACGCAAGAGGTTACTTCTCCCTCCAGTCCGCTCCTCCTTCCTCGTGAAATTGGTGTTTTTCAATGTGTCGCAACTTAAAGCGCTCACGTACATAGCAGACTGTGAAAAATGAACACCTCAGTAGCATTGGCGTGTATAGAATTTTCGTAGTAAACATTGTAGACATGTCAGGAGTTCAACGACGAGCAGAAATCGTGCAAGTGGTTGTCCAGTGCGGCCTTACTTTCTTTGGCGCTGCGTGAAGTATGAGGTTATCAGTGGCCCAAGATAAGAGCTACTGTTCTTCGTTTTGGTTTCCGATGGCGGACCGCCGACACAAACGAGCAGCCATTGCTGATCAGAAGACACCCACATCTCAAATTATGACAGACGCTGTACCTGGTGTCAGATTGGGGCATCAGGCATGGATTGCTAGAAGCTGGGGTAGGTGTGGTGGTACCGCTGATCACATTTATTCTTATCAGTTTCTCAAACCCATTTCCGATGGTGCTGTCGCTGTGGAGAATAATCTGCTTTGCGATCAGTGAAGGTAATTTACCATCGTATCATCAGCTACAAAGCAACAAACAAGGGAACTCTACAGGTATAAATAAACGATCTTGATGAAACTTAGCAGATGTGTATAGAGGGGTCAAAATAATGCAATACATATATTTACGTCTTTGCCCAATTTCACTTTCAAGAAGTAAAACACACCCAGAAAGATTATTTGGCATATTAGATTTAGAGGGAATATCTTAGAAACTATGAAAAATAAAAAATGTTTCATATTCAAGTTGAAATGTAGTTAACGTTCGTGACAACTGTATAATAAATATCCCAATATCATTAATTAATTTTGATAAATGAAAACTTTTGCTATCGCACAGATTATAGAGTTCTCACAGAACATCCACCCATGTGGTTTGTGAAATATCGTTTTTGGAAGATAAGCGGTACACAGTGTCCTATCGGAGTTTTTTCAGCATACCTAATTAAAGTATCAAAATGTTCATTATTATTCAAGTTATTCGTTTTACTTATTTTTATTTTATGTTTTGAGTTGTTATTTTACGTTTTAAATTCAACATTATAATACAAAACCATTACAATAATGATAATCTGTGAAGAAATGCGCGTTGAATGGACGAAATTACTTCTCTAATACATGCGGGTGGTCCTATAAGTATACCATTTATACCATGCAGACATCAGTACACTGGCAAACCTTGGCGAAGAAATTTGATTATGTGATTACATGTTTATATTGTTTCTCAAGGTGAGACACATCGTAATCATTCAGTAGAACTAGATCTGAAAATCTTCTAACAATGACCTTACAACATTGAAGGCCGTATGCGTCCAATGGCTGTACCACTATCCTTTTCATAGTTTCTTTTAAAACTTATGGAGAATATAGACTCAGTATTCGAGAATCTCTTACTGAAGCCAAAAACATCCTCGTGTCGGCATAGAAATTTGATAAACTAACTTCTGACCACGTCAAAAGGTATTTGACGGAAGTTTTCTTTTCCAGTGCGGGAGAAAAATCGGCGTTACTGTCACATTCTTGGGAAGGGCAGTGTAAATGAATCATTTTGAGCGTCGTACCAGACGAAATGGAACTTGTTTATGTGGGGAGCTCAAAAGGCTCGACGGGACGGGTACAGATGTTAGATGTATATGGCTTTCGATGTTGGACGAACTTTGTGACTAGATTTTCAGATAGAGTTCTGCTGAATGATTATGATAAGGACTATAATAAAGCTGAAGTCTCATGCACATAAGCAAATCTTTTCGCCAAGGTTTTCCAGTGTACTAAAATATGCCTTGTACAAATCGGAATATTTAGAAGACTGAACACGACAATTTGAGAATGCCAAGGAATTTTTTTAATATTGTGTTGCCCATCGTGTGTATTGTGTGAAGAAGTTTCGTTCATGTTATGTACATGGAGTAAGAAAAGTTAAGGTTTTAGGATTTATATACTAATTATGATTATTACAATGAGTTTGTATGATGATGAGTTATTTATAATTCTTAATTAACAAAAAACATGTGTGATACGGTAAATTTAAGAAACGAATTAACGCGCAAAATAACAATTCAAAACATAAAACAAAAATAAGTAAAACAAATAATTAGAATAATAATGATCGATTAGATATATTAAATATGTTGAAAATATTGTGTTTTTAGGGATCTTGTCGTACCATGACATTGGCCTTCTTATGTAGGCACATGTGAACAGTAACAAGAATGTCTGTTTCAACATTCTAGGGGACTGAGCATTGTTTTTTATTCTGTATCTTCATGCAGAGTATGCTTGGGCATTCCTCTCCTCACGGAAGCGGGGATTCCCCTCTACACATCCGACGGAGCCAACTCCTTGTTTCTTACGCAATCGCCATTCGCCAATTCCCTGACCATCCTGTGTAGCCTGTGCTCTTCGCCAATGAGGGATGTCTCCTAACATCCGCCCATGGGGGGGATTGCCAGTTGGCATGCATCTCACTTCCCTCTGTCGGATTTCTCTGCCTCGTGATGACTGGGTGTTGTGTGATGTCCTTAGGTTAGTTAGGTTTAAGTAGTTCTAGGTTCTAGGGGACTGATGTCCATAGATGTTAAGTCCCATAGTGCTCAGAGCATTTGAGCCCTCTGTCGGATCTCCATCTCCACTCACTGGACTGCACCACATGTCTTTCCTCCCATACGCCCCTTGGATGGTGCCTAAACGACGGCTTATTCCAGGGTCCTAAGGTCTGTGGTTTTCTGGCACCTTGTCTGTGCTATCCTTACAGAGTTCCAGGGGGCCACCAACTTTTACACTGATGGTTCTAAGATTATTGATAAGGTGGGATACGCTTTCACAGCTCCTACTGGCTTAAAGCACCATTCATTGCCGGAATCATGTAGTGTGTTCGCAGCAGAGTTTCTAGCCATTCACAGTGGCCTCCTTTTTGTTTCTCAGGCCTCCCTCCACAGTGTTTTTTATTTGTTCATGGCAGCCTGCAGGCTATCGACCGATGCTACTATCGTCACCCTTTGATCTCTGCTATACATCACCTTCTCTCTGTCCTTGAGCGTGCCGCCTGTTCACTTGTGTTTCTCTGGGTCCCAAGTCATGTGGTAATGAATTGGCTGACAGTTTGGCTAGAGAAGCAGTTCTTGCGCCCCCCCCCCCCCCCCCCCATTTCCTTTCATGATTCCAGCTGCGGATATGCGGATCTACGTCAGATATCTCTTTGCCCAACAGTGGAATGCCATCTGGAGTGCTACTGCTCAAAGTAATAAACTCCGCACAATCAAGGAGTTTGATGCAGTTTGGCGCTCTTCTTTCCGCTCCTCATGGGAGAAGTTCACTGTTTTATGCCGTTTACGCATTGGTCATACCCAGCTCACCCATTGTTTCCTCCTAAGTAACAACCCACCGCCACAATGGGGTTGTGGAGCCAGACTGACGATATGTCACATTGGTGGAATGTCCCCTTGTTTCGATCCTTCGTGTTAAGTATACTTTCCGATTCCTCAAATTTAATATTAGCAGACGATCCATGGATGGTTGTACTGGTCCTCGGTTTCCTCCATGAAAGTGGTTTTTATTTCCAGATATAAGGTTCCCCTTTAGTATTGGAGAAAGGGCAGATTGGTTGTGGTTGGGCCTTCTTTTACTGTCTTCTCGACCCGTCAACCCATGACTGCCCCCCCCCCCCCCTTTTCCAGTTTTTAGATTTGGTCTCATCTTTTATGCCTTTATTGTGTGTGTTTAATGTTCATTGATATAATTTGACTCCCCTGACTGGATCTGGACACTTTTAGAAGACCATCTTGCTTCTGTAACTCACTTCGGAACCGCAGGGCTGATGACCTCGCCGTTTGGTCCCATAACCCCTCTCAATGAATAAATTAGTCCACATGGGAACTAGAATCAGGTCTGTCTGTGGCCAGAGACACTGCTCCAGGACCTGATGAGATTCATTACGGCATTCTGTCAGCTGTGCTTCTCTCTTTTTCCAGTCAGACCAGGTTTGATGTACATACTCCACGACTTGGAAGGAGGCAATATTAATTCCATTATGGAAATCACGCAAGAACCATAGCGCCCCTAACAGTTACAGGAGTGTAGCCCTTACAAGCTGTTTAGGTAAAGCTCTTGAATGCATGGTCAAGTGTTGCCTCATCTTGCTGTTAGAATCTGGAGTTCAACTGAGCTGCTTGCAGTGAAGTTACAGGCGCTACTTAATTCTACTGGAGATGTAGATACAGGAGTCCTCCTTACGCCAAAGCCAGTTGGTTTGTGTCTTTTTTGACCTCGAAAAAGTATACGACATTACTGGGTGGTGCAACAACCTTCACCAACTTCATGAATGGGGACTACATAGAAATCTGCTGCTGCTGCTTATCCAATCCTCCCTCAAGGATCGGTGCTTTCGATATTGCATTGGTGAGGCCTTGTCTGACTGCTGTGTTAAAGAGAATGGGGTTCTCCAAAGCAGTGTACTCAGTGTTGCATTGTTTGCCATTGCTATCAGTGGTATTTCCTCCGCATTCAGAAGCCCTGTCAAATGCTCTTTGTTTGTGTGTGACTTCGCAATTTTCTTCTCTTTCTCTGATCTTACAGTGACGACAAGACAGCTACAGCTGACCATCAGGAGGCTGAAAACCTGGGCCAAGACAACTGCTTTTTGGTTCTCACCAGATGAGAGTATATATGTCAGTTTTAACTGTGCACATCTAAGTTTTAACCAGCCAATGTTCACAATGGGAGACAATGTTTTACATTTTCAGGAAACTGTGCTCTTTTTGGGTTTGTTATTTGACTCGAAAGTGGCTTGGCTCCCACACCTGAAAGAACTAGTCATTGAATATTTTGAAATGCCTTTGTGGGAAAGTGTGTGAAGCTGACAGGTCTCACCTCTTGCAGTTTTATAGGACATTTGTTCAGTCACATTTAGATCATGGCAGCGTGACCCTTGGATCAGGCCATATTTTCTACCTCAACATGTTAGACACATCCAACATGAGGGCTTTTGGATACTGACGGGAGCCTTTGAGACCAGACCAGTTCTGAGTCTGTGTGCAGAGGCTGGTGAACCACAACTCTGGATTTGGCGAAGAGTCCTTTTGGCTCAGAAGGCACTGAAAATCTGTCACCTCAGTCATTGACATTTAGTGCAGTGGTCCACACCATTCCAACATTCTTCCTTGGCTGCTTCGTCGCCCATGTCGTTTCCCTGTATTCCGATGTGGCCAGCTATCCAGCATGATGACCTCCTTGCCACAGTGTTGGAGATGCTGTAAGGATTCATGGATGAGTTGAATCCGCTGGTCAACTGGATACATTTGGTGAAGTGCTTGCAGTTTACTAAGAGTCGCAACAGACAACTGTTCAGGAACTGGCCCCTTGCGACCAAGCCATTCTGGATAGGTGCTGCGGACTGTCTCAAGAATCTGGATTTATCAGACCTCCAAATACACAGCCAGCGATGGAATGCGTTGCCGCCTTGATGTCTTCAGACGTCCAAGGTAATTTTAAGCTTGACGTGATACAAGAAAACTTATACTCCAGATTACATTTTCACAACTTTGTTTTCTTCCATTTTAAGTATTTACCAGTTTTATCGTTTATACAGACGGATCCCAGCAAGTGAATGTCCTTGGTTGTTCTGCTGTTTTCCCTGATAGGGTTTTCAAAGTGCATCTTCTGGAACAAATAACAAATTGTGGTGTGAAGTTATATGCCATTATGATGGCACTAGAGAGGGTTCACAGACATCACTGTACAAGGCTTCTTGTCTGTTGCGACTCTTAGTGAACTGCAAGCACTCCACCAAATGTATCCAGTTGACCAGCGGATTCAACTCATCCATGAATCCTTACAGCATCTCCAACACTGTGGCAAGGAGGTCATCTTATGCTGGATACCTGGCCACATCGGAATACAGGGAAACGACATGGGCGACGAAGCAGCCGAAGAAGAATGTTGGAATGGTGTTGTTCATCGATGTACCATCCCGTTACACCCTGTCATCTCATTTTCTGGCAGATGCATCATGCGTCAATGAGACCGAATGGTTGAAGGCGACAGAAAAGTAACTTTGATCGCTCGAATCGACCTCGCAGGCATGGTGGTCTTCATGTCAGCCCTTTAACGTATGGCTTCCTCCTCCGATGGGAGTATCCACCACTCAGAGGCCTGTGATGCGCCACTTTCAGTTCAGCATATTTTGGCGATGAGTATCTTATATACTGGTGTCAGGGCAGTCCTCAGTCTGGATGAAGATCTGCTCACCATCCTTGCCGATACTAATCCCAGTGCTACAACAGTGGTGAAGTTTTGTGATCAGGCCTCATCCCTAAATTGGTGGAGAAGGGAGACTCTACATGTGGGGACAGCCTTCGTCCCTACCCATGAGACTGGCATGCCGACGTTTCGTCGACATGATGTTCAGCGCCCCTCGTCTAAAATCATCGGTATCATCATCGTTGGCGAAGTGACACTTAAAGACTAGGCTTGTCTTTCAGAAATAGGGTTGCATAGTGTATAAGATTTGTGAGTGGCAAGGGACGTACCTAGAACAAGCACCCCGATGTTGAGAGGCCTGAGGGATCGCATTAAGAAAGCACCCTGAAGGGCACAAAGCGATACTACGTCCACGTCGTTGTTCTTGGGTAACGCTAAATGTAGTTTTTACTACATTACTAAACGAACCAACGATCTATTCCAACCGCTTTCTATTTCGGTGCCATCTATGACTGTGATTACACTAGTAATGTGGACATCATAATGCCTTATAGTCTGGAGAATCACGTTGGTTTGCTATAAAACACTGGTGTCACATTACACAATGTAAAAATACCGCTCTTCTGCCCCCCTGAGATCCTAATCTATTGGGTAATTTCCTGAGATGATATCATCTCTCAGCAGATTGTAAGCCGTTTGATTTGTGTCGAATATCCGCCACCTATTATGCAACAATAAAATTATTCCATATAAAAGTTACATATTTTTTCAGAGAATCCAAATCCGCAATAAATATTTGGAGTTCCTATTGAAGATTTCAAAGTTGATCCCCCTCCCAACATCTGGAGGTGGAGAAGAGAGGTTGTGTGGTGTGTTATGGAATGTCCCCCTTCGAGATGAAAAACTTGTATTACAATACTTTTTGTAATCTGGTGTGTAGTTTGGGCGTGTAATTGGCGCAGCGTACTGCATGGCTACAATGAAACAAGTACACTCACAGACACCAACCATATCACTCAACGTTTCAAGCCCCGTTCTGGGCGTTTGTGTGATCATGGGTCCTTTCAGACAGACGAACATGCAGGGAGGCGGCAGACTGTACGTACACCAGATTTGGGGGACTGGGTTCTACAGGATATCGATACAAACCCTAGTACAAGCTCCAGGCAAGTGGCCCACAACACGGTGTAAGTCGAAGTACGATTATGTGTACCCTGCAAGACAGCTGCTACTATCTGTATCACCTGCAACGAATGCAAGGAGTATCATCAGCTTATTTTGTCGACCATCACAATTGCAGCGTTTCTGTTATCAGTCTTCCTTACCAACGTAGCAATCTTTACCAGTAATAGCTTCATAAGACTGCATAATCGTCATCTGTGAGCTACGGACAATCCTCGGGAAATGGTTGAGGCGCCTCATCAGCATTAGTTTATCAGGAATGTGTGGGCAAAGATTGTTGGCGACCGCATACCCTTTGAACCCTTTATTATTACACAACACCTTGATGGAGAAACGTATGTGGACTTCGTGCAGAATAGTCTGCCTAGGCTAATTGAGGATGTGCCTTTGACAATACGACAGGTAATGTGGTTTCTGCATGATGGTGGCACCATGCCACTTCCGCATTACAGTTGGCCGACATCTCATCCACTACGGTCACAGGTCGAATCCTGCCTCGGGCGCAGGATGTGTGTGTTATGTCCTTAGGTTAGTTAGGTTTAAGTAGTTCTAAGTTCTAGGGGACTGATGACCTACGCTCTGAGCCGTTTGAACCATTTTGACACCTCATCATCTTACCCAGACGTTGGATAGGACGTGGAGGCCCTGCAGCTAAATCACAGGACTTAAACCCCCTGGATTTTTACCTGTGGGGTATTTGAAAAGCGTTGTATATGCTGAACCTGTTCCTGTTGCGCAGACCCTTCAACTGCTTGTTCACGACGCCTGCGCTCTATTTTAAGAGGGGCCGGAACGTGGGAAAGAGTGCAGCAATCCATAATGCTACGAGTGAATGCGTGTATTGCAAGCCATGTAGGCCACACGGAATTGTGTAAGGCAGTTCATATAAGGAATATGTACCAAGCTGGAGGTTTTTAGACCGATAAAGCTGGGCGTAGGAGGTTTTGAAGGATCTCTTGTAAGATGAAAAACAAAATTTTGCCAATTAGAAAAATTCCTACGGACACAGGTTTATAGATATCAAGATTCGCTTTGCAGTGAACAGAAAGCATGTGATTTGCTTTCAAGAAAAAATTCAGGGTGTTGGTAGATGCCCAAATGGACTATCGGGAAGCTGTTAAATGCTTCATCAGGCGATCGCTTGATCATTATGAGGTACACTTCCGTTATACAGTGATCTGCAAAAGTTAGGGACGAGTTAGATAAAGTAACATTATGTATTAACTACTCGGTGTAAATGAAAGAAAGTACCAGATCGTGTTGCCAGAAGTCACTCAGTCGTGCACAGAAAGCTGGAAGTCACATGGCGTGAGGTTAGTGTGACTGTAGCACTCCACAGGGGGGGGGGGGGGAGGGGAGGGGAGAGAGAGAGAGAGAGAGAGAGAGAGAGAGAGAGAGAGAGCGGGCGAGCCGTTCCCGCATGTAGCAATGTATGGTGTGCTGGAGTCGGCAAATTTTGCAGCCGTCTTCCTGTGTTGTGTTTAACTATTGAAATGATTGTAACTTATAAGTGAAGTGTACAGCGGTATCTTCTGCCTTGTGGCCGTTGACGATCAGGTTATCTGCCCTGGTCGTTAATGTAGTTTTCCGGCAGTGTGTTTTCTTCACCGTGTTGATGCTGTCCGGCACGGCGTGTAGTCCGACAGCTTGATGTTGTTCTCCTTTTTTTGTGCCTTGACTGTGTTTAGATGCTTATTGTCAAGACGTAGTGCTGCTACGATCTTCGTCCTCGGGGATATTTTTCGGTTGTCGTGCCGTTGGTTGGGTGGAAAGTAATTGATTAGGTTGGTGGTTGGTTGCTGCCACCCGATTATTTAGTGTTACGCTTGGATGCCTGTCTCACCTAACCAATTGTTAGTTTCCTCCCCAGGCCGACCCTTGGAACACTTCTGTGCACCACTGTTCTGTTGTTTGGGATTGTGATTTTCTTTTGACTCAAGTACTGTGCGAGGCTTCAGCCGTGTATTAATTTAGATGGTTTTAATGTTCAGTATGTGGCCTTCTTTCGAACCTTATGTGGAATATTTTAAGATACCACCTTCAGCCGTCTGAAATAAAAAATCTGAAAATTTTCTCTCTCTCTAAATTTATTATCCAGACTTTAAGTCTTGAGTTGTTCTATGTTGTCTAAAACCTTTTAAAAATCCCATAGTGGAGTTCTTATTATCCAGGCATTTAGCCCGCAGTTCTTCTATTTTGTAACTAAGGCCTTCAGCCTTGTGTATTCCTTAACGCAATTTTAATAGCTTGTGTTCTGGCGTTCAGTCGTATTGTTTCTGAATTCCTTAAGGGCATGTGTGATTAAGTGTGTTTAGCAAATAAAGTTCGTATGTTTGTGAACTAGCAGCAACTGATTTGGGCCCCTTTCCACAACCTGATCCGCTTTGTCCTGCGAAACCAGATTCGTTTTTTTTTATAACGAACAGTCATTTTATGAAGTTTCACTATTCTGCATTCCTCAACTGTATGGATATTAGGATTTCGATAGATTTTATAGTAGTTTGTTTCGAGTAAGAACTGGTGCATTCTGTTGAAGAGCATGTCAGTTATATCATTTCCTGTGTTTACCGTTTGTTTCTCATTAGCCGTACCCTGTTTAATAAATTCTAGTGCAAGCGTCTGTGTGCTGGCTTGGAATAGTATTTCGCGTTTTTCCTGATGCAGTTGTTGAATATTCATAGATCACACAGTTAGAGGCTTGGAGATGAACTGAGAGAATAAACATTTAATTATTATTAAGTAGAACTGCACTGGCACAGGTAATGACATCTTCAATTATTTCATACCTTACTGATCCAATAAATTCATTTCAGTGAATCTAATTCAAATGATGTTCATCACCATCATTCGTAATTCACTTTGTGTGTAAACGAACCTTGAGTTACACAGACTGGAAGACAAAAATGTTCAAATGTGTGTGAAATCTTATGGGACTTAACTGCTAAGGTCATCAGTCCCTAAGCTTACACACCACTTAACCTAAATTATCCTAAGGACACACACACACACACACACACACACACACACACACACACACACACACACACACACACCCATGCCCGAGGGAGGACTCGAACCTCCGCCGGGACCAGCCGCACAGTCCATGACTGCAGCGCCTCAGACCGCTCGACTACAGACTTGAAGAATTCTGTGTGCTGTTCTGATCTGAAGATACTCAGAGTGAAAAAAGACTAGAGCATATACGACCGTTCTATGTTTATACGAGGGTTCTAACTTAGTGACAACTATTTATTCACAACTTATACAAAAGAGTTACACGTTTGCACCTGTTACTATCCTTCAAAGTAGTTACCAGCGTTGTGTAGAACCCGTTGCCAGCGATGTGGAAGGCGCAGTATACCGTTAGCAGATCCTGTTCTGTTGGTGCGAATGGAGCGGTCTACTGCCTGTCGAATCTCTGGAACAGTTCTGAAGCGAATGCCACGAAGTGGTTCCTTCATCTTTGGAATCAAATCAGTCACAAGGACTTAACTCCGGGGAGTAATGGGACTAATTCCCAGTCCCATCGACGAAACAGAGCAGCCACAGCTTGCGCTGTATGCACCAGCGCATTGTCGTGCAAAATGATGGATGGGTTGCGCAGAAAGTGTCGAAGCTGCTTTCGTAAAGCTGGTCGCAGGTGATGCTTCAAAAGCGAACAGAAATACTGTTCATTGATGGTCATTTAATCTTGATACAACTTCGTTCTTCCTGTTTCGAAAACATAGTGACACCGTTACGTTAGACCGCTCGCTCACAAGTGACTTGTTCCATCGATTGTGCGACCGCCGGTGACGTGGGACGGTCAAGTCCATTTGCTCGGAGGTAAGGTAGGTATGTCAACAACGTGTGCTATCAGCGACAATAGTATATTCCATTGCATAGTGTCTCCACAGCAGTGTTGCCACTATATAAGTTACAACCTACGTAGTTTAATAGTTGAGAGAAACAATGGACGGCGCTCGAATCATTTGTGGAAAGCTTGAAAGAACGCAAAGGAAAAGAAAGATTTCATATTTTCAAAGAGGGCCACTACGAGGCGAACGATGTGCCAAATCCAGGAATATCGCGTTTTCAAGAGGTCCTTCTGAACAGCCTAATCTGTGGTGATCTACGCCACTCAACTCGTGAAATAGCACGGTTGATAGAGGGTAATAGGTCAATGATCTTACGACATTTGCATATTGTGAACATGATTTTTAAAAAAATGCGTTATGTCATAAAATGTAAAAGTCGTGTGACTAGGGCCTCCCGTCGGGTACACCGTTCGCTTGGTGCAAGTCTTTCGATGTGACGTCACTTCGGCGACTTGCGCGTCAAATAGGGATGAAATGATGATGGTTAGGACAACACAACACCCAGTCGCTGAGCGGAGAGAATCTCCGACCCAGCCGGGAATCGAACCCGGGCCCTTAGGATTTACATTCTGTCGCGCTGATCTCTCAGCTACCGAGGTCGGACGGTTAAGTCATAAAACCATGGATTATTCCTTTCCGGGAAGGTTAGCGGCGACGAAATTTGAAAGAAAAACAGTAGCAGTAGTAGGGAGTAGTAGTAATAATAGTAGTCCCATACTGAGGGAATGAGCGTAGGGGAGCAGATGCAAGAGTGCTGTATTGCCGCTCATGGCAAGGCCCTAGTGGAGGTGCTTTGCTGTTGCCTTCCTCCATCTGTTAGAAAGTGTAAAATATGAATCTGCGTTGTGTGGATGACTGTGTTGCGATGAGTGCTTGTACAGTGTAATGCTGTGTTTGTGTTTTTATGAATGAAGGAACGGGAGAGAGTGAAACATGGTGCCGGCACTTAACCTACTCCTTTCAAAAAGCACAAAGGGCGGTCTCCAGAATTAACGTTGCCATCCGACGGACGGATCAGTATCGAGTGTCAGATGGCCTCATCTCATACGCCACCACTTCGCCTCTCCTTGCCGGACAAATACTCACAGCGAAAATCTGCCACAAGCAGGATTCGAGCCTGCTGACCTCCGAGTAGAGAACCACCGCACAGGCGTGCGTTAACGACTTCGGCTACGGTAGTTACGGGCTGGTAGAATAAAAAAGGTGTCACGTTGTACATTCTGTTGCCCTCATGTCCCATGTCTATCCTTTCTTTCAGGAGTGCTAGTTCTGCAAGGTTCGCAGGAGAGCTTCTGTAAAGTTTGGAAGGTAGGAGACGAGATACTGGCAGAAGTAAAGCTGTGAGTACCGGGCGTGAGTCGTGCTTCGGTAGCTCAGATGGTAGAGCACTTGCCCGCGAAAGGCAAAGGTCCCGAGTTCGAGTCTCGGTCGGGCACACAGTTTTAATCTGCCAGGAAGTTTCATATCAGCGCACACTCCGCTGCAGAGTGAAAATCTCATTCTGGATCCATTTAGGTTCTTATTTCTCGATTGAAGACGCACGGAGTGCTTTCCCCTGAAGTCGGGCCATTTTAGATCACGTTTTGACCTCTGCTATTTTCCGCCGTAAAGCTGCAACAACAAACAAAAATGTTGGCTACCAAAATTTCATCTTAAATTACAATTAATAAAGAACAACAGCTCCTTTCCTCTCCACTCAAAACATCCAATCATATGATGAATCTCTTTAACGCCCCGTTTACGAAAATATACGGGAAGGAGTGCCATTGTTGCCACAGAAGTATTACATACTCCCTCGTACCTGCAACACGGTCTAAACCGGTTATATACCGTTTTACAACAGGGTGTGATTTTATGGAAAATAGAAATTGACACTAGTCGCTTCTTAAACCACAAACATTCTTCTCAGGCCGAGTCTACCTAACGCAGCGTTCGGACAGGGCCATAGATAACGAAAGATAACATATTAGACTGATTTCCGTATACTGTTGATATCAAATGAAAACTTTCATCAAACAAAACGACGATACGACCTTATTCCTATCCAGGAGTTATGGGCCCTCTCCAACACGTTCATAAACCTTCACCACATAGTTTCGCAATTAAGATAAGAGCGTTTGTTTAAAGTACATCGCTGATCAATATTACGCTTACGAGCCTTTTTACAGTGTTTACAGTAATGACGGAGAGCTAGTCTTGTATCAGTAAACGTGGAAACATTATGTAGCCGTCTCGATATGCAGTGGGAGACATGTTCGTACGAGTGCGGTTGTATAAGCTCGTGCGATTTTTTCTTCTCTTTGGGTCCTGAAGAACAGGTTGCCCGGACGTTATAAAAAGCCTGCCCAATTTTGTGCCCACCGCTTCATCGTCGCCGTGTCCTTGCAGCGACTTCAAAGGAATGCCAGATCGGCCAGTGAAAGATGTTTATCTGACATTGGAATTCAGATGGTCGAATAGGTAGATTTGAAGACTCTCCTTCCCCACTCCTGAACACATGTCCTTATATAGCGAAGAAGCAAAGGGTGTCTCAGGAGGAGTGGTCAGTATTGAGGTATGCGACAGGAACGATCTCTCGAAGAAAAGAGTCTAGTAAAAATGGGCTATAAAATGCATGCTGAAAGATTCATGACCACTTGTTCAGTAGAAATATTTCACAATGGTGAAGATGAACAAGTAATCTTAGCTCTTAAGGTATGCATCCTCGAGTCGATTTTTGCTAGACTTTTTTGCTTCGAATGATCATTCCTGTTATCCCTGAATACTGACCGTTCCTCTTGGGACGTCCTGCATACAGTAACTAGCTTAGCGCCCGCTGCTTCCGTCGTGTAGTGTGTGTGACCTGCTGAGATTTTTTTTGTTTTTATTTAATCGAATTTTTACGTTGTTCACAAATGGCAAAACCTGTTAAACTTTTCACGCTAATTAAGGTATTTCCCGAATGTACTTCTGACCAAAATACGATTCTAGTAGCTGGAATCAAAAGTTTTTGTTAATCATACTTTTCGCGTTCTTGTGGAGATACTTCCATCGCAACTGCCACCCCGTAACAAATACGTCATTATATCTAAACGAGAAGTGAAATACCAATTTTCATAAATTTAGCTTTAAATCTTTTTTTTACTGTAACGAAATGTTTTCTTAAATTCTCATCTCCTATTCCACTGCCTTAAGGGTTGAATTCCAGGAACACTGAAACACTTTTTTTAAAATTTCATTTCTAACCGAGACGTCAAATACCAGCTGTCATAGATGTAGTCTTAAAAATCTTTTAGTAGTTTTTTATTAATTTTTTCTAAAAGTCACCAACTATTTTACCCCCTTAGTGGTTGAATTTCCAAAAATGCTGAAACACGCGTTTTTTATTTTCTGACTGAGAAACCAAACACCAGTTTTCTTCGTTCTAGCTTCAAAGTTCCCGTAGTAACGACATACTGTCAAGGAACCTTTCATCCCCTCTCACTCACTTAGGAATGGAATTTCGGACAATAGCTTCTTGAACGATGGCTACATTATAAGATCCATACCCTTTCCAAACCTCAAGTTTCTATCCTTGGCAGTTTGGACTGGGCGATGATAAGTCAGTGAATCAATCTGACCCTATTTCACCCGCTTAGGGGCTGAATTTCCAAAAACAGTGAAACACATATTTTTTTCATCTCTAGCCAGAAGCCAAACACCAATTTTCACAGATTTGACTTTAAAAATGCTTTCGCAATGAAATATTTTCATAAAACGTTGCACCCCCTATTTCATCCCCAAAGGGATTGAATTTCCAAAAACAGTGATGTGCGAATGTTTTATTTCTAACGGAGAAGCCAAATACAAATTTTCATAGATTTAGCTTTAAAGTGCTTTCATAATAAAATATTTCCGTAAAAAATCTCATCCCCCTGCTTCACCGCCTCAGGGACTCAATTTACAAAAACACTGAACCACTATTTTTTTTATTTGTAAGCGAAAAGTTAAATACCAATGTTCATAGATGCAGCTTTAAAAATACTTTAGCCGTTCTTTAATAAGAATATATTTCCAAAATCAGTTTTCACTCACTATTTTACCTCCATGGCGTTAAATTTCCAAAAATGCTGAAACACGTATTTCTTTATTTCTGACCGAGAAACGAAATATCTTTTTCGTAGGTCTAGCTTCAGAACTGTCCTAATAGTGACTTTTTTTTTAAAAAAAACATTCATCCCCTATTTCATCCATAACGGTTGGAATTTCGCAAAATCTCTTCTTAAACGGTGCCTGAAGTATAAGATCCACACCTTCACCAAATTTCAAGTTTCTATCCTTAGCGGTCTGAGCTGGGAGATTACTAGTCAGTCGGTCAGCCAGGACGTTGCCTTTTATATATAGAAGATTCGTGTCCTATTAACCAACTAGAGTATAAGCTCGCCGTTAATTGTGTAGCGTTTACACCCTAAGTGCATTGAAGGCCGCCACCATCATGAACGTTGTTCAGTCACGTTATGGGGTTGAATCATGCCTGACAGCAGGACACCTCTTGTGCCAATACGTTGGAGGCTGACTGGTGTGAAGTATCGGGACCGCGTCCTTTCATGCATTGTGGTTCCATTTGATTAACGTATTGGGACAGTTTTCACGCTGATGGACGACAGTGCACGCCCCCATCGTTAGTCTCCTGAACACCTTCCTAGTGGAGCATAGAATCGGTCGGACGGAATGGCCTCCACATTCTCCAGATCGCAACAACATTAAGAATTCATGGGATACGTTAAAATAAGCTATCTCCATTCATTCTGCCCTACCAGAGATGTTACAGGACGTCATAGGTGTTGTGGGGGGAATGGCTTTAATGGACGATTTGGTAAAAAGTATGCCTAACGGCATTTAAAAAGTCTCCCATTGCGAGGAACGCCAGTTGGTTCATAAAACAATGTGTTGTGCAAGATGAGACTCACACGAAACTGTAGTGTTTGCAGTGGAATCTTTTGTAAGGGTTTTTTGTGTTCAAGTGGAGATGTGTTTCTTTTTTTTTTGTTCTCGTATGACTCTTTCAGGCAGGACAAACTAAGCAACACTATTTTGGCCACTACATTATCTTCATTGCGCAGGGTAAGCTCAAGAGACAAAATATCAGTCGCTCTTCTTAAATGAACACAGTGGAGCATTGTAGGTGGTGTGGAACTGCTACCTACATGGTCATGTGACACTCAATAGCTGACGCAAGTGGTGGAAGTGAACAATAAATGTTTCGAGCTGTTGCACAGAATGAGCGCAGTAAGATGAGTTCACATGACAGAAAGTTTGTAACGAGCTTTCGTGTTTGGACGTGCCCATGACCGCACTTTGAATGAAGTGTCTGTTTTGTTGGCGTGTCAACGCGGACTGGGCAACGTGTCTACAAAGATTGGTGTGACATTCAGTCACGTGACTCAGTGTAAGAGCAGTGGTCATAAAATAAAGAAAAACATTAACGGACAGGGATCGTAGACAGCAATTACGCCTGCTTGGTGACAATCGATTTAAGACCCGACTGGAACTGCTACTATCAGTGAATGGAGGTCAATCTCGACTAATTTTCTAGCGAAGCGAATTGCACGTAAAGGACTTTTGGAGTCGGGCACCTCACAAAAGCTCATTACTCACAGCAATACAGAAGCAGTGTGTGAACCGACGAGTCGTTATTTTTACCTCTTTTTCAAATGATGCAAAGCCTCGATTGCATAGATGGTCCAGTGAGCCGTTTAAACCGCATTATGTGGACGCTCTAGTTGAGGCCAGACTTGGTTCTATGTTCCATGCGGTTTGTACCATAACTTGAGCTCGCATATTCAGGCTATACGAACATGAATCAGAATATTTATTTCAGAATTCTCGGTGACAGCGTTGCCCAATCTCCTGAATCTTCATGATGAGAGTGGTATGGACACTCCCTTCTTCCAAGATGACCACAGCTCTGTCTACATGGCTGCATGCACACGTTCCTTGCTTGCGAAACACTGACACCCTTCAGCACCTCGTTTGGCGCGCTAAAGCGTCCGATATTAATCCCGTAGCAAGTGTGTGGGACAATTTGTACCAGTGGGTGGAAAGTAGCATAAACATCCGGTGCACTTTAGTTGCCATACTCGATCTAACCGTGGTTGAGGGGCCTCAGCTCAACATGACATACGATATTGTAGAGCCTGTGTTACTGCAAATTACGATGCAATGTGCCCTCTGACATGCATGCATAGGCACTGCAGTATCGTATTTATCCACACCACACCAGACCAGGCGAGCGACTTTCAAGTAAAATGTCGCCCCTGTAGGGGAATAAACATAATGGATGTATGGTGCCGCGCGAGGTAGCCGCGCGGTCTACGGCGCCTTGTCACGGTCCGCGCGGCTCCCCCAGTCGGAGGTTCGAGTCCTCCCTCGGGCATGAGTGTGTGTGTGTTGTCCTTAGCGTAAGTAAGTTTAAGTTAGATTAAGTAGTGCGTAAGCTTAGGGACCGATGACCTCAGCAGTTTGGTCTCACAAGACCTCACCACAAATTTCCAAATAATGGTTGTAAGAGTACAGGTTGTAGACTCATGGTTGACGACAAATGGAAGTTTGGGTCTGTCTGTAAGTCGTGTTCGGATAGCCAAATAGTAAGGCGACCACTGGTGATAGGCGGGAAATACGCGTCCGGCACAAATTTTCATTGTCGTCATGCCACTGTACAGCTGATGGTAGTCCATATCCGCAACTGCGAATACATTTCTTGTATTACCTGGAGAAACACGTGAAACCCCTGCTACATTTTCATCTACATGGATACTCTGCAAATCACATTTAAGGCATGACAGAGGGTTCATCACACAACCTTCACAATTCTCTATTATTCCAATCTCGTACAGCGCGCGGCAAGAACGAACACCTATATATTCCCGTACGAGCTCTGATTTCCATTATTTTATCATTGTGATCGTTTCTCCCTGTGTAGCTCGGTGTCAACAAAATATTTTCACATTCGGAGGAGAAAGTTGGTGATTGGAATTTCGTGAGAAGATCCCTCCACAACGAAAAACGCGTTTGTTTTAATGATGTCTAGCCCAAATCCTGTATCATTCCAATGACACTCTCTCTCCCCTATTTCACGATAATACATAACGTGCTGCCATTCTTTGAACTTTTTCGATGTACTCCGTCAGTCCTATCTGGTAAGGATCCCACACCCTGCAGCAGTATTCTAAAAGAGGACGGACAAGCAAAGTGTAGGTGGTCTCCTTAGTAGATCTGTTACATTTCCTAAGTGTCCTGCCAATAAAACGCAGTCGTTGGTTAGCCTTCCCCACAACATTCTCTATGTGTTTCAATTCAAGTTGTTGGAAATTGTAATTCCTAGGTATGTAGTTGAATTTACATGCTTTAGATTAGACTGATTTGTCGTGTAACCGAAGTTTAACGGATTCCTTTTAGTACTCACGGGGATGACCTCACACTTAGTTATTTAGCGTCAACTACCAATTTTCGCACCATACATATATCTTTTCTAAATCGTTTTGCAATTTGTTCTGATCTTCTGATGACTTTACTAATCGATAAACGGCAGCGTCATCTACAACCAACCTAAGACGGCTGCTCAGATTGTCTCCAAAGTCGTTCATATAGATAAGGAACAGCAAAGGGCCTGTATACTCGGGGAACGCTAGAAATCACTTCTGATTTACTCGATGACTACACGTCAATTACTACGAACTCTGACCTCTCCGACAGGAAATCACAAATCCAGTCACCTAACTGAGACGATATTCCATAGCACGCAATTTCACCACAATCTGCTTGTGTG
Organism: Schistocerca nitens; assembly: GCF_023898315.1. NCBI lineage: Eukaryota > Metazoa > Arthropoda > Insecta > Orthoptera > Acrididae > Schistocerca > Schistocerca nitens. The sequence goes on along the minus strand of NC_064622.1, from coordinate 394,138,601 downwards.
GTACAGTGTCAAAAGCCTTCCGGAAATCCAGAAATACGGAATCAATTTTAAATTCCTTGTCGCTAGCACTCAACACTTTCTGCTAGTAAAGAGCTAGTTGTGTTTCACAAGAGCGATTCTTTCTAAATCCGTGTTGACTGTATATCAATAGGCCATTTTCTTAGAGGTAATTGATAATGTTCAAACACAATATATGTTCCAAAATCCTGTTGCATATCGACGTCAGCGATATGGGCCTGTAATTTAGTGGCTTACTCCTACTATATTTCTTGAATATTGGTGTGACCTGTGCAACTTTCCAGTCTTTGGGTACGGATCTTTCGTCGAGCGAACGGTTGTATATGGTTGTTACGTATGGAGTTATTGCATCAGCATACTCTGAAAGGAACCTAATTTGTATATAGTCTGGACGAGGATGCTTGCTTTTATTAAGTGATTTAAGTTGCTTCACTACTCCGAGGATATATACTTCTACGTTACTCATGTTGGCAGCTGTTCTCGATTCGAATTCTGGAATATTTACTTCGTCTTCTTATGTGAAGGCATTTCGGAAGGCGATGTTCAGTAACTGTGCTTTGGCAGCACTGTCTTAGATAGTGTCTCCATTGCTATCGCGCAGAGAAGGCATTGTGTGTTGCCGCTAGCATACTTCATATACAGGGTGTTTCAAAAATGACCGGTGTATTTGAAACGGCAATAAAAACTAAACGAGCAGTGATAGAAATACACCGTTTGTTGCAATATGCTTGGGACAACAGTACATTTTCAGGCGGACAAACTTTCGAAATTACAGTAGTTACAATTTTCGACAACAGATGGCGCTGCGGTCTGGGAAACTCTATAGTACGATATTTTCCACATATCCACCATGCGTAGCAATAATATGGCGTAGTCTCTGAATGAAATTACCCGAAACCTTTGACAACGTGTCTGGCGGAATGGCTTCACATGCAGATGAGATGTACTGCTTCAGCTGTTCAATTTTTTCTGGGTTCTGGCGGTACACCTGGTCTTTCAAGTGTCCCCACAGAAAGACGTCACAGGGGTTCATGTCTGGCGAATAGGGAGGCCAATCCACGCCGCCTCCTGTATGTTTCGGATAGCCCAAAGCAATCACACGATCATCGAAATATTCATTCAGGAAATTAAAGACGTCGGCCGTGCGATGTGGCCGGGCACCATCTTGCATAAACCACGAGGTGTTCGCAGTGTCGTCTAAGGCAGTATGTACCGCCACAAATTCAGGAAGAATGTCCAGATAGCGTGATGCAGTAATCGTTTCGGATCTGAAAAATGGGCCAATGATTCCTTTGGAAGAAATGGCGGCCCAGACCAGTACTTTTTGAGGTTGCAGGGACGATGGGACTGCAACATGGGGCTTTTCGGTTCCCCATATGCGCCAGTTCTGTTTATTGAAGAAGCCGTCCAGGTAAAAATAAGCTTCGTCAGTAAACCAAATGCTGCCCACATGCATATCGCCGTCATCAATCCTGTGCACTATATCGTTAGCGAATGTCTCTCGTGCAGCAATGGTAGCGGCGCTGAGGGGTTGCCGCGTTTGAATTTTGTATGGATAGAGGTGTAAACTCTGGCGCATGAGACGATACGTGGACGTTGGCGTCATTTGGATCGCAGCTGCAACACGGCGAACGGAAACCCGAGGCCGCTGTTGGATCACCTGCTGCACTATCTGCGCGTTGCCCTCTGTGGTTGCCGTACGCGGTCGCCCTACCTTTCCAGCACGTTCATCCGTCACGTTCCCAGTCCGTTGAAATTTTTCAAACAGATCCTTTATTGTATCGCTTTTCGGTCCTTTGGTTACATTAAACCTCCGTTGAAAACTTCGTCTTGTTGCAACAACACTGTGTTCTAGGCAGTGGAATTCCAACACCAGAAAAATCCTCTGTTCTAAGGAATAAACCATGTTGTCCACAGCACACGTGCACGTTGTGAACAGCACACGCTTACAGCAGAAAGACGACGTACAGAATGGCGCACCCACAGACTGCGTTGTCTTCTATATCTTTCACATCACTTGCAGCGCCATCTGTTGTTGAAAATTGTAACTACTGTAATTTTGAAAGTTTGTCCGCCTGAAAATGTACTGTTGTCCCAAGCATATTGCAACAAACGGTGTATTTCTATCGCTGCTCGTTTAGTTTTTATTGCCGTTTCAAATATACCGGTCATTTTTGAAACACCCTGTACGACCAGTGTCTCTTCGGATTTCTGCCAGATTTCGAGACAAAGTTTCGTTGTGAAAACTATTGTAAACATCTCGCATTGAAGTCCGCGCTAAATTTCGAGCTTCTGTAAAAGATCGCCAATCTTTTGGATTTTGCGTCTGTTTAAATTTGGCATGTTTTTTTTCGCTTTCTCCCTGAACTGAGCCATTATCATGGCTACAGCCACTGTTACATGGTATTAGCTGACCATCTTCTGTGCTTAACTAATCTGATGTCCAGTGTGATAATGCACTGTCCAGTCTCATTAATGTGACCATCTGTCGAAAGCCTGAATAACGACCTTTCGGAGCGCAGACATGCAGAAAGAGTGTCGATAAGGTTCTGGAAAGTTGAGGGATGTGGAGCCATGCGGACTCCAGCGTCGTGGACAGTTGCACTGGGTTTCTTGGTTCAGGATGCGTGACATATGCAGCCCGGTGGAGCTGGATCCACAGATTCCCGATTGGGCTTTAAACGGAGAGTTTGGTGACCAGGGGAGTACGGTTAATCCAGCCTGGTGTTCTAACCACGCACGTACACTGCTATCTGTGTGGCACATTGCATTGTTCTCCTCGCAGATGCCGTTGTGCCTTGGAAAAACAAAGTAGCGGTGGACATCGTCCCCAAGGATAGATGCATACTTCTATTGACCCATTGTGCCTTGAGAATGACGAGATTACTCAGGGAATGCCACGAAAACATTCCGAAGACCGGAACACTCCCTCCTCTGACCTGGAGCCTTCCGACGATTGTTGCAGGGTGTCTACTTTCAGACGTTTCACGACGTACACGCCAACGCTAGGTCCTGATGGGATTCCAATTCGGTTCTACAGAGAGTACTCTACTGCATTGGCTCCTTACTTCGCTTGCATTTATCGCGAATCTCTTGCCCAACTTAAAGTCCCGAGCGACTGGAAAAAAGCGCAGGTGACGCCTGTATATAGGAATGGTAGAAGGACGGATCCTCAAAATTACAGACCAATATCCTTAACATCGGTTTGTTGCAGGATTCTCGAACATATTCTCCGAATATAATGAATTTCCGTGAGACAGAGAAGTTGCTGTACATGCATCAGCAGGGCTTTAGAAAGCATCGCTCCTGCGAAACGCAACTCGCCCTTTTTTCACATCATATGTTGCGAACCATGGATGAAGGGTATCAGACGGATGCCATATTCCTTGACTTGCGGAAATCGTTTGACTCTGTGCCCCACTGCAGACTCCTAACTAAGGTACGAGCATATGGGATTGGTTCCCAAGTATGAGAGTGGCTCGAAGACTTCTTAAGTAATAGAACCCAGTACGTTGTCCTCGATGGTGAGTGTTCATCGGAGGTGAGGGTATCATCTGGAGTGCCCCTGGGAAGTGTGGTTCAAATGGCTCTGAGCACTATGGGACTTAACATCTGAGGTCATCAGTCCCCTAGAACTTAGAACTACTTAAACCTAACTAAGCTAAGGACATCACACACATCCATGCCCGAGGCAGGATTCGAACCTGCGACCGTAGCAGTCGCGCGGTTGCGGACTGCAGCGCCCAAACCGCGTGGCCACCGCGGTCGGCCAGGGAAGTGTGGTAGGTCCGCTGTTGTTTCCTATCTACATAAATGATCTTTTGGGTAGGGTGGATAGCAATGTGCGGCTGTTTGCTGATGATGCTGTGGTGTACGGGAAGGTGTCAACGTTGAGTGACTGTAGGAGGATACAAGATGACTTGGACAGGATTTGTATTTGGTGTAAAGAATGGCAGATAACTCTAAATATAGATAAATGTAAATTAATGCAGATGAATAGGAAAAAGAATCCTGTAACATTTGAATACTCCATTAGTAGTGTAGCGCTTGACACAGTCACGTCGATTAAATATTTGGGCGTAACACTGCAGAGCGGTATGAAGTGGGACAAGCATGTAATGGCAGTTGTGGGGAAGGCGGATAGTCGTCTTCGGTTCATTGGTAGAATTTTGGGAAGATGTGGTTCATCTGTAAAGGAGATCGCTTATAAAACACTATTACGACCTATTCTTGAGTACTGCTCGAGCGTTTGGTATCCCTATCAGGTCGGATTGAGGGAGAACATAGAAGCAATTCAGAGGCGAGCTGCTAGATTTGTTACTGGTAGGTTTGATCATCACGCGAGTGTTACGGAAATACTTCAGGAACTCGGGTGGGAGTCTCTGGAGGAAAGGAGACGCCCATTTCGTGAATCGCTACTGAGGAAATTTAGAGAACCAGCATTTGAGGCTGACTCCAGTACAATTTTACTGCCGCCGACTTATATTTCGCGGAAAGACCACAAAGATAAGAGAGATTAGGGCTCGTACAGAGGCATATATAGGCAGTCATTTTTCCCTCGTTCTGTTTGGGAGTGGAACAGGGAGAGAAGATGCTAGTTGAGGTAAGAGGTACCCTCCGCCACGCACCGTATGGTGGATTGTGTAGTATGTATGTAGATGTAGACGTAGACCATCTGTCCGATGGAGCATAAAACGTGATTCATCTGAAAAAGTCATCTGTTACCACTTAATGGACGTCCAGCCTTCGTCGCTAATGAACCACTGTTTTCATGGGTGCTTGAACCAGGCGCCCGCTGCAGCAACCTCCGCTGAACGGACATTCAGGAGACGCTGTCGGTAGTCCCGAGGCTCATCTGTGAGGTCAGCTGCTCAGTAGTTGCGTCTGCTCATCCGTAGCCGTCTCCGCATCTGTCGTTCACTCCTGTCGTATGTGGTCCGTGGCCCACCACAGTTGCTTCGGCGCCAGTGTTGGATGGCGCCATTTTGCCATGCATGGTATACTTTCACCACGCCTACACGCGGACCGTTTACAAACTTAACCGCTTAGGAAATGCTTCGACTCTTGGCCCGAAAAGCACTGATCATGCCCTTCTGGGCGTCAGATAATCGCTCCGTTTCCGCATCACGACAACGTCTGCACTAATTTTCGCGTCCGCCTCACCCCCCCCCCCCCCTTCGGACACACCTCCATTGCTAGTGCTGCCACATTCCTGCTTTGAGTGGTTCTCGCACGTTGACTTAGAACATAGGCGGTAGTCACATTAATGTGACTTGACTGTGTATTTGGTTCAGTGATAATAGTATTTTTCATTCCCTTATAAGAGAAATATTTTCAAACTCTACATAATATTTGTTTCGACGAAGATTATCTTTTCGTTCAACGAGTATTTCTTCTCTTCAGGAAATGTCTCTCTGTCATCAGTCTTCTGAGTGGTTTGATCCGGCCCGCCACGATTTCCTCGCCTGTGCTAACCTCTTCATCTCGGAGTAGCACTTTCAACCGACGTCCTCAATTATTTGCTGGGTGTACGACGTGCGACAATAAAGTAATGATACTGATTTTCTTTTCAAGATTTGACAACCCTGCAGGCTTGCGTACGCACAGTATCTTTCACCTTGGTCTATATAAGCTACTTATAGTCTAAGCGGCACATCGATGCAACTGCTCAGTCGTGAGCTGTGCTGTAATAAGTTAACATGTGTTTCTGTCTCTCGTCACGGAAATGGAACCGCATAATATTGCGCAACGGTATGCCATTTATTTTTGCGTTAAATTGGGTGAAACCCCGACGACAACTTACGGTAAGCTTCACAAGGCTTTTGGAGAGGAGGTTATTTAAAGAGCTCAAGTTTTTCATTGACATAAAATGTTTAGTGAAGGCAGAACGAATGTTGAAGATGAAGACCGCAGTGGACGACCATCAACCTCATGGCCGGATGTCAACTTGGTCAGGATGCGTGAACTCGTACGATGTGAACGAAGATTATCCGTGAAAATGATTGCAGAAGAACTGAACATCAATCGAGAAACGGTTCGTCTGATAATAACTGAAGATATTGGTATCAGAGAGATTTGTGCAAAAATGGTTCCCAAAACTCATACCACAACAGCGAGAAACACGGAAAAATGTGGCAGCCGATCTGTGAAAGCAAACGGAAATCAATCTAGATTTCTTGAGCCGTGTTACCACTATTGATGAAAGTTGGTTTTTTCTGTGCGACCCAGATACAGAACGCCAAAGTTCGCAATGGCGTTCGAAAGGATCACCCAGATCAAAACAAGCTCGCATGGCAGTCAAAAGTGAAAGGCATGCTTGTGTGCTTCCTTGATTCCAAGAGAATTGTTCATAAAGAGTGGATGCCTCCTGGACAGACAGTTAACCAATATTACTACAAAGAAATTTTAGAAAGACTTCGTAAAAGAGTTCTGCGTGTCCGTGCCAACATTGCTGATAATTAGATTCTGCATCACGATAATGCGCCATCCCATACTGCTCTGTCAGTACAGCAATTTCAAATTTCAGTACTACCACAGCCACCTTATTCACTCCGTGCGACTTTTTTCTATTTCCAAGAGTCAAAACGGCTTTCAAGGGACACCATTTTCAAACAACACAAGATGTCCAAAAAGCTGTGACGAGGGTCTTGGAGGATATTACAGAAGATGAGTTCCAGAAATGTTACCATCAATAGCAGAAGCGCTGGAAAAAATGTGTGTAATCAGAAGGGAACTACTTTGAAGGAGACAACACTAAACTTGACTAAAACGGTAAGCAACATTTTTTCACATCAGTCTCACTTCTTTATTGGCGCACCTCGTATTCCAACCTCTGTCTTCCTCTACCGTTTTTGCCCTCTACAGCTCCGTCTAGTATCATAGAAGTCATTCCCTCATGTTTTAACAGATGTTCTATCATCCTGTCCCTTCTCCTTATCAGTATTTTCCACATATGCCTTTCCTCTCCGATTTTTTCTTAGAACCTCCTCATTCCTTACCTAATCAGTCCACGAAATTTTTTAACATTGGAAATGTCTTCAGGAAAAGAAATAATTTCTATCCGTCTTGTCCGACAGTATTTCGCGTCATAAAGTGTTCTTTATTTAAATGTCTTAAGGATAAGAAATAAAGAACACTATATGGAGCGAAATATTGTAGGACAAGACTGATGGAAATTGTTTCGGTGCCCAATTCTTGCTTTTGCCGTCGCGACGAGCAAATATATCGGCCGCCGTATGTCCTGGTAAAGGAACACTGTTGGTAAGCTCTTACGATGGTCTCTTGCTTTCATTGTGCAAACTGTGCAATATCAGTGTGTAAAAACTCAGTCGCTGTCCCACCCTTTTTAAAAAGCTCATCTAAAGTACCGAAAACAGCGGCGATTACCCTTTGACCGTCGAAACAATTTCAATTTTTTGTGTGTACTAATAGTAGAATTTCACTTATTGTTGTTGTTGTGGTCTTCAGTTCACAGACTGGTTCGATGCAGCTCTCCATGCTACTCTATCCTGTGCCAGTTTCTTCATGGCCCAGTACCTACTGCAACCTACATTCTTCTGAATCGGCTTACTGTATTCATCTCTTGGTCTTCCTCCACGATTTGTACCCTCCACGCTGCCCTCCAATACTAAATTGGTGATCCATTTCCCGTTTCACTCCCATACATGGCTACACTCGATACAAATACTTTCAGAAACGACTTTCTGACACATCTTTACTCGATGTTAACAAATTTCTCTTCTTGAGAAACGTTTTCCTTGCCATTGCCAGTCTACATTTTATATCCTCTCTACTTCGACCATCATGTTATTTTTCTCCCCAAATAGCAAAACTCTTTACTACTTTAAATGTCTCATTTCCGAATCTAGTTCCCTCAGCATCACCCGATTTAACTCAACTACATTCCATTATCCTCGTTTTGATTTTGTTGACGTTCATCTTATACCCTCCTTTCAAGACACTGTCCATTCCGTTCAACTTCTCTTCCAGATCCTTTGAGTATCAAACAGAATTACAATGTCATCGGCGAACCTCAAAGTTTTTATTTCTTCTCCATGGATTTTAATTCATACTCCTAATTTTTGTTTTGTTTCCTTTACTGCTTGCTCAATATACAGATTGAATAACATCAGGGATAGGCTACAACCCTGTCTCACTCCCTTCCCAACCACTGCGTCCCTCTCATGCCCCTCGACTCTTATAAGTACCATCTGGTTTCTGTACAAATTTTAAATAGCCTTACGCTCCCTGCATTTTATTTCACAGATAGCTGGTTAGAACTGGCAGAATTCAGCAGTAGTCGAGTCTTCAGTGCACTTTTGTTCCGTGTTTCGCCACCGCCAGCGTTTCAAATAAGTGTTCCGTATAACAATAACACTATCTATAGAAGCCTTAGGTAGTGAATACCGCGTTGCTCTATTGGGCCCTCGTGTTTCAGTATATGTGTTGTAGCGATTTCGAGCCTACCGCCTGTTACTACTCAGATGGTTTTCTTGAATATGGAAGGGAATAATGAACAATTTCGCCGAATACTACGTTTGAGAACTTTAAGCTAACTTCGCGGTATGCAATACATCTGTTTTACTTCTAAGCCGTAGGCGTACTCCGGCGAAGGCTTTCCACAGGGAGATGTAAGGCGCTTGCTTGTACTATATCACAAACTTACATTAGTCTGGTTGTTGCGGCTTACGTGTCACTCGGTTTCTTTGTCGCTGTCCTATGCAAATGTGGCATTTAAAGGCTGTAATAGTTCTTCATGTGGATGGGTTACTTGACATGTAGATTCTAATACGTACGTCACATAGTAATACTCCAAACGTTCTTAATCGGGGAGAGATCCGGCGACGTTGCTCGCCATAGTGAGGTTTGGCAAGCATGAAGAGTAGTAGAAACTCTCGCCGTTTGTGGGTGGACATTATCTTGTTGAAATGTAAGCAAAGGACGGCTCGCCTTGAAGGGCAACAAAACGGGGCATTGAATATTGTCGATGTACTGCCGTGCTGCACGGCTGCCACGGATGACAACCAAAGAGATCCTGCTGTGAAATGAAACGGCACCCCAGAGCTTCACTTCTTATTGTCGGGCCGTTCAGCGAGCGACAGTCATGTTTGCATCCCACCAAGGCGTCGCCAGGAGCGTCTTCGGCCCAGAATCTCCTTGACTGGAGTGATAAATATGGCTTCGAAATTAACCCCCAATCATCATCATTGACTGGAATACTCTTTCAAATCCTGAAGGCGGCAGGGGTAAAATACAGGGAGCGAAAGGCTATTTACAATTTTTACAGAAACCAGATGGCAGTTATAAGAGTCGAGGGGCATGAAAGGGAAGCAGTGGTTGGGAAGGGAGTGAGACAGGGTTGTAGCCTCTCCCCGATGATATTCAATCTGTATATTGAGCAAGCAGTAAAGGAAACAAAAGAAAAATTCGGAGTAGGTATTAAAATCCATGGAGAAGAAATAAAAACTTTGAGGTTTGCCGATGAAATTGTAATTCTGTCAGAGACAGCAAAGGACTTGGAAGAGCAGTTGAATGGAATGGACAGTGTCTTGAAAGGAGGATACAAGATGAGCATCAACAAAAGCAAAACGAGGATAATGGAATGTAGTCGAATTAAATCGGTGATGCTGAGGGAATTAGATTAGGAAATGATACACTTGAAGTAGTAAAGGAGTTTTGCTATTTGGGGAGCAAAATAACTGGTGATGGTCGAAGTAGAGAGGATATAAAATGTAGACTGGCTATGGCAAGGAAAGCGTTTCTGAAGAAGAGAAATTTGTTATCATCGAGTATAAATTTAAGTGTCAGGAAGACGTTTCTGAAAGTATTTGTTTGGAGTGTAGCCATGTATGGAAGTGAAACGTGGACGAAAAATAGTTTAGAGAAGAACAGAATAGAAGTTCTCGAAATGTGATGCTACAGAAGAATGGTGGAGATTAGATGGGTAGATCACATAACTAATGAGGAGGTATTGAATAGAATTGGAGAGAAGAGAAGTTTGTCGCACAACCTGACTAGAAGAAGGGGTCGGTTGGTAAGGCATATTCTGAGGCATCAAGGGATGACCAATTTAGTATTGGAGGGCAGCGTGGAGGGTAAAAATCGTAGAGGGAGACCAAGAGATGAATACACTAAACTGATTCAGAAGGATGTAGGTTGCAGTAGGTACTGGAAGATGAAGCAGCTTGCACAGGATAGAGTAGCATGGAGAGCTGCATCAAACCAGTCTCTGGACTGACGACCACAACAACAACAATCATCGAAGACGTGTCTCGTGACGTGGGATGCCAACGTTACCGTCTCCCGCAGTGCTGCCCGACATCGATGAATTGTGTTCTGGGATGCCATATCATTTCACAGCAGGACCCCTTTGGTTGTCATCCGCGCCACCCTTACAACACTGAGGTTCGTCGACGGTATTCTATTCCCCGTTTTGTTGCCTTTCATGGCAAGCCATACTGGGCCTACATTTCAACAAGACAATGCCCGCCCGCACATGACGAGAGTTTCTACAGCTTGTCTTCGTGCTTATCAAACATGACCTTGACCATGCTGTCGGATCTCTTCCCAATCGAGAACCTTTGCAGCATTACGAGCAGGGCCCTCCAAAAAGTTAAAGATTTTGACGATCGAATGCACCAATTGGACTGAATTTGGCACAATATTCCTCAAGAGGACATGAAACTACCACCTATCAATCGGAGCCAAGGCAAATGATAGCTTGCATAAAGGTCATAGGTGGAGCGACACATTGCTGAATTTCTCAATTTGTGAAGCTCCCTTGAATAAATTATACAGTTTTAGAAAAACTGTAATCATTTGTCTGTACATGTACATCACATCTACAGATTTTTGTCCTATTCGGATAACTCCTTCGTGGTTCATCCCTTTTTTTAGATTGTAGCTATGGCCGCAGAGATTAGTTTCATTCGACTGAAAAAAATCGGCTAACCGAAAAAACAATGGACGGGCCAACCGTTTAATCCATCATTAGTTCTAATTTGAGCCTGAACTTTCGCTGTTGTATAGCAAATCGTTAATCACAAAAAGACGGCTTGGACTGCCCTACTCTTCGGCCCAATGCGCGACCGACCTTAGTTCGAAAAACTGGACATACGAGGGTGAGTCAAATGAAAACCTTAAATTTGTAAAAAAATCAAATTTCGCACCGTTATCCTGTAAGTTGGTGAGCGTGCTACAAGCAGCGTGGAGAATGGCCTGCAGGAGGGATATGTGCAGATGCACACATACCGTCGCAGTATCAGTATAAAGATGGCCGCCCACTTGCGACTTGCACCAGGGAAGAACAGCGTTCTGTTATTCGGTTTTTGCGTAGTGAAGGTGTGAAACCTATTGAAATTCATCGGCGAATGAAGGTTCAGTACGGTGATGTATGTTTGTCACAGCAGCAAGTCTACGAATGGAGTAGGAAGTTCGCAAATGGTGTGACTTCAGTGGAAGATGCTCCTCGTCCAGGTCATGCACAACGAGTTCTGACTCCACAGAACATTGCATCAGTTGAAGCCATAGTGAAAAAAAAAAAAAAAAAAACCGCCGAGTGATACTGAATGACATTGCAGCATGTTTACAGATTAGTCATGGGTCAGCACACCACACTGTGCATGATGAGCTCCAGTTTCACAAAGTGTCTGCCAGATGGGTGTCACGGCAGCTGACTCCTGAAATAAGAGAACGGCGTGTTGATGCTTGTGAAGAACTTCTTCGGCGCTTTGAAGGAGAAGATGATGGCTTCCTTGCAAGAATCGTTACTGCGGACGAAACCTGCATTCATTTCCACCAACCGGAAACGAAGAGAGCGAGCAAGGAATGGCGCCATTCCTCATCACCAAAACCGAAGAGGTTTCGAACAGAACCATCAGCAGGGAAGGTTATGCTGACACTCTTTTGCGACGAAAATGGCGTCATTTTGGAACATTACAGGCCTAGAGGAACCACTGTCACCAGTGCACCATACACAGATCTCCTAAAACATCATCTGCGGCCTGCAATCAAATCAAAGCGACGTGGATTGCTGTCAGCAGGTGTCCTTTTGCAACATGACAATGCAAGGTCCCACACCGCCCGTACAACAGCTGCAACAATCGCAGACCATTTTGAGTGTCTTCCTCATCCACCATACTCACCAGACCTTACCCCAAGTCATTTCCATATGTTTGTACCACTCAAAGACGCAGTGGGAGGAAAGAAGTTCCGTTCTGATGAAGAGGTACGCCACGCGGTGCATGAGTGGCTGCGCGGACTACCAAAAGAATTTCTTTCTAAAGGAATTTACGCACTTTGTAAGCGCTGGAGGACTTGAATTGAGCGTGGGGGGAGATTATGTTGAAAAGTGATACAGCTTTGTACCACTTCTGCACAATAAATATTTAAAAAAATATTTAAGGTTTTTCATTTGACTCACCCTCATAGATTTGTCTTAACAGGTTTTTTATGCACGAAGTTTATTATTATTATTATTCTTTACTTTCTCAGACGTTAAGTCTGGTTAAAAATGAAAAGTGACGCGGACCTTGATCAGGCGTCACTTCCTTTTAACTGTATGGTATGTGTTATATTGCATTTAGGAACTTTCGGGTAATTGAACATGTATCAATAATTACTGATTTCTGTAGTTGTATATATACGTTTGGATGTAGCTCTATTGCATTGATGTACTGGTGGATATTGTGTGGTATGACTCCTGTAGTTGATAGTATAATTGGTATGATGTCAACTTTATCCTGATGCCACATGTCTTTGACTTCCTCAGCCAGTTGGATGTATTTTTCAATTTTTTCTCCTGTTTTCTTTTGTATATTTGTTGTATTGGGTATGGATATTTCGATTAGTTGTGTTAATTTCTTCTTTTTATTGGTGAGTATGATGTCAGGTTTGTTATGTGGCGTTGTTTTATCTGTTATAATGGTTCTGTTCCAGTAGTATTATTATTATTATTATTATTATTATTATTATTAGTAGTAGTAGTAGTAGTAGTAGTAATAGTGGCATAGTGAGGTATCAGAATGTGGTGTTGTAGGGACTGACGATGCCTGAGACAAATAACGGGTGCGTGGGCGGCAGCGCTTGGGGGCGGCGCTCACTGGTGGTGGTGACGGGCGCGAGCCGCGGCATCGGGCGCGCCGTGGCGCTGGAGGCTGGCCGGCGCGTGGGCCAGGGCTCGCTCATGGTGCTGGTGGCCAGGAACGCGGACGGGCTGGGCGCCACGGCCGAGGCGGTGCGCCGCGCCAACGCCGCCGTCTCCGTCGTCTGCAAACAGGCCGACCTGGAGCGCGACGTCGCACCCGACCTGCTCAGCGATGCCGTGAGCCAGGCTGGTAAGCTTGCGTCACAAGTAAATAGATACACATGTCGTATCAAAAATGGTTCAAATGGCTCTGAGCACTATGGGACTCAACTTCTGAGGTCATTAGAACCGCGAGACCACCGCGGCCGGCCCATGTCGTATCAGTTTGCCCCCATCATATTCCAAGAATCCCTTCCAAAACCAACTCATCTGTGATGACTATGGCTACGACGATGACGATCATGGTGATTGTGATCACGACGACGACGGCAATGGCGATCATCATGATCACAGTACGACTATGATCGTGATGACGGCGACGACGGTCGCGATCGTGATGACGGCGACGACGGTCGCGATCGTGATGACGGCGACGACGGTCGCGATCGTGATGACGGCGACGACGATCTCGATCGTGGTGACGGCGACGACGATCTCGATCGTGGTGACGGCGACGACGATCTCGATCGTGGTGACGGCGACAACGATCGCGATCGTGGTGACGGCGACGACGATCGCGATCGTGGTGACGGCGACGACGATCGCGATCGTGGTGACGGCGACGACGATCGCGATCGTGGTGACGGCGACGACGATCGCGATCAAGACGACGACAGATATTATCACGATCATGATCATGACAATGATGTGCAGGGACTGGACAAAAATACGGCACTACCACAAGAAATGCATGCTAGAACATAAATGCAGATGCCATCCAAGCCTGCAGGTTGTACTGTTGTAATCTACTGCGAGAAGCACCAGTGCAATGTGCTCAATACATTGCATGTGTCACTCGTGGTAAGAACAGTGTTCTGTGTAGTTGTGAATGCATTTTGATGGAGCTAAGTGCATTCGAACTTGGGCAAATTGTTGGTGCCTGCACAGTGGATGATTGCATAACCAAGGGAGCCGAACAGTTTGGAGGTTCAAGAGGTACTATATTAAAGATTTGCACTGCGTAGAAAGAAAGCAGAGAATCGTCATCCGTTTGGTCACAACGTGGACGAAAGTGTTTGTTGAGTGATCAAGACAGATAGTCATTGAGGAGGATTCTGACGAAAAATAAGACAGCAGCTGCAATAGTCACTGCAGAATTGAATGCTGCACTTGGGAACAGTGTCAGTACCAAAACAACATGAAGGGAACTACATAAGTAGGAAATTACAGGTTGAGGTGGAATTTCAACACCGATCATCAGTGACGTAAATGCCCACAGCAGGGAAATATGGTGCCAAAGCCATAAAACCTGGGCTATGGAGCATTGGAAGAGTGTTATTTGCTTAGACGAGTCTTGCTTCACACTGTTTCCAACCTCTGATCCAGTTTACGTCCCAAGAGTAAAACGGACGGCGAATTTGGTGGTGATTGGAGCAGCCATATCACGGTATTCCGCGTGCCCCATGGTTACTGAGCAAGGTCACATTACTGGGAATGATTATGACCATCCCGTAGTACGACGTTCTTTACACAATTCGATGTGTTTCAAGACAACAGTGCTCCTATTCACACAGTTTGCATCGTCCAGCACTGGTTTTGTGAGCACGGGGATAAATTGCCGTATCTCCTCTGTCACCACAGCCACCATATCATATTACTGAGGTTTTGTGGTCTGCTTCGTAGAGAAGGATGCGTCATCATTATCCATATCCATCATTGTTGCCTGAACTTTCCATTATTTTGCAGGAAGAGTGATATGATTCGTTTGAAAACACTACAAGGCCTCTATTTATTCATTCTGACAACTGGAAACACTCTTGAATGCTAGCGGCGTTCCAGCACCGTATTAGGCATAGTATGTATTGTTTTTGTGTGCCTATGTCTTTACCCACGCTCTGCATGTTCCCACGATAGTTTATGAAAGAGCCAGTGGGGATTTGTACCATGTTATTGTTATGTATCACTGTTCGCAGAATGCTTATTATTACAGCATGAACCCGTAATTTTTGGTGTGTTCAGGTTCCATTGTTAACCTCTGCTCAGTATTGTCGCATCGAATTAGTTCAGCCTTGCCTGTAGGCAACCATGCGAACAGATACGCAAAGCATGCTGCCGTCACATCTTTCCGGACAGTTCGTATCAATGAACTGCACGCTCGTGTTTGTCGCATTGCAGAGCACCTGTAATGTAAATCAAAAGCTTTGAAACATGCTCTATCCATCGATGAGTATGTCGTGTAGTTTTTGTGCTGTCATCTTCTGAAACCCCGGAGGTGCTACTTTGTCCTACCTATACAGGGTAGGAAAACGAAACGGTGGTAAACATTCTTTTTTTCATAGTTTGACTTCTGACTGCGACATTAATTAAAGAAAACATGCACTAATATCTTTTCACTCAAAAGAAAAAGAAAAATGGTTGTGAAAGGGTTAAGGTGTTAATAAAACTGGCTGCCATACAGAAGTCTTGCCAGCTGCACGATTTGACAGTTTCGTAGGATTCACAAGTTTCCAGAGGAAGTTTTTTTCCTCTACTCGAGCAATAGCAGTGCTGTTTGAGCTCGTAGTCTATTGGTAAATGTCTCGCACTGTAGATGCGAAGTGACAAGTTTGTCCATGTCTTCCCTTAATTTTTTAAACCTCATTTCATGCTTGTTAGAAATATGTGTGATGCAGACTCAAAGATAATTTGAGTTCCTGATTACCCATCAGGAACAGCAAAACCTTTTAGAAATATTTCCGGAAAAAAGCTTATGACTGCGTCAGAACTAGAACAAATGTTAGAAAGTTTTCTCGCCATGCCGTGGCCACTGGTCAGAGTGTGTGTCTGTCTCATACCAACAGTTGTGTGGAAGACATGGATACTGATACACAGAAGTCGATGTCACAAATAAGCACCTCTACTGAAGCTTGTTTTACGCACCGGTGCTTATACCATTAGTACAAGACAGATAAACTCAGAAAACTTGAAGATCCTTGCATTTTATGGCCTGATTGACAGTGAAAATTCTCCCACGCATTCGTGCACACGTGACAGCCGTCTGAACAGGTCCATATAGAATGATTTGTAGTATACGTTACATGCTGCGTTTCCGTGGTGTTTCTGGGTATATGTGGTATTTTAATGAGGCAATAATGTTCTCGTTCTCGAAAGCACTTCAAAGGTCACGCATCTTATTTTAGGTGACCGTTGATGATCATTCTGTGCACAAATATGCAGGAGACACAAGTTTCAACGAACGGGGAACGATGTGTCCACATTGGTTGCTATTATGTTTATTTAATTCTGCATCCAATGCAATTATGACTTTCATCATTTTGCTGTCTTTTATTTATTTTATTATGGTGTTTCGTATGTTTTTAGATGCACATAAAAATGGACAGCGTCTGAAACTAGTAGTGTATGTGGTGTCACCGCCAGACACCACACTTGTTAGGTGGTAGCCTTTAAATCGGCCGCGGTCCGTTAGTATACGTCGGGCGCGCTTGTCGCCACCATCAGTATTTGCAGACCGAGCGCAGCCACACGGCAGGTCTAGTCTAGAGAGACTCCCTAGCACTCGTCCCAGTTGTACAGCCGACTTTGCTAGCTATGGTTCACTGTCTACGTACGCTCTCATTTGCAGAGACGACAGTTTAGCATAGCCTTCAGCTACGTCATTTGCTACGACCAAGCAAGGCGCCATATTCAGTTACTATGAATGTATTCTGAACAGATAAAATTGTGAATCATGTACCGTCAAGAGCGACGTTCATCATTAATGGATTAAAGTTAAGTATCAAACTAATTACGTCCGCTTTCTGAATTCTAATTCCTTGTCATGCTCCAGACCTCACGTCAGTATAGTTCTTCCCTCCTCATGCCAGCCTGCGTGAGCTAAAACGCGTGCATTTCGGCCTCCACTAGTAACACGGTGTTGGCTCTTCTGCCAACACAACAGTGTAAATAAAGTAATTCAAAATACAGTGCGACGGATTCATTTCATTTTTCAAATTTATTGAGGCTGTGGGACCCACCCACAAGAAAATAAGCGTTCACTTCTGTTGCGAGTCCTGGCTCTCTTGCAGAAACGTGGTCTGTGTGACGGTCTGGTATTCGACCTTGGGAGTTAGTTTGGTTAGAGTATCGACCGCGAAAGGCAAAGGTGCCAGGTTCGAGTTAGGGCCCGGCACACAGTTGTAATCTGCCAGGAAGTTACAGCTCTTAAATTGTGTGTGCCAATAAAAACGTAATTAATGATTGTCGACAAATAGTATTTTATCTAAAAGTAATCGGTTTAGGATCGTGTACAGTATGTAAAGAGAGTGTGACTCACGCGGTCACGTGCTATTGTTGCAAGTTAATGAGCTCTTGTTAACCATCAGCATCTAAAGGAAAGATAAATTCCACTACATACCTTAGTAGCCCTGTAAAAGATATGTTTTTTACCGTATGTTTATCTTGTTACCTATCATCAAAAAGTAAGTTCAAGGTTACTATGGCAGGCCAAGTAACTTTTGTTAAATGCTGCACTACATTTCAGAGTGATACAGATACATGACACTATTTTTCAACATAGTCACGAAGTCTCGGTAAAAAGCTATCGGAATGTTCTACCAATCGTTCAATTCCTCTGGGATACTAATCCGCTGCTTGGTCGCGGAGGCATTCGAGAATCGCTGGGTGAACATCATCATTATTGTAAATCCTCATTTCTCCCCCGGTTTTCTTTCAACTGGCCGAAAAAATGGAAACCGCATGCTGCAAGCTCTTGGCTGCGTAGCGGATGCTTCCAAACTTCTAATGGAAAACGTCGAAGCAAAGCTTGTATCGTGCGCGCCGTGTAAGGTGTTGCATTGTCGGTCAGGAAAATAATGCCTTCGCTTAACTGCCTATGTCTCTTGTTCTTTATGACATTGCGCAGTACGAATCGGCATTAATGGCTGTGATTTTTGCCATAGACTTCGTGTATGCAAATTCTTCACAGTCGAAGAGAAAATGGCGGCCATGACCTGCCCTGCTCCTGCCGCAACATCTCATTTCTTCCGCGGAGACGATGTGGTATGCCTCCATTCCATAGACGCTCTCTGTGTTGCAGACGTGAAATGATGGACCCATAAGTCATCGCCCGTAATGACGCAGCTTAGGAAATTATTGCCTTACACGAAGTAACGCTCAAGGAAGGCGAGAGACACCATAAACCTCGAGCCTTTGTGTGCAGTGGTAGCGATCGAGGAACCTAGCGTGAGCACAGTTTCCGATACCGCAGACTGTCTGCGTCGATGGATAAGCACTGCCTATTGGGATGCGTGTCTTGTGAGCAATTTTCACCATAGCCAGTCTGCGAATCAGTTTCGCGATTGCCTGGAATTATTGTCCGTGGTCGATTGCGATGGCCTTCGTTCCTGACCAACATCAGCCAAGTCTGTGCGGCCTTGGTTAACACTTAATTCACGAGATGAATTTTCTGTTACGTGTAACACGAGGTGGGGATCTCTGTTTAATCCTAGATTTAGGGCGCAAATCATCTGAAATTTTTAATTTGTTATATAACATTCGTTTTTACAATTATTTAAGCGTTATTTAAATACTTCTTGTTGATTACGTTGCACTAAATGAAGCTTACAATAGTTACTTTTTATCTCACAAAATACATTTTTGGGAGTTTTTTAAGCAGTAATCGTAAATGACCGGTTAGAGAACCGTTCTTCAAATTATAATACCTCTGTAGCAAGTAAATTTTTGCATGAAACTAAATTTCACCGTTTAAACTTGCACATAAAACCTCTCGATAGGTACAAATAGAAAGACTGCAGAATTGACCTTCAGTGCCGTGATCTACATTTTTATCACCACTCAGAACACATTTAGTTTTAACTAACACTTCAAGTGTTTTGTTAGAGGAACAGAAAGATCGTCATCGCAACTGTCCTCAAGTTTCTCCTGTGAATGATCCTCAGTTAGCATAACTGATCGCTGGCTATTGTAAAATCGTCATCTTTTTCGTCTGTTTCTTCAGCTATATCACTGACATCTATCTCCATCCATCCACCAACCAACAATTTCATCAGACTTAGGATAGTTAAAATTGACGCATTCCTGCAAACACACTTTGTTCTGTACTGTGGAAAATAAGTGCATAGTTCACGTGGGAGACCCCAATACTTGTTCACACACACACACACACACACACACACACACACACACACACACACACACATCTAACCCTTTTGACAATTATAATGTACTGTTTGGACAGCACATACAATCCTAAACTGACCGTTTGGAAATATGGCATTTGTCTGTCTTGGTGGCGTTTGTCCTGTTTGTACCATTCACATCAGACTGTCATACCAGAAACAGTGTGTTAGAGGTGGTGACTGGTTGCTGACGTTCGCCGCTTCCTTTAGCTGTATGATTCCGCTGCAAGAATCTGACCATTTTAGAAGTCAGGATATTCGCGACGTGGTATATATAGGGCGCTCAATAGCGAGGTCATCGGCGCCCACAGGATTTTAGAGACGATGCCGCACAAAGTTCTGAATTGTCTGGCCATTTCGGCTGGTAGTGTATAGCTATTCCATTTCCGTCAATCGAGGAAATTCCGGATCTCAGCTATCCCTTAAGTCGGTTATGAATGGAGCGTCTCATTTTCCAGTTGTTTGACGATACATTCGACTTTTGACAATGTTGTGCAGAAAGCAAGTGATTTTTGTTTAGAACAAAAACCTCACTTCAATTCTCAAGATAGACTCGGTACGTAGCTATACGTTTGGTTCGACGATTTTTCATTTTTGTGGTTTTGTTCGAGAAATTTTTTCCCACACTGCAAAAAGGCTTATTGGTGGCAAAGATCACTTCCATGTTTGAAGCAAATTTCTTGCCAAAAACCAAATTGTCAAGTTAGAATATGAGTAATCACATAGTTATATCTGAAGAACAGTGTAGCGAGGAAGCAAATCTAGGACAATTTATGCCTTTTTCTCCTAGACTCATCCCACCCGCTATTCTTTCTATCAGTTCAACATGGTAAGGGCGATCCTAAGTGAAATCTTTCAGGGAAGAATTATATCCTCTCAAGAATCCCTGATTGAATCTCTCTGTCTGCTCGACAACTAAATGTATCCCTCACTCTACTTTAAATCTCTCCCAATAGATGCACGTAAATATTTGAAAGCTGTTCACCGTAGAAAGATTTCATTCCGTTTCCTGCCCGAGAGTAGAATAAACATATAGCCGGCCAACGTCAGGTGACGACAAAACACACAATTTTCTGTGCAGATAGTGTGTTGAAAGTTTTTGGTACATGAGGAATTCGAGTCACGTCGCTACATTGGCTGCCGTTTACACACATGGTCGTAAGAAACCCATGTTCTATCGCCTTTGCCAATGTCAAAAAATAAATTATCTTGTATCCTTCTGGTATGGAACCAAAAATACATGTTAAATTTTTATTATTTGCGTGAATTAAGCGTCTGTACACAAATTTTCTTGCTGGTGTTGCTGCAAATAGTTCGTAATAATTCAGTTTCTCTATAACAATTCGATGCTATGTTGCCAAAGACATCTAAAGAAGTCCCGAATCGAGTTTAATAATTTATGGAGCGCTAATTTTCCAGCACTGTTTTACACTACTGGCCATTAAAATTGCTACACCAAGAAGATATGCAGATGATTAACGGGTATTCATTGGACAAATATAGTATACTAAGACTGGCGTGTGATTCCATTTTCACGCAATTTGGTTGCGTAAATCCTTAGAAATCAGTACCCAGAACAACCACCTCTGGCCATAATAACGGCCTTGAAACGCCTGGGCATTGAGTCAGACAGAGCTTCGATGGCGTGTACAGGTACAGTTGCCCATGCAGCTTCAACACGATACCACAGTTCATCAGGAGTAGTGACTGGCGTATTGTGACGAGCCAGTTGCTCGGCCACCATTGACCAGACGTTTTCTGTTGGTGAGAGATCTGGAGAATGTACTGGCCAGGGCAGCAGTCGAACATTTTTTGTATCCAGAAAGGGCCGTACAGGACCTGCAACATGCGGTCGTGCATTATCCAGCTGAAATGTAGGGTTTCGCAGGGATTGAATGAAGGGTAGAACCACGGGTCGTAACGCATCTGAAATGTAACGTCCACTGTTCAAAGTGCCGTCAGTGCGAACAAGAGGTGACCGAGACGTGTAACCAATGGCACCCCATACCATCACGCCAGGTGATACGCCAGTGTGGCGATGACGAATACACGCTTCCAATGTGCGTTCACTGCGATGTCGCCAAACACTGATGCGACCATCATGATGCTGTAAACAGAACCTGGATTCATACGAAAAAAAATGACGTTTTGCCATTCGTGCATCCAGGTTCGTCGTCGCAGGCGCTCCTGTCTGTGATGCAGCGTCACGGGTAACCGCAACCACGGTCTCCGAGCTGATAGTCCATGTTGCTGCAAACGTCGTCGAACTGTTCGTGCAGATGGTTGTTGTCTTGCAAACGTCCCCATCTGTTGACTCAGTGATCGTAACGTGGCTGCACAGCCCGTTACAGCCATGCGGATAAGATGCCTGTCATCTCGACTGCTAGTGATACGAGGCCGTTGGGATCCAGCACGGCGTTCCGTGTTACCCACCTGAACCCACCGATTCCATATTCTGCTCACAGTCATTGGATCTCGACCAACACGAGCAGCAATGTCGCGATACGATAAACCGCAATCGCGATAGGCTACAATCCGACCTTTATCAAAGTCGGAAACGTGATGGTACGCATTTCTCCTCCTTACACGAGGCATCACAACAACGTTGCCGGCCGGAGTTGCCGAGCGGTTCTAGGCGCTACAGTCTGGAACCGCGCGACCGCTACGGTCGCAGGTTCGAATCCTGCCTCGGGCATGGATATGTGTAATGTCCTTAGGTTAGTTAGGTTTAACTAGTTTTAAGTTCTAGGGGACTGATGACCTCAGATGTTAAGTGCCGTAGTGCTCAGAGCCATTTGAAGCATTTTGAACAACAACGTTTTACCAGGCAACGCCGGTCATCTGCTGTTTGTGTATGAAAAATCGGTTGGAAACTTTCCTCGTGTCAGCACGTTGAAGGTGTCGCCAACCGGCGCCAACCTCTGAAAAGCTAATCATTTGCATATCACAGCATCTTCTTCCTGTCGGTTAAATTTCGCGTCTGTAGCACGTAATCTTCGTGGTGTAGCAATTTTAATGGTCAGTAGTGTATTCACATGTTCAACAAATTATTTTGCCTGGACAATGAGCCTATCACTAATTCCTTCATATTCCCCATTCATACAACTTTCCTTATCATTCGTTCATTCATTCATTGACAAAGATCCATAACTACCATGTAGTTCACGGTGAATTTCAGCCGCATTATTTCCTTCTTGGTTGAGAAACCGTTCAGAAATTAAAAATTAGCCCTAAGTTAGACGATCGGGATTCTTCATTTTGGTAACTATTTCAGCTGTCTCACAAATAAAAAGCAGCAACAGTAGAAACAAACTTAGTTGCACATGCACGGAGACTCTGCATGTTGTTGCGCAGGGGTCGGGACGCAGAACATAGCATGCCATTCTTAAGGGAGAGAAACCTTCAGACATATAAATAGCTTCGGGCGTATCCCAAGGGAGTGCCAGAGGACCATAATTTTTGACAATATATGTAGGAAAAATGTAAGGACTTAGAAGCACATTTCAGTAGAGGAAAGATAGACACCGTCTACAGGAAAATTAAAGAGGCTATGGGGGAAAGGAGAAGCTGTATGAATATCAAGTGCTCGGATGGAAAACCAGTCCTAAGCAAAGAAGGGAAAGCTGAAAGTTCGAAGGATTGTAAAGAGGGTCTGTAAAAAGAAGATAAACTTGAAGGCAATGTTACAGAAAGGGAAGTGGACGTGTGGACGCAGATGATGAGGCACGAGATACAAGACTGCGAGAAGAAAGGTCGAAGTCAAAACAAGGCCCCGGGAGTAGACGACCTTCCGCCGGAACTACTGATAGCCTTGGGAGAACCAGCCATGCCAAAAAGCTTTGATCTGGTGTGCAAGATGTATGACACAGGCGAAATAGCTTCAGGCTTCCAAGAAGAATATAATAGTTCCAATTCCAAAGAAAGCAGGCGCCGACAAGGGTGAAAATTGCCGAACTATCAGTCTAATAAGTCTTGGTTTCAAAATACTAACACCAATTCTTTACAGAAGAATGAAAAAACTGGCAGAAGCTGACGTCGGGGAAGGTCATTTGGATTCTGGAAAAACGTAGGACACGCGAGGTAATACTGACCTTACAACTTCTCATGGAAGATAGCTTAAGGAAAAGCACACCTATGTTTATAGCGTTTGTAGACGTAGATAAAGCTTTTGACAATGTTTGACAATTTTTGATGGTTCGAATGGCTTTGAGCACTATGGGACTAAACATCTGAGGTCATCAGTCCCCTAGACTTAGAACTACTTAAACCTAACTAACCTAAGGACATCACACACATCCATGCCCGAGGCAAGATACGAACCTGCGACCGCAGAAGCAGCGCGGCTTCGGACTGAAGCGCCTGGAACCGCTCGGCCAGACAATTTTTGAAATTCTGAAGGTGGTAGGAGTAAAATACAGGGAGCGAAAGTCTATTTACAACTTGCACAGCGACCAGGCTGTAGTTACAGTAGTCGAGGGCATGAAAGAGGAGTGGGGGAGAGAGAGAGAGAGAGAGAGAGAGAGAGAGAGAGAGAGAGAGAGAGGGAGGGGTGGGGGGAGGGTTTGTAGCCTATCCTCAGTATTATTCAATCTGTACATTGAACAAACAATAAAGAATTTGGAAGAGCAGTTGAGCAGAGTGGACAGTGTGTTGAAAAGGGAATATAAGATGTACATCAACAAAAGCAAAACAAGGATAATGGAATGCAGTCGATTTAAATCAGGTGATGCTAAGGGAATGAGGTCAGGAAACGACACTTAAAGCAGTAGATGAGTTTTGCTATTTGGGCAGCAAAATAAGCGACGATGGCCGAAGTAGAGAGGATTTAAAATGTAGACTGGCGGCCGACTGATGTGGCCGAGCGGTTCTAGACACTTCAGTCCTGAACCGCGCGACCGCTACGGTCGCAGGTTCGAATCCTGCCTCGGGCACGGATGTGTGATGTCCTTAGGTTAGTTAGGTTTAAATAGTTCTAAGTTCTACGGGACTGATGACCTCAGATGTTAAGTGCGATAGTGCTCAGAGCCATTTGAAGCATTTTTGTAGACTGGCGGAGGTTAGTCCTCCCTCGGGCATGGGTGTGTGTGTGTGTGTGTGTGTGTGTGTGTGTGTGTGTGTGTGTGTGTGTGTGTGTTTGCCCTTACGAGAATTTAGGTTGTGTGTAAGCTTAGGGACTGATGACCTTAGCAGTTAAGTCCCATAAGATTTCACACCCATTTGTAGACTGGCAAAGCCAAGAAAAGCATTTCTGAAGAAGCTATATTTGTTAACATCGAATATAGATTTCAGTGTCAGGAAGCCTTTTATGAAAGTATTTGTTTGAAGTGTATGGGAGTGAAACAGGAACGATAAACAGTTTAAACAAGAAGAGAATAGAAGCATTCTGAAACATCAACATTTAATATTGGAGGAGAGTGAGTGTGTGTGTGGTGGGGATTGTAGAGGGAGACAGAGAGATGAACATAGTAAGTAGATTCAATAGGATGCAGGTTGCAATACTTTTTCGGAGATGAAGAGCCTCACACAGGATGGAGTAGCACGGAGAGCTGCATCACACCAGTCTTCGAACTGAACGCGAAAGCAACTATAACATATGTAAATGATCTAATGAATAACGTCAGAATTTCCATAAGACTTTTCGAATATGGTGCTGTTGTGTACAGAGCAGTTGAAACGCTAGAATAATGCATCACAATGCGGGAAGATACTGGGTGCAGGGACTAGTAATTGGTCTTCAATATAAACAAATGTATTGCGCATAAGTAGGCAGAAATACCCGTTATTGTATGATTACAAGATCGCAGCACTGTCGCTGGAAACAGTCTTGTCCATTAAATGTGTAAGAGTATGTGCGTGGCGCGATTTAACGGGAACGACTACATAAAATTAATCTCATGTAGGCAGATACCTCACTCAGATTTATTAGAAGAATCTTCAGAAAGTGTTGCGTTCTCACAAAGCAGGTAGTTGAAAAACCCGCGTTAGTCTGGGACCCATACCAGATAGGATAGAGGAAATAGAGAAGACCCCAAGAAGAGCAGCGCATTCCGCTACATGTTCATACAAGGTCTGTTCAGAAAATTCCGGAACTTTGGCCACAAAATTTTTCTACGCTTATCTTTTACTTAGTGTGAATGTGTCCTTTGAAATACTCTCCTCCACAATTGATACACTTCTCCCAATGCCGTTTCCACTTCCGACAGCAGTCTTGGTACGTCTCTTGGTGGATCACGAGAAGCGCCGTCTGCGATTTTTCTTTTATCTCGTCTATCGTAAATCTTCGTCCTCGCAATGGGGTTTTCAGCTTTCGATATAAAGTCCGCAGGGGCAGGTATGGAGAGTACGAAGGATGAGGCAGCACAGTGATTTCGGTTTTTGTGCATCAGTCACGCACCAACCGGGATGAATATGCGAGTGCATTATCGTGATGCAAGAGCCATGAATTGTCTCGGCATATTTCAGGTCGTTTTCGTCTCACATTTTCTCGCAGGCGTCGCAGCGCGTTCCGATGGAACCATTGATTAACAGTTTGTCCCTGTGGCACGAATTCATGGTGAACTAATCCTTCAGGGTCAAAGGAAACCACCAGCGTCGTTTTGACATATGAGCTGAAGTGACGAGCTTTTTTTTGGTCTTTGAGAACATTTCCCGTCTCCTGTGAAGAC
Organism: Schistocerca nitens; assembly: GCF_023898315.1. Taxonomy (NCBI): domain Eukaryota; kingdom Metazoa; phylum Arthropoda; class Insecta; order Orthoptera; family Acrididae; genus Schistocerca; species Schistocerca nitens. The sequence continues at coordinate 394,112,499 of NC_064622.1, read as the reverse complement.
TGAACCTTGGTCTCAGCGTCATAACCGTAGACCCACGTCTCATCACCAATTATGATTCTCTTAAGGAACATCTCGTTCTCATTTGTGCGATCCAAAAGCTCTTCACAGTTTGCGAAGCGAAGGTCTTTCTGGTCTTGTCTCATGAGCCGTGGGTCGGCGGCAAGACGATGCGTTCCAAGATGCTATGTCAGGATTTCATGAGATGATGCAACTGGAACGTTACATTCTTTTGCAGTCTCTCGGACAGTCACTCTTCGACTGGCATTCACAATTTCCTCGCGTTTCCTGACACGGGCGTCGTCCGTAGACGTCGAAGGATGTCCTGAACGAGGGTCATCTTTAACTTCTGTCGGGATATTTTTAAACCGTGTGAACCATTCGTGACATTGAGTACGGCTTAAGCACTCATCACCGTGGGCTTACTGCCTCGTTTGGTGTGTTTGAGTTTCACGCAAAATTTGATGCACAAGCGTTGCTCCTCTAAGCCTGCCGTCTCAAAATTCGCAAACTGTGCGAGCCAATCTTCTACTCAGTACAGCACTGTACAGTAACATACATACAACAACGAAACTTACCACACGTTACACGTTAAACACAGGCATGTGCAGGGATGCCAACCGCATTTCGCTCCAACACACCACTGGCGGGGAATTACGAATGTTCCGGCATTTTTTGAACAGACCTCGTATAGTAAGCGAGAAAGCGTCACGGCGATATTGGCTCAACTTCGGATGCGACACTGAAAGACAGGCGTGATGCATTTCAGTGCTGTTTACTGTTAACAAAAATGTTCAAATGTGTGCGAATTCCTGAGGGACCAAACTGCTGAGGTCATCTGTCCCTAGACTTACACACTACTTAAATTAACTTGGACTAACCTATGCTAAGAACAACTCACACCCATGCCCGAGAGAGGACTCGAACCTCCGGTAGGAGGGGCCGCGCAATCCGTGACATGGCGCCTCAAACCGCGCGGCCACTCCGTTCGACTACTGTTAACATTCCGAGAGCATATTTTCGTATAAAAATTAACCAATATATGGCTTCCCCCTACGTACATATCGCGATATGACCTTGGAGGTAAACTTGAGAATTTTCGCTCTCACATAGAGACTTACCAACATTCGTTCTTCCTGCCGACTGTTCGCAACTGGAACAGGGAAGGGGGAAGTAACAATGGCTCACAAAATACCCTCTGCCGCACACCATAAGGTGGACTCTGTCGCTCTCCAGACAGCTGGTCGTTGATTCTGAGTCGCGTCTCGTATCTGATTTCAGATGCTTCTCAGTTATGTCACGTACTGGTGAGCAGTTGGACTTTTACCAGTATTTACACCGAACTACTTATCGCAGTGCATGACGTTCAAGAACATCGAACCACTATAATTAACTTTGCTACCAATCTACGGCTACTTATTAGGTTGGTGCATAAGTTCGAAACGTTTTTGTTTTGCATGCTGGTATTCCGGTTGCTATGGGTTTATTTATGGATCGCCATTTTTTATTTGTAAGTCGCTGCTGCTGTCTAAGTTTACATATTGTCATTTTGTCATCTGGAGATAGTGAGTGGAGATGTGGATGCTAGAAAATGGAGTGTGAAGTGGAGAAATTGGAATATTTCCAACAGTTTCCTCGGAGTTCAGTAGAGGGGTGACAGCAGCAGAGGCAGCCAGAAACATTTGCGCCACGTATAGGGGTAATGTTATTGGACGGAGCACGGCAAGAAAATGGTTTTCTCGTTTTAAGGAGTTTAGTTGTAACATTAGTGACACTCTACGTTCAGAAATAATTTGGAGGTTTGATGGAGATCGTAATCCATAATGATCCACGTCAGTGTACTCGAAGCCGGCCGCTGTGGCCGAGCGGTTCTAGGCGCTTCAGTCCGGAACCGCGCTGCTGCTACAGTCTCAGGTTCGAATCCTGCCTCGGGCTTGGATATGTGTGATGCCCGTAGGTTAGTTAGGTTTAAGTAGTTATGTCTAGGGAACTGAGGACCTCAGATGTTAAGTCCCATAGTGCTTAGAGCCATTTGAACCATTTTGAGTGTACTCGAGAACTTGAAAAATGTGATGCACTGTGATCATTCCATCATCGTGAAATATTTTCATACAGTGGGGAGGGTTCAAAAATTGGCTTTATCGTTACTGCATGCTCTAAGCCAAAATAACAAAAATAAGGTGCGGCTGTATGGTCGTCTCTGCTGGCTCGTCATCAATTGGTTTGTAACAACACCGACCATTCGTACCGTGGTGACGAGAAATGGTGTCTTTATAGCAACCTAAGGAAAAGAATGGAATGGTTGTGCCCAAACAAAGCAGCACGTCCCCCTACAAAGATATGCGCGCATCCACAAAAAATAGCGCCATGCATGTGGTGTATTACGATGTGGCGTATTACGAATTGCTTCTCCGAGGTGCAACCATCACTCCTGACATTTATTGTCAACAACTGGGACGTCCTGTACACACAATGCAAGAACAACCACCAGGAAGACTGCGTGAAGTGATGCTAATCGCGCCGCTTTCTGCTAGACAAAAAGCACTATATGGGAGTTGGTTTGGGAAGTCATTCCGTGCTCACCTTCTTCACCTTATCTTGAGCTCTCAGGTTCTCACCTTTTCCGCCCTCTGTCGAACAACCTTCCAGGAACTTCCTTTTTTCATGAAAATACACTCCGAACATGGCTCGGCATGTTCTTCGCCTCAAAACCACGTGGTTTCTACAGTCGCGAAATCAAAAAAGTTACGACAGCGTTGGCAGACTGTTGCAAACAGTAAAAGAGAACATACACTGGTATCCAAAGTTAAAGCAACAAACTGAAATTTTGCAAGGTTGCGTTTATTTTGCCACGAAACAGTATAAGCAGATGATAGTAAAGTAGAAACAATGTAAAGAATACATAACATGAACAACTGTAATATGCATAACGGTTGACAACAATGTTGTTCATTTTTTCCAACTTCACGGATTTGCACACACATTCTGACAACTGGTTAATGTCCTCAGTGTAGGAAATGACCACCTCTGGCAGCAATGCAGGCACGACGACGATGGGGTATGCTATGAATGATGTCATGAGTCACATGTTGAGGCAACAACGACCGTTCCTCCTGCAGACCTGCTCGCGACTGTCGGAGAGTGGTTGATGGAAGCTGACGTCATGCAACCGATCTTCCCATGCATCCCAGACATGCTTCATGGGATTCAAATCGGGAGAGTGAACAGGCCACGACATGGATGCAGTATCTTCCGTTTCCAAGAGAACATCAACGACTTGTGCTCTATTAGGTCGAGCATTATCGTCCATCAGTATGAAGTCTGGGCCCGCATCATCTCGCAACAACCGCACGTGAGGCCCCAAGATCTCGTCACGATACCTGACTGCAATTAAACCTTGCCGATTCACCCGTACAATTTCGTGAAGAGGTGTTCGTGTGGTTAACATGATCCCTGCCCACACCATTAGGTATCCTCCTCTGTATCGGTCACTTTCCTTTGTCGATTTCCCAAGGATGGTACCCCTACACTTGTTTATCGTCGGGCATTTGCTGCTCTATGTGAACAAATGACGGACGCCACATTCATTTACACCGACGGCTCGAAAACATCGTTAGGTGTAGGGAGTGCCTATATTGTTGGCGACACCCCAAATCACTTTCGGCTTCCCGACCAGTGTTCGGTTTATACTGCGGAGCTTTACGCTGTTCTCCAGGCTGTCCACTACATCCGCCGCCATCAGCGGATACAGTACGTTATCTGCTCAGATTCTCTCAGCTCTCTCCTCAGTCTCCAAGCTCTTTATCCTGTGCACCCTCTGGTCCACCGGATTCAGGACTGTCTGCGCTTGCTCCACCTGGAGGGCGTCTCGGTGGCGTTCCTCTGGCTCCCGGGACACGTTGGTATCTGTGGAAATGAGGCGGCCGATATTGCAGCCAAGGCTGCAGTCTCTCTTCTTCGGCCAGCTATTCCATCGATTCCTTTCGGCGATCTACGGAGCGTTTTATGTCGTCGTGTTGTTCATTTATGGCACGCGCATTGGTCAACACTTCCCCATAATAAATTGCGGGAAGTGAAAGCTCTTCCTTGCGCTTGGACCTCTTCCTCCCGAACGCGTCGTCGGGAGGAGGTAATTTTAACTAGACTCCGGATAGGGCACTGTCTTTTTAGCCATCGACATCTTTTAAGCGGCGATCCTCCCCCACTCTGTCCCCACTGCTCTCAGCTGTGGACGGTAAGACACCTTTTAATTGAATGCCCCTATTTTAATCCGTTACGCTCCCGTCTACAGCTATCGCCTGATCTATCGTCGATTTTAGCAGATGACACGCGCTCAGCCGACCGCGTTCTCCAGTTTATTAGTGCCAGTGAAATGACGTCAATTTGAAGCTTTTTTTGGGGACAACCAACCCCTTTCTGTAGTGGATTTTTAAGCCTTCCTTGTGCTTTTAGTTTCTCCAATTTTATGACTTTGTTCTCATTGCTGCTGGTTTTCAATTTCGGTTTTTTACTGTTTCCTAAGTCACGGGCTGGGCGCTAATGACCATAGCAGTTTTGCGCCCTAAAACCAAAACAAACAAACAACTTTCCACAGTTCTTGGGTCTCGAAATTCTGTGCCACATTCCCTCCACATGAAAATGGGGACTCGTCTATGAAAAGGTCCGCAGCTCGTGGTCTGGTGGCTAGCATTGCTGCCTCTGGATCACTGTGTGTCTACTGTGTTCATTAAACTCGTGGAGAAACGCTACGGACGTATGCATCAACCTGAATTATATTTCAAATGCGTCTGTTTGCTTTTTTGGTGTGTTCGAGCAAGCAATTGCTGCCATTATATTGGAGCGGCGCTGCATGCTGAGGGTGGCGCGGCTCTCCAAGCAGAGCAGTACTGGCGAAACAAACCAGAGCTGATCAGTGCGTGACTATAACGGCGCTGCAAGCGTAGCGCCACCAAGAGCGGCATTGTGGAAAACATACGCGTATGGTTCTGAAACCGGTGACCAGAGCTGGCAGTGGTCGCCTGTTGCTGTGGGTAGCAGAACCAGGACTGTTGCTGGCGCTTGGACTTCTATTGTTGTACTGTTGAGTAATGGTATCAGCGGACACCATGATAGCAGCAATTTTCGCTCAGCGACCTTTATGGCACTTCTTGGCAAATTAAAACTGTGTGCCGGACCGAGACTCGAAGTCGGGACCTTTGCCTCGATGGTAGAGCACTTGCCCGCGAAAGGCAAAGAGCTCGAGTCTCGGTCCGGCACACAGTTTTAATCGGCAAGGAAGTTTCATATCAGCGCACACTCCGCTGCAGAGTGAAAATCTGACTCTGGACCTTTATGGTACCCGCGACAGTAGAATCATCACAACTGATTCAGTTTGGACAAGTTATGCGATGAGTTGGCAACAAAATTACGGACTACAAGTACAGAATACATTTCCTCAATATCTTTCTTTCGTTGTATTAAAACGAGAGGCGATAAAGAGCGTAAATGACACACATGAAAGTGGTGTTTCATTATGTGAGCAAAATTTTGCAAAAACCATCTCTTCAGCTGGAGAGCTTCATTTGTAGCTCTGTTAAAATTTCGTCCTGTCTGCTAAGTGTCTTTTACAGGACGCTAGATTTCTGCTATATGTTGTTCACTGACAGTTGGAGAGTCTTCTTGTCAGTGACAGTGTTGTATGAAAAAAAAGCACATTTCAAAACATCACCAGCAAATTGTGGTCAAGTTCCTATTGGCCTTCAAAATATGTCCCACTTGGCTCTCATTATTCAAAAATCACATTCAATTAATCATCGTGGTCAAGGAAGGCATTTGTCGAAATACTCTTTCCCTACATCTTAACCCATTGACTGTAAGATTTGATAAAATGCCTGAACAAGGGCTATTCCTCATCTCCAGTGAATACAAAGGACAATAAAATTGATGTCTTTGGTAATGGAGAGTCTCGCGCTTCCATTTCTGCATCAAGCGATATTGGCCTACACTATTATAAGAATGAAATCGCCACCATCGCTTTCCTTCCCATACCTCCCACATCGATTGTAATGAATTTCCCATGAGCATTTGCAGCTGACTTTAGTACGATTGAATGAAAATGTTCATAACTACAAATCATTGTAGCAGGTTTGTCTGGGAATTTTAGATGACTGTGTTTCCTGTGAACATCACTGACTGCATTTGGAAAGTTCTGTATGTTATATAAACCATTTACAGCATTTAGAAAATCGTCTTCAGAAGTCAGTCTCATGCGGAGTAGTTGGAGGCAATCCCACACTTTGGTATTTGGTTCAATTCTTACAGTGGTTATGAAGCCTATTGTGAATATCAGGTCCATGTAAAGGAAACTACTTCTGGTTTCTAGAAACCTGTAACAATTCTCGTTTAACCATTTGGCAGTGACCTTAAAAATAACATTACTCCATTAAAAAATTTACTTGAGTATTACTATCATTTGCCAAAATCTCGTTTCCGTACCGTACCCCAAACTGTTTGAGATAAAAGGGTGTTAGGAGGATTTCATTCTCGCTTTATCATGTCGGTACATGAATGGGACAATGTGGATGCGCGCGCTATATACACCCCATTTTCTCGATAACAGAGGGGGCTATAGATTCCATACCAAGTTTAAAGAAATCTGCAATGTGTTAACTACATTCGGTAGGCAGCAACTTAAAACCTAACGTGCGCCAAACCCAGATTCATAGCGAACTTTATTTTTCATTGCAAACTACTCGACTTTCTTGCAGCAGCTTACTTAATTTTAAAATATGACAGTAACTGACGAGTAAAGCTAATTATCTGCCTCGTGATGACTGAGTGTTGTGTGATGTCCTTAGGTTAGTTAGGTTTAAGTAGTTCTAAGTTCTGGGGGACTGATGACCATAGCTGTTAAGTCCCATAGTGCTCAGAGCCATTATTTGAGTAAAGTTATGAGATGCGCGAGAATCATTTAACCTAGAAAACAAAACTACACTCCTGGAAATTGAAATAAGAATACCGTGAATTCATTGTCCCAGGAAGGGGAAACTTTATTGACACATTCCTGGGGTCAGATACATCACATGATCACACTGACAGAACCACAGGCACATAGACACAGGCAACAGAGCATGCACAATGTCGGCACTAGTACAGTGTATATCCACCTTTCGCAGCAATGCAGGCTGCTATTCTCCCATGGAGACGATCGTAGAGATGCTGGATGTAGTCCTGTGGAACGGCTTGCCATGCCATTTCCACCTGGCGCCTCAGCTGGACCAGCGTTCGTGCTGGACGTGCAGACCGCGTGAGACGACGCTTCATCCAGTCCCAAACATGCTCAATGGGGGACAGATCCGGAGATCTTGCTGGCCAGGGTAGTTGACTTACACCTTCTAGAGCACGTTGGGTGGCACGGGATACATGCGGACGTGCATTGTCCTGTTGGAACAGCAAGTTCCCTTGCCGGTCTAGGAATGGTAGAACGATGGGTTCGATGACGGTTTGGATGTACCGTGCACTATTCAGTGTCCCCTCGACGATCACCAGTGGTGTACGGCCAGTGTAGGAGATCGCTCCCCACACCATGATGCCGGGTGTTGGCCCTGTGTGCCTCGGTCGTATGCAGTCCTGATTGTGGCGCTCACCTGCACGGCGCCAAACACGCATACGACCATCATTGGCACCAAGGCAGAAGCGACTCTCATCGCTGAAGACGACACGTCTCCATTCGTCCCTCCATTCACGCCTGTCGCGACACCACTGGAGGCGGGCTGCACGATGTTGGGGCGTGAGCGGAAGACGGCCTAACGGTGTGCGGGACCGTAGCCCAGCTTCATGGAGACGGTTGCGAATGGTCCTCGCCGATACCCCAGGAGCAACAGTGTCCCTAATTTGCTGGGAAGTGGCGGTGCGGTCCCCTACGGCACTGCGTAGGATCCTACGGTCTTGGCGTGCATCCGTGCGTCGCTGCGGTCCGGTCCCAGGTCGACGGGCACGTGCACCTTCCGCCGACCACTGGCGACAACATCGATGTACTGTGGAGACCTCACGCCCCACGTGTTGAGCAATTCGGCGGTACGTCCACCCGGCCTCCCGCATGCCCACTATACGCCCTCGCTCAAAGTCCGTCAACTGCACATACGGTTCACGTCCACGCTGTCGCGGCATGCTACCAGTGTTAAAGACTGCGATGGAGCTCCGTATGCCACGGCAACTGGCTGACACTGACGGCGGCGGTGCACAAATGCTGCGCAGCTAGCGCCATTCGACGGCCAACACCGCGGTTCCTGGTGTGTCCGCTGTGCCGTGCGTGTGATCATTGCTTATACAGCCCTCTCGCAGTGTCCGGAGCAAGTATGGTGGGTCTGACACACCGGTGTCAATGTGTTCTTTTTTCCATTTGCAGGAGTGTAAGTTTTCCCGCTATGATTCCATGAACTTATTGCTGAAACTGTCGTCCGTTTACATCAGTGCGTAGCTCGCATCTGCCTGCTAATGATTGTCTAACACGCTGAAAACAACCAAATGTTTCACGAATAATGGCTGCAGCTTCAGCTAAAGGGGCACCTAGCTGTTCTGGAGATTGTGTCGGTAGCTCGCACTCCAAACACTTCATCTCACCCGACAAAGAACGAACCTATAGGTCAGAAACATCTCTACGACAATAATAATCACGGAGCATCTTGAACACAGTCTGAACATCACAAGCATCGAAACATTCGTGGACCCTTAGTTGGGAGATCGTGCACCTGTGACATTTCGTCATGCAAACAATGTTTCTTTTTATCTATCATCAACTGTTAAAAAGTTGTATTCGTAATTTTTTTGCTCCCTACTATAACATTTTTCGAAATTTTCTTTAAACTTACTATCTAACCAGTATTGTTTACGAGGCCCTCTTTCGACGAAAAAAAAAAGTTCAAATGTGTGTGAAATTTTATGGGACTTAACTGCTAAGGTCATCAGTCCCTAAGCTTACACACTACTTAACCTAAATTATCCTAAGGACAAACACACACACCCATGCCCGAGGGAGGACTCGAACCTCCGCCGGGGCCAGCCGCACAGTCCATGACTGCAGCGCCCCCAAGACCGCTCGGCTAATCCCGCGCGGCTTCGACGAAAACCATCGGCAGTGACAGTGTACTTTCACAGGACTGCAATTTCAAAACATAAAAAGTACTGGAGTTAAAAGCGGTCCAATTGTAGAGGTCTTATAGTTCATTATACAGGGAGTCCCACACAGAACCGGCACGCCTCACGTACCCGTTAATCATCTCTAATCGAATTGCTTGTGAAATGGCAACACCGGCTCGAAAGTTGGCTTCACTGCGTTTTATCGGAAAGTTGAGCGCAACCGTGAGTTCGGGGTCAGTTGTTGTGAGGAGCTTATTGAGTTGTTACAGAAATGGGCCGTCTGCATTAGAACAGCGAGTTGATGTTGTGGAGCGTTACATAAGGACAAGCTCCATCAAGGAATGTAAAACTGTTTCAAGCAACTGTCCTGGTAGGAAACTCTCCTCGACCAGCACTGCACAAGATCTGTATGAGAAATGGAGGGCTGTTGGATTTCTAAAGAATGTGCGCACTAATAGGCGACCGATGCTGAGGTTAAAAAAAAAAGTTCTAATGGCTCTGTGCACTATGGGACCTAACAGCTCAGGTTATCTGTTCCCTAGAAGTTAGAACTACTTAAACCTAACTAACCTAAGGACATCACATACATCCATGTCCGAGGCAGGATTCGAACCTGCGACCGTAGCGGTCGCGCGGTTCCAGACTGTAGCGCCTAGAACCGCTCGGCCACTCCGGCTGGCCCGACGGTGACGATCTCTGAAACAACAGAAAGAATTCGCATGGACATACAGAGAAGACCCCGCAAGTCGGTTAGGAGGTTACCGCAACATGTTGGTGTATCTTGCACATCGTGTTATCTTATACTAAAATAAATGAAATTAAAACTTAGTGAATGAAACAGTTTTCGTCTCATACGCGTTTCGCCTCTGTTCTGTGCAAGGCATCTTCAATGGCTGGTTACGTGGATGATGTCCTACTTGTTGTGTATTTGTATCATTTTTGGCGCTGTTCTTATAATTGACATTTGAGTTTGCTTTCCACATTTCACAGCACTAGGATTGTTCTGATGCTATGTTTTGGTTTGTGTTGTCAATAGACGGTTCAAAAGTAAAAATTATCAACATATCGTAATTTACACGGAACTGAGAACGACAGCATTACAAAAGTCGAAGATGAAATTAAAAGCTTATCGTATGAGAGTGGTGCAGTATTTGAAATTTGAGGATCAGGAAAAAGAGTCCATTATTCTAACTGGCTGGTAACATCAGTTGCTAACTGTTGCTTGGAGCCTTTGCTTTACCTCATGCCAGGTGAGGCCTGGCTTCGTTAGTCAGATTAAGTAAACTCGCAGAATTGAAGGTACTGGTTGCAGGACAACCCACATATTCTGCATGAAGAACCACTCAGAGAATTCAGGTGTTTGGTGCACGTTGTGCGGCATGCACATTATTGGCCACATATTTTTCAATTACACCTTAAACAGTACAAAATATCTAGAGGTCTTTGATTCTTTGTATGTCCAGTTAGCAGATGAATACACACTGTGTACATTATTCCAACAACATGGAGCAGCCGCTCACACAACGAACCAAACTATGACCCTCATCACCGAGTCCCCCCAAGACTGACTTAACAGTAGAGGCCTCTGGTGCAAAAGGTACCTGGACTTCCTAACATCGTGTGATTTTTGTTTATGGGACACACTAAAAAGCAAAGTGTATTTCTTGAATGTCGTTTATTGTTAGCAATATTAGCCTATTCCCAAGAGTTAGCAGCTTTCACTCAGTTAATACTAGGCAGAAATCAAATCTGCATGTAGAATGCAGTTCCTTGACTCTTGTGCAGAAAGGAGTGCAGTATTCTGCTGCATCCGTTTTCAATAAGCTACCACAAGAACTCAAAAATCTTAGCAGTAGCCCAAACTCTTTTAAGTCTAAACTGAAGAGTTTCCTCATGGCTCACTCCTTCTATTCTGTCGAGGAGCTCCTGGAAGAGCTAAAAAATTAAGCAAATTCCACTGTTACATTGTTGATTGTCTTCATTTAAACTTATGACTTGTCACCTGAATATGTTTTTTTTTTTCTATATTTCATTTTATCTGTTTCTAATATCGTGTTATAATTTCATGTATTGACTCGTTCCATGACCATGGAGATTTCTCCTTAATTTGGTCCCACGGAACAATAAATAAATAAATAAATAAAAATAAATAAATAAGAACAATTTATAAATTGTGATGCAGAGTTATATGGCATTCTAATGGCACTGGAGAGGTTTCACAGGCATCACCGTACGAGTTTTCTTGTCTGTTCCGACTCTCTTAGTGCACTGCAAGCGCTTCACCAAATGTATTCAGTAGACCCACTGATTCAGCTCATCCATGACTGCTTACAGCGGCTCCAACGCCGAGGCAAGGAGGTGATCTTTTCCTGGGTACCTGGCCACTTTGTGATACAAGGTAACGACATGGTTGATAAAGCTGCCAAGCAAGCATGTTGGGATGGTGGTGTCTATCAATGTCCCATCACGTTGCACGCCATTATCTTATTTTCTGACAGATGCATCAGTAGGAGACTGAATTGTTGCAGGTGTCTGACAACAAACTACCGTCGCTCAAACCGACCACAAAAGCTTGGCAGACTTCGTGTCAGCCTCGCCGCTGGAAGGAGGTTTTGCTTACCAGACTGCGCATCGGGCATAGCCCTTTCACACATGGCTTCCTCCTCCGGGGGGAGGATCCACCTTTCTGTGAAGTTTGTGGCGTGCTGCTTTCAGTTCAGCTTATTGTGGCTACGTGTGTCCTTTATACTGATATTAGGGCAGCCCTTGGTCTCGCGAGAGATCTGTCCACCGTCCTCGCAGATACCGATACCAGTGTTAAGAGTGGTGAAGTTTTGTGAACTATCAGGCCTCGTCCCTAAACTGGTGATGAAGGGCGGCAGACTTTAGTACGTTATAAACCGCTTTAGTACGTTATAAACCGCTCTGCATGTGGGACAGCCTTCGCTCCCACCGATGAGATTTCATGTTGACGTTTCGTCAGGGCGCTGATGACTGTGATGTCGAGCGCCTCCTCAACCCAATTCATCATAATCATCATCTCCTGATTTGCCCCGTTCTGATTACTACCTACCTAGGGCTATGAAGACACCCCTGTGAGGACATCGTTGCGCAGACTACGTCGAATTGCGAGCAGCTGTCCTGCAGTGAGTGCGACAGACTCCAGAAAAGTAGTTCGAGGAGGGCTTGCAGAAGTTAAAAAGACAAAGTTAGGAGAACACTGTGGGTGTGGCAGTACCTGACACGCCAGTTTAGCGATGGCAGCCGTTCTTTTCCGACTCGTGTGGTGACGAGCGGTGTCGTTTTACAGGAACACTTCACGTGACGATGCACACTCACCACACACTGCTACCAGGCGCCTGTAAATACTCTCAGCGTTTATACCCTCCTTCCACACAAACCACATCGTCCAGTGCTGCCCCCGAAGATCGCACTCCTTGTTGTCGGATCACGTAATGACAGCAGTTAAGAAAGGAGGCTGTACTGTGCAGGAGTACAATTGTAGTGATAGTCCTGTCACCTCCGCTTACAGCAGAGTAATACGAGGGCTGTTCAAAAAGTAAAGTGACCTTTCAAATTGTGCAGGCAATGTTTTCGATCTTTTTTGTTATGTTGGAACGCATGTTTCGAACATATGTTCAGTTTCAAGTGTACAGCATACTTTGTTTGTTTTTAACGGATAGAAAGGTTAAGCGAGATTTAGTTTGCTCGGAGATTTTCGATTATTATAAAAAAGTGAGCAAGGAATTTGCATAAAATTTTGTGTGAAAAATGGAATCAAGTGCTCTAAGACACTTGAAATGTTACTAGTGGCATATGGTGAGTCTGCTTTAAGTAAAAAAAAAGTTTACAAATGGTACAAGCTCTTCCAAGATGGCCGATAAGATGCCAATGACGAAGCTTGCTCTGGACGCCCGAGCACATCAATACAAGATAACGTCGAAGCTGTGAAGAAAATTGTTTTGGAAAATCGTCGCATTACCGTACGAGAAGGTGCTGAGGATGTTGGCATATCAGTCGGCTCGTGTCACGCAATTTGGATGTTTTGGGCTTGAGACGTGTTTCAGCGAAGTTTGTTTCAAAACTTCTCAATTTTGATCAGAAGAACCGTCGCATGAGCATCGCTCAGGATCTCTTGAATGAGGTCAGTGATGATACTGTGTAAGACGCCGTGGTCTCCTGACCTTCTTGCTTACATATTCCGCCCTCACAATCATATTCCGCACATAAAGACACTTCATTCGAACCAAAACTCGATAAGATAAAGTCAATGTTGTATGAATTCATGTAAACTATATGCAAATAACTAATAAATCGCAAGTGAGCACCGTGGTTGAAATACTCGAGGCTGGCGTACACACATACATTCCAGACACGACGGTCACAGGAGCTTTTAGTTCAAGAGAGGCAACCGCACGCCAGGAGGCCAGTCCCAACCCATCTATGTTGGCCGGTGGACGACGCCCGTGGAGCAGACAGCGTTCGCCTTAGGGAAAGGAGGAACGACCCCGTGTTCAGCTTAAAAGCAAATTCCGCTACATTGTGTGGGAGCGCCCAGCATACACATTCTTTACACATAGCACGCAGTTTGAGATTTGAGGCAGCAAACGCCAAACGTTGATATTGCAGATTTCCGGATTGGTCGCCTTAAACGAAACGTCATTCTCCCGTTTTAGAAGAGCAATGCTGATTGGCAGACGATATTTCTGGCGCCTTGAGCTGAATGAGTAATGGAAGAGACCGAAAGATATACCCCTTCACGTCTGGCGTGGAGAGGCGCCGTTCCATTGTCGCTCGGAGCGAGGAACAAGTCTCTCCTCAGTACTTCACTGGGAGAGCACCTCTGTTGAGAGCAAATCGAAGTGCGACTCTCTATATTGAGTCCTTGTGATTAAGCGTTGTTCACTGTGTTGGCCGACACACTTATTGTGCGGTGTGAATGGACAGAGTTATAGTTCAACGCCTGTGAGCGAATTTTTGAGTGGCATCGCAGTGGACTGTTTATCTGACCGGTGAACCACGACAATAGTTAGTTAGACTAGGGGCGAATAGGAATCCTTGACTTCATCAAGGCGTAGGGAGAGTTTGATTGGCGAAGGTCAATCCAGATAGAACGACAGTTATCTTATTTGTCAGCAGCGAGCGGTGCAGACAGCAGTCATCGCAGCTTACGGTATTGTGCGCTACTGCTATTGCGAGCCCCATATTTCCTCCACAACAGGACACTTCACTGCATTTCACACGCGACAGCCTCGACCGTACCTAGCAACATTCTAAAGGATAATTATTCAAGTTGAGTAGGCGCGCTTCTCAGCCATTCTGCCAAGTCAACAACCATCTTAAACTTTGTATAGAAATTTGATTAGCGAATCCTATCCTTGAGAAGTAACTTCACATTCTGAAAAGAACCAGGATATAACTTGTTCAATTCATAACTAAAAGTGCCATTGTGATTTCTCAGAATTTTTGCAAAATAAATAATAACTTTCGTTAGTTTCATGTTTTTCTAGCACTACTCCAGTACCCAAGTATCCCACTAATTACGTAAGAAATTTTTTGAATTTTTGTGTCATTTCCTTACAGCGGACGACTCCAGAAGATATTTATTGTTGAAAGTTTTTCAGGCATTTCTCTTTAGAACGTTAGGAGCGTCTGTCTGACTTCTGTAGTAGTGTGGGGGTGGAAATTGCATCTTGCAAGAGCCACAGGGTAAGGGGTACATCTCAGATTAATCCATTGCGCAGAATAACAGAACGTCAGATCAACCCCTTACGCTCAGAACTGATTTGCTCAAAAGGGTCATAACTGGTGACGAAACATGGGTTTACGGTTATAACGTCGAAACGAAAGCCCAGTCGTCCCAATAGAAGCATCCCGTAGAGCCAAGACAGAAAAAAGCACGCTAAGCTCGATCAAATGTCAGTTTTGCTCACTGTTTTTTTCAATTACCGTGGCTTAGTGCATCATGAATTTTTGCCTCAAGATCGTACGGTCAATAAGGAGTATTGCCTTGACGTTATGCGCCGTTTACGAGAGCAAAACACAAAAAACGTCCGGAACTGTGGAAAAACAATATTCATGCCTTTTGCATGACACTACACCTGCTCCTTTATCGTTGCTTGTGTGATTTTTTGGCAAAAAAAAAAACACAATCACGCCTCAAACTCCATATTCACCGGATTTGCCCCCCTTCCACTTTTTTCTTTTCCCAAAAGTGAAGAAGCTTGTGAAAGGACGAAAATTTTCAACGACTGAGGAAATAAAAACTGTATCACTGAAAGTACTCAAGGCTGCACCAAAACGTGCTTATGAGAAGTGCTTCGAGGACTGGAAGAAGCGTTGGCACAAGTGTATTATACCTGAGGGGGGATTACTTTGAAGGGGACAACATGAATATTGATGAATAAATAGATTTTTTCATAAAAATATAAAGTCACCTTACTTTTTGAACACAGCTCGCCCATACTTGCAAATATAATGAGCCAAGTGGTGCCCCATGAATAATGGGAAAAAAGAGTGACAGTCAATGAAGGATGGCCCTCGTATATTTCTCGAGTTCTCACGTAATACAGCTACTTGATATTTTATAAGAAGGCCTACAGTGGCCGGCCGGAGTGGCCGAGCGGTCCTATGCGTCTGGAGCCGCGCGACCGCTACGGTCGCAGGGTCGAATCCTGCGTCGGGCATGGATGTGTATGATGTCCTTAGGTTAGTTAGGTTTAATTAGTTCTAAGTTCTAGGCGACTGATGACCTCAGAAGTTAAGTCCCATAGTGCTCAGAGCCATTTGAACCTACGGTGGACAGTTGGCATCTGTCTTAAAGTGTCTGTCAGTTAAATATTTTCAGCATTTCTTGACGTCAAACGTGTGGCCATTCGTGCTACCCTTCCTTGTGTTCGTTCAGTATCTTCTGTTAGACCTATCTGGTAGGAGAGGTAGAAAATACCGCTTCAGTTGCAAATTACTTAACTTTCACAAGACCGGTTTCGGCTTGTTATAAGCCCATCCTCAGGGGCCGCGTGTACCAGGCGCGGTGTGCTGCCTATGAGCGCTCGGGGACCACAGCACAGCTACGAAACCTGAGGATGGGCTTATAACAGTCCGAAACAGGTCGTGTGAAAATAAAGTAATTTACAAGTGAAGCGGTATTTTCAACCTCTGCTAGAATGCTCAGTGGTGGATGTTCTGCCAACAGGATTGCTATCTGGTAGTGGTTCCACTCATTTGAGTGATAGCGTAGCTGAGATGTAGGAGCGTTTGTTAGTCTCCTTAGCAGACTGACTGCACTTTCCCCTTTCCTACCAGTGAGTCGTAGTTTCCCATCTGCTTGACCTACAATTGAGTCTATGTCGTCGTTCCATTTCAGATCACTACAAATTAATACTAATGATGAATGAGAACCACTACGGCTGTATTAATGTCCATTTATTGTCACTACTGGTTTAGAAGATGAGGTTTCCAATACAGAGGTTTATTTGCCGTATGTCACATTAGAGACAAAATTCTTTGGATACGACAATGACATGAACAATCTGCCGACCGCGTTGTGGAAGCATGGCGAGCAGTAAGTCCACACGACACGGCGTGCTGTCTAGTGTACATAGGGTAATGATGACAATTATTTAAATTAGTCGATAGGACTGATATGTTGCTATCGATACAAAACTTTGTGTCTATATCCTTGCTTACTCAGCCACTTCCTATCGATACATTTTTCAGTATTACCAGTTTCCTCATTCCTTAGCGATACGAATAGTCTAAAGACGAATCGCACGAGAGAGAGAGAGAGAGAGAGAGAGAGAGAGAGAGAGAGAGAGAGAGAGAACCACTGCGCTCGAATTTCGAAACACTGACGTGTCACTTTCAGGCGCTGGTGTATCTCGCAACGAAAATATCTTCGGTCATCAGCGAGCACTGTGTGTCGTGAATCGAAACCATTTCCTTCCCCAGTTACTTGGCTTCCCTTCGAAGCTGTCCTCCACTGACGTAGGCGAAACATGGGTTCATCAACAAAATCCATTCGACCACGGCTTAACATTCCGGAAAAATTAGTAACTGCGACATGCCGACCGTGAAAGCTCACAGTGTATATTATCTTCAACTCAGCCAATTAGATAACTTAAGAGCTGTAACTAGAGGGGACGACGTCTGACATCTGCAAACTGCCGTGAAAGAAAAACAACACAAGTCAGTGACGTGTTAGCATCTGCAGCGCCGTGTAGCAACTGAGGTGGGGTGCTCTGCTGTGTCCTGTATGAAGTGTACGGAATGCCTCTTACCTACTGAGTATCACCTTATTCTTTTTTTTTTTTTTCTTCTTCTCTCTTTCTGGCTTCGCGGTATCCAGTGCGCAGCAGCATTGCGGTTTACCGAGGCGTGTAATACGGACAGTCCTCATGATTACATACTTCGATGCGTCGCTGCGATTAGCCTAGCAACATCAGAGCATTTTCAATAACGCGTACTACCAACGAACAGAGGGCGGGGAGATGGGTGGATACTTAATGACAACCACGAAAAAGTTTTTAAAATGCATATTTCGTTAAATGTTACTCAGTTTTATTAATAACATGATTTTCAAAGAGGGAGCGATGTGTAAGTAGGGTTCATAACCTGAAAATATTAGTTAAGACCTTTACTGTGAAAAGTCACACTTGCTACTCAGACTTCCATTTTTGGGCTGAGTTTAACTGAAAAGTTTAAAAAAATGATCGATCTGGTAGAATTATTCAATGAAAACAATAAATATGTCCTCAACATTATACACTCCTGGAAATTGAAATAAGAACACCGTGAATTCATTGTCCCAGGAAGGGGAAACTTTATTGACACATTCCTGGGGTCAGATACATCACATGATCACACTGACAGAACCACAGGCACATGGACACAGGCAACAGAGCATGCACAATGTCAGCACTAGTACAGTGTATATCCACCTTTCGCAGCAATGCAGGCTGCTATTCTCCCATGGAGACGATCGTAGAGATGCTGGATGTAGTCCTGTGGAACGGCTTGCCATTCCATTTCCACCTGGCGCCTCAGTTGGACCAGCGTTCGTGCTGGACGTGCAGACCGCGTGAGACGACGCTTCATCCAGTCCCAAACACGCTCAATGGGGGACAGATCCGGAGATCTTGCTGGCCAGGGTAGTTGACTTACACCTTCTAGAGCACGTTGGGTGGCATGGGATACATGCGGACGTGCATTGTCCTGTTGGAACAGCAAGTTCCCTTGCCGGTCTAGGAATGGTAGAACGATGGGTTCGATGACGGTTTGGATGTACCGTGCACTATTCAGTGGCCCCTCGACGATCACCAGTGGTGTATGGCCAGTGTAGGAGATCGCTCCCCACACCATGATGCCGGGTGTTGGCCCTGTGTGCCTCGGTCGTATGCAGTCCTGATTGTGGCGCTCACCTGCACGGCGCCAAACACGCATACGACCATCATTGGCACCAAGGCAGAAGCGACTCTCATCGCTGAAGACGACACGTCTCCATTCGTCCCTCCATTCACGCCTGTCGCGACACCACTGGAGGCGGGCTGCACGATGTTGGGGCGTGAGCGGAAGACGACCTAACGGTGTGCGGGACCATAGCCCAGCTTCATGGAGACGGTTGCGAATGGTCCTCGCCGATACCCCAGGAGCAACAGTGTCCCTAATTTGCTGGGAAGTGGCGGTGCGGTCCCCTACGGCACTGCGTAGGATCCTACGGTCTTGGCGTGCATCCGTGCGTCGCTGCGGTCCGGTCCCAGGTCGACGGGCACGTGCACCTTCCGCCGACCACTGGCGACAACATCGATGTACTGTGGAGACCTCACGCCCCACGTGTTGAGCAATTCGGCGGTACGTCCACCCGGCCTCCCGCATGCCCACTATACGCCCTCGCTCAAAGTCCGTCAACTGCACATACGGTTCACGTCCACGCTGTCGCGGCATGCTACCAGTGTTAAAGACTGCGATGGAGCTCCGTATGCCACGGCAAACTGGCTGACACTGACGGCGGCGGCGCACAAATGCTGCGCAGCTAGCGCCATTCGACGGCCAACACCGCGGTTCCTGGTGTGTCCGCTGTGCCGTGCGTGTGATCATTGCTTGTACAGCCCTCTCGCAGTGTCCGGAGCAAGTATGGTGGGTCTGACACACCGGTGTCAATGTGTTCTTTTTTCCATTTCCAGGAGTGTATTTTACATAGTACGTTGCTGTTGTTGTGGTCTTCAGTCCTGAGACTGGTTTGATGCAGCTCTCCATGCTACTCTATCTTCTGCAAGCTTCTTCACCTCCCAGTACCTACTGCAGCCTACATCCTTCTGAATCTGTTTAGTGTATTCATCTCTCGGTCTCCCTCTACGATTTTTACGCTCCACGCTGCCCTCCAATACTACATTACATTGGTGATCCCTCGATGTCTCAGAACATGTCCTACCAACCGATCCCTTCTTCTAGTTAAGTTGTGCCACAAGCTCCTCTTCTCCCCTATTCTATTAAATAGTTAATTAGTTATGTGATCTACCCATCTAATCTCCAGCATTTCGAAAGCTTCTATTCTCTTGTTGTCCAAACTATTTATCGTCCATGTTTCACTTCCAAACATGGCTACACTCCATACAAATACTTTCAGAAACTACTTCCTGACACTTAAATCTATACTCGATGTTAACAAATTTCTCTTCTTCAGAAACGCTTTCCTTGCCATTGCCAGTCTACATTTTATATCCTCTCTACTTCGACCATCATCGGTTATTTTACTCCCTAAATAGCAAAACTCGTTTACTACTTTAAGTGTCTCATTTCCTAATCTAATTCCCTCAGCATCACCCGACTTAATTTGAGTACATTCCATTATCCTGGTTTTGCTTTTGTTGGTGTTTATCTTAAACACACCTTTCAAGACACTGTCCATTCCATTGAACTGCTTTTCCAAGTGCTATGCTGTCTCTGACAGAATTACAATGTTATTGGCGAACCTCAAAGTTTTTATTTCTTCTCCGTGGATTTTAATACCTACTCCGAACTTTTCTTTTGTTTCCTTTATTGCTTGCTCAATATACAGATTGAATAACATCGGGGATAGGCTACAACCCTGTCTCACTCCCTTCCCAACCACTGCTTCCCTTTCATACCCCTCAGCTCTTTTAACTGCCATTTGCTTTCTGTACAAACTGTAAATAGCCTTTCACTCTCTGTATTTTAACCCTGCCACCTGCAGAAATTGAAAGAGAGTATTCCAATCAACATTGTCAAAAGCTTTCTCTAAGTCTACAAATGCTAGAAACGTAGGTTTGTCTTTCCTTAATCTTTCTTCTAAGATAAGTCGTAGGGTCAGTATTGCCTCACGTGTTCCAATATTTCTACGGAATCCAAACGTCACTATATAACAATTTTATCCAGTGGTGGGCATAAACAATCCCCCTCCCCCTCTCACCATCTGGTTAAATCATATAAAAATCTTATTTTTTGAATTTCGAAAAGTACCCCTACCGCTTTTCAATTTTATTTTTATAAATGTTTTAGTATACAACCGATATTAGTAGGAACATAATCCACAGCAACGCATTTCAAGAACCAAACTCCCATCATCTGGCTGTCAAAGTTAATCCTATATAAAAAGCACCTTCAGGGAACTCAAGATCAAAATACGAAAACAAAATTTACTTTAAAAATAGCAACACCAGTTTCTTGCTCTGCCTATCCGTGTTATCGCACATCCTCCGAAGCTTTGCTTCCGTAAGGCTGTACGTGTGTTTACGAACTAGTGATGCACAGAGGGATAGCTGATGCGACGGGTATTTACCGCCTAAAGGAAGCAATGCTGTCGGGGATGTGCGACAATATGGATAGGCGGAGCAAGAATCTGGTACTGCCCTTTTTGAAGCAAGACGATGAATTCATGTCCTAAGAATTTTATTCTTTTTTACACTAAGGCGACAAAAATCGTGGAATACCTCCTAATATTATGTCGGACGTCCTTTTTCCCAGCGTAGTGCACCAACTCGACGTGGTACGGACTCAATAACTCGTTGGAAATCCCCGGCAGAAATATTGAGCCACCTATACCCGTCCATAACGGCGAAATTGTTGCCGTTGCACGATGATGTGCACGGACTGATCTCTCGCTTCTTGTTGTTCATATACATCTACATCTATACTCCGCAAGCCACCCGACGGTGTGTGGCGGAGGGTACCTTGAGTACCTCTATCGGTTCTCTCTTCTATTCCAGTCTCGTAATGTTCGTGGAAAGAAGGATTGTCGGACTGGCTCTGTGTGGGCTCTAATCTCTCCGATTTTATCCTCATGGTCTCTTCGCGACATATACGTAGGAGGGAGCAATATACTGCTAGACTCCTCGGTGAAGGTATGTACTCGAAACTTTAACAAAAGCCCGTACCGAGCTACTGAGAGTCTCTTCTGCAGAGTCTTCCACTGGAGTTTATCTATCATCTCCGTAACGCTTTCGCGATTACTAAATGATCCTGTAACGAAGTGCGCTGCTCTCCGTTGGATCTTCTCTATATCTTCTATCAACCCTATCTGGTACGGATCCCAGACTGCTGAGCAGTATTCAAGCAGTGGGCGAACAAGCGTACTGTCACCTACTTCCTTTGTTTTCAGATTGCATTTCCTTAGGATTCTTCCAATGAATCTCAGTCTGGCATCTGCTTTACCAATGATCAACTTTATATGATCATTCCATTTTAAATCACTCCTAATGCGTACTCCCAGATAATTTATGGAATTAACTGCTTCCAGTTGCTGACCTATTTTGTAGCTAAATGATAAGGGATCTATCTTTCTATGTATTCGCAGTACAGTACACTTGTCTACATTGAGATTCAATTTCCATTCCCTGCACCATGCGTCAATTCGCTGCAGATCCTCCTGCATTTCAGTACAGTTTTCCATTGTTACAACATCTCGATATACCACAGCACCATCCGCAAAAAGCCTCAGTGAACTTCCGATGTCATCCACAAGGTCATTTATGTATATTGTGAATAGATAGCAACGGTCCTATGACACTCCCCTGCGGCACACCTGAAATCACTCTTACTTCGGAAGACTTCTCTCCATTGAGAATGAAATGCTGCGTTCTGTTATCTAGGAACTCTTCAATCCAATCACACAATTGGTCTGATAGTCCATATGCCCTTACTTTGTTCATTAAACGACTGTGGGGAACTGTATCGAACGCCTTGCGGAAGTCAAGAAACACGGTATCTACCTGGGAACCCGTGTCTATGGTCCTCTGAGTCTCGTGGACGAATAGCGCGAGCTGGGTTTCACACGATCGTCTTTTTCGAAACCCATGCTGATTGCTACAGAGTAGATTTCTAGTTTCCAGAAAAGTCATTATACTCGAACATAATACGTGTTCCAAAATTCTACAACTGATCGACTTTAGAGATATAGGTCTATAGTTCTGCACATCTGTTCGACGTCCCTTCTTTAAAACGGGGATGACCTGTGCCCTTTCCCAATCCTTTGGAACGCTACGCTCTTCTAGAGACCTACGGTACACCGCTGCAAGAAGGGGGGTGAGGTCTTCAGTTCACAGACTGGTTTGATGCAGCTCTCCATGCTACTCTATCCTGTGCAAGCTTCTTCCTCTCCTAGTAACTACCGGAACCTCCATTCTTCTGAATCTGTTGAGTGTATTCATGCCTCGGTCTCCCACTACGATTTTTACTCTCTGCGCTTCCCTCCAATACTAAATTGATGATCCCTTGATACCTCAGAATCTACCAACTGATCCTTTCTTCTAGTCAATTTGAGCCACAAATTCCTCTTCTCCTAAATTCTATTCAGTACCTCCTCATTAGTTACTTGATCTACACATCTAATATTTGGCATTCTTCTGTAGCACCATATTCCAAAAGATTGTATTCTCTTCTATTCTAAACTATTCATCGTCCAAGTTTCACTTCCATACACGGCTACACTCCTTACAAATACTTTCAGAAAATACTTCCTGACGTTTAATCTATACTGGATGTTAACAAATTTTTCTTCTTGTCAGTCTACATTTTACATCCTCTCTATTTCGACCATAGTCAGTTATTTTGCTCCCCAAATAGCAAAACTCATCTACTACTTTAAGTGTCTCATTTCCTAATCTAATTCTGTGAGCATCATCCGACTTAATTCGACTACATTCCATTACCCTCGTTTTGCTTTTATTGATGTTCATCTTGTATCCTCCTTACAAGACACTGTCCGTTCTGTTCAACTGCTCTTCCAGGTCCTTTGCTGTCTCTGACAGAACTACAGTTTCATCGACAAACCTGAAAGTTTTTCGCCGGCCAGAGCGGCCGTGCGGTTCTCGACGCTACAGTCTGGAACCGAGCGACCGCTACGGTCCTGCCTCGGGCATGGATGTGTATGATGTCCTTAGGTTAGTTCTAACTTCTAGGCGACTGATGACCTCAGAAGTTAAGTCGCATAGTGCTCAGAGCCATTTTTTTGAAAGTTTTTCCAGAATGAGATTTTCACTCTGCAGCGGAGTGTGCGCTGATATGAAACTTCCTGGCAGATTAAAACTGTGTGCCGGACCGAGACTCGAACTCGGGACCTTTGCCTTTCGCGGGCAAGTGCTCTGCCAACTGAGCTACCCAAGCACGACTCACGCCCCGTCCTCACAGCTTTACTTCTGCCAGTACCTCGTCTCCTACCTTCCAAACTTTACAGAAGCTCTCCTGCGAACCTTGCAGAACTAGCACACCTGAAAGAAAGGATATTGCGGAGACATGGCTTAGCCAGAGCCTAGGGGATGTTTCCAGAATGAAAGGCAAAGGTTCCGAGTTCGAGTCTCGGTCCGGCATACAGTTTTAATCAGCCAGGAAGTTTCATCTCAAAGTTTTTATTTGTTCTCCATGGATTTTAGTTCCTACTCCGAATTTTTCTTTTCTTTCCTTCATGCTTGCTTAATATACAGATTGAAAAACATCGGAGATAAGCGACAACTCTCACTCCCTTCTCAACCACTGCTTCCCTTTCGGGCCCCTCGACTCTTACAACTGCCACCTGGTTTCTGTACAAACTGTAAATAGCCTTATGCGCCCTGTACTGAGCGCTGCCCTCTTCAGAATTTGAAAAAGAGTATTCCAGTCAACATTGTCAAAAACTTTCTCAAAGTCTACAAATGGTAGAAAGATAGGTTTGCCTTTCCTTAATCCATCTTGTAAGATAAGTCGTAGGGTCAGTATTGCCTCACGTGTTCCAAAATTTCTACGGAATCTAAACTGATCTTCTCCGATGTCACCATCTACAAGTTTTTCCATTCGTCTATAAAGAATTCTCGATTATGTCCCATGAATGTTCGATGGGGTCGGTCTTGGTGGCCAAATCATTCGCTCGAGCCTTCCAGAATGTTCTTGAAACCAATCGCGAACATTCGTGGTCCAGTGACATGGCGCACTGTCATCCATAAAAATTCTATCGTTATTTGGGAACATGAACTCCATGAATGGCTGCAAACGGTCAAAACTCGGTTCGGGTGCGGCAGAGGACCCAGTCCATTCTGTGTAAACACAACACACAGTACAATAATGGAGGCACCACCAGTTTGCACAGTGCATTGTTGACAATGTGCCATATTCGAACCCTCCCATCAACTCCTACCAAATGAAATCGGGACTCATTTTTTCGCCGGCCGCGATGGTCTCGCGGTTCTAGGCGCGCAGTCCGGAACCGCGCGACTGCTACGGTCGCAGGTTCGAATCCTGCCTCGGGCATGGATGTGTGTGATGTCCTTAGGTTAGTTAGGTTTAACTAGTTCTAAGTTCCAGGGGACTGATGACCTAAGATGTTAAGTCCCATATTGCTCAGAGCCATTTGAACCATTTTTTACTCATTTTTTCCTGTCGCCTAAGGTCCAACCAATATGGTCACGAACCTAGGAGGGGTGCTGCAGGCGATGCCGTGCTGTACGTCCCCCATTGATTTCTGTGGTAATTTCACGCAGTGTTGATTGTCTGTTAACACTGACAATTCTACGCAAACGCCACTGCTCCTGGTCATACCAATTCGGTTCTACACAGAGTACGCGAAAGAACTTGCCCTCTTTTAACAGCCGTGTACCGCAAGTATCTAGAGGAACGGAAGATTCCAAATGATTGGAAAAAAGCACAGGTAGTTCCAGTTTTCAAGAAGGGTCGTCGAGCAGATGCCAAAACTATAGGCCTATATCTCTGACATCGAACTGTTGTAGAATTTTAGAACATATTTTTTGCACGCGTATCATGTCATTTCTGGAATCCCAGAGTCTACTCTGTAGGAATCAACATGGATTCCGGAAACAGCGATCATGAGAGACCCAACTCGCTTTATTTGTTCATGAGACCCAGAACATATAAGATAGAGGCTCCCAGGTAGATGCAATTTTCCTTGACTTCCGGAAGGCGTTAGATACAGTTCCGCGTTGTCGCCTGATAAACAAAGTAAGAGCCTACGGAATACCAGACCAGCTGTGTGGCTGGAAACAAAACGCAGCATGTTGTTCTCAATGGAGAAACGTTTACAGACGTTAAAGTAATCTCTGGCGTGCCACAGGGGAGTGTTGTGGGACCATTGATTTTCACAATATATATATAAATGACCTAGTAAATAGTGTCGGAAGTTCCATGCGGCTTTTCGCGGATGATGCTGTAGTATACAGACAAGTTGCAGCATTAGAAAATTGCAGCGAAATGCAGGAAGATCAGCAGCGGATAGGCATTTGGTGCAGGGAGTGGCAACTGACCCTTAACATAGCCAAATGTAATGTATTGCGAATACATAGAAAGAAGGATCCTTTATTGTATGATTATATGATAGCGGAACAAACACTGGTAGCAGTTACTTCTATAAAATATCTGGGAGTATGCGTGCGGAACGATTTGAAGTGGAATGATCATATAAAATTAATTGTTGGTAAGGCGGGTACCAGGTTGAGATTCATTGGGAGAGTCCTTAGAAAATGTAGTGAATCAACAAAGGAGGTGGCTTACAAAAGACTCGTTCTAACTATACTTGAGTATTGCTCATCAGTGTGGGATACGTACCAGATCGGGTTGACGGAGGAGATAGAGAAGATCCAAAGAAGAGCGGCGCGTTTCGTCGCAGTGTTATTTGGTAAGCGTGATAGCGTTACGGAGATGTTTAGCAAACTCAAGTGGCAGACTCTGCAAGAGAGACGCTCTGCATCGCGGTGTAGCTTGCTATCCAGGTTTCGAGAGGGTGCGTTTCTGGATGAGGTATCGAATATATTGCTTCCCCCTACTTATACCTCCCGAGGAGATCACGAATGTAAAATTAGAGATATTCCAGCGCGCACGGAGGCTTTCCGGCAGTCGTTCTCCCCGCGAACCATACGCGACTGGAACAGGAAAGGGAGGTAATGACAGTGGCACGTAAAGTGCCCTCCGCCACACACCATTGGGTGGCTTGTGGAGTATAAATGTAGATGTAGAAGTGAATGCCGTCGGTCACTGCGTTGCCCGTGGTGAGAGGTGCCGCCTGAAATGTGGTATTCTCGGCACACTCGGAACTTGGAAGCTCCAAGTACTATTCCTCCTTCGAATTCTGTTAATTCGTATTGTGCAGCCATAATCACGTCGGAAACCTTTCACATGAATCCCCTGAGTAGAAATGACAGCTGCGCCCATGCACTGCCCTTTCATACGTTATTCACATGTTACTACCGCCATCTATATACACTCCTGGAAATTGAAATAAGAACACCGTGAATTCATTGTCCCAGGAAGGGGAAACTTTATTGACACATTCGTGGGGTCAGATACATCACATGATCACACTGACAGAACCACAGGCACATAGACACAGGCAACAGAGCATGCACAATGTCGGCACTAGTACAGTGTATATCCACCTTTCGCAGCAATGCAGGCTGCTATTCTCCCATGGAGACGATCGTAGAGATGCTGGATGTAGTCCTGTGGAACGGCTTGCCATGCCATTTCCACCTGGCGCCTCAGTTGGACCAGCGTTCGTGCCGGACGTGCAGACCGCGTGAGACGACGCTTCATCCAGTCCCAAACATGCTCAATGGGGGACAGATCCGGAGATCTTGCTGGCCAGGGTAGTTGACTTACACCTTCTAGAGCACGTTGGGTGGCACGGGATACATGCGGACGCGCATTGTCCTGTTGGAACAGCAAGTTCCCTTGCCGGTCTAGGAATGGTAGAACGATGGGTTCGATGACGGTTTGGATGTACCGTGCACTATTCAGTGGCCCCTCGACGATCACCAGTGGTGTACGGCCAGTGTAGGAGATCGCTCCCCACACCATGATGCCGGGTGTTGGCCCTGTGTGCCTCGGTCGTATGCAGTCCTGATTGTGGCGCTCACCTGCACGGCGCCAAACACGCATACGACCATCATTGGCACCAAGGCAGAAGCGACTCTCATCGCTGAAGACGACACGTCTCGATTCGTCCCTCCATTCACGCCTGTCGCGACACCACTGGAGGCGGGCTGCACGATGTTGGGGCGTGAGCGGAAGACGGCCTAACGGTGTGCGGGACCGTAGCCCAGCTTCATGGAGACGGTTGCGAATGGTCCTCGCCGATACCCCAGGAGCAACAGTGTCCCTAATTTGCTGGGAAGTGGCGGTGCGGTCCCCTACGGCACTGCGCAGGATCCTACGGTCTTGGCGTGCATCCGTGCGTCGCTGCGGTCCGGTTCCAGGTCGACGGGCACGTGCACCTTCCGCCGACCACTGGCGACAACATCGATGTACTGTGGAGACCTCACGCCCCACGTGTTGAGCAATTCGGCGGTACGTCCACCCGGCCTCCCGCATGCCCACTATACGCCCTCGCTCAAAGTCCGTCAACTGCACATACGGTTCACGTCCACGCTGTCGCGGCATGCTACCAGTGTTAAAGACTGCGATGGAGCTCCGTATGCCACGGCAAACTGGCTGACACTGACGGCGGCGGTGCACAAATGCTGCGCAGCTAGCGCCATTCGACGGCCAACACCGCGGTTCCTGGTGTGTCCGCTGTGCCGTGCGTGTGATCATTGCTTGTACAGCCCTCTCGCAGTGTCCGGAGCAAGTATGGTGGGTCTGACACACCGGTGTCAATGTGTTCTTTTTTCCATTTCCAGGAGTGTATTTACATATCGCTATGCGAGACTTCTGTCACCTCAGTGTATATGTTGACCTTTAGTGCTTTTGAAGTGCTTTTTATGTAGAAGTAACATAGACAGTCCGATGATTGGTGCTTTACTCTCGAAACGCGTTGCTGTGGATTATGTTCCTGATACACTGAAGCGCCAAAGAACTTGGTATAGGCAAGCGTATTCAAATACAGAGGTGTGTAAACAGGCAGAATACGGTGTTGGGTTCTGCGACGCCTGCCCCATTTTTTACACTGGTTACTGCTTCTACAATGGCATGTTTATCAAGATTTAAGTCAGCTTGAACGTGGTATTATAAACGACGCAAGAGAGATGGGACATAGCATCTCCGAGGTAGCGACGAAGTGGAGATTATCCCTTACGACCATTTGACGAGCATACCGTGAATATCAGGAATTCAGTAAAACATCAGATCTCAGACATTGGTGTTGCCGGAAATAGATCCTGCAAGAACGTGACCAACGACAACTGAAGAGAATCTTCCGCAAACTGCTGCAGATTTCAATGCTGGGCTATCAACAAGTGTCGGCGTGCGAACCTTTCAACGAAACGTGATCGGTATGAGCTTTCGGAGCTGAAGGCCCACTCGTGTAACCTTGATGACTGCACGATACAAAGCTTTACGCCTCGTCTCGGTCCGTCAACACCGACATTGGACTGTTGATGACTGGAAACAAGTTGCAAGTCTCGTTTCAAATTGTATCGAGCGGATCCGTGTACGGAGACAAGCTTATGAGTCCATGGCCTCTGCAGCAGGGCACTATTAAAGTTTGTGGAGGCTCTGTAATGGTTTGGGGCGTGTGCAGTTGGAGTTATATGGAATCCCTGATAAGTCTAGATAGGATTCTGACAGGTGGCACGTACTTAAGAGTCCTCTCTGATCACCTGCCTCCATTCACGTCCATTGTGCATTCCGACGTACTTGGTAAATTCCAGCAGAACAATGCGACACCCCACACGTCCATAATTGCTAGAGTGACTCCAGGAACACTCTTCTGCATTTAAACAGTTCCGATGGCCACCAGACTCCGCAGACGTGAACATTATTGAGCATATCTGGGATGCCTTGCAACGTTCTGTTCAGAAGAAATCTCCACGCTTGTACTCTTACAGTTTTATGGACAGCCCTGCAGGTTCATGGTGTCAGTCCCCTCCAGCACTGCTTCACACATTAGTCGAGTCCATACCACGTCGTGTTGCGGCACTTCTGCGAGCCCTCGGGGACACGATATTAGGCAGTTTCTTTGGCTCTTCAGTGTATTAGTGGTTGTATGCTAAAATACGTATTTATAACGAATAGCTTAACAATCGCCATCCCCGGTGTTTGCGATGGAAAATATTAGATTTAATTTTACTTATTAATTGTAGTCTTCCGTTTGGTTGATGCCCCTCTCAGCCGTATGATTTAAAACTTTAATAGTAGGTGTGGATCACTGAAAAATGTTCATTGTCATTCCATTGCTAAGGATCTGTATTAATGAGCTTGCCACCCAAATCAAAAATCAAATCTGGTAAAAATACCCTTATTAGAAACGAACTGTTCAGTTCCATTACTGATGTGTAATAACTATTTCTGGAATGTGATAGATTTCTATGCCGATATCCTAATATTGTCTTCAGAACGTCCTGCTCACAATTCAGTACAATGACCATTTTCATTTTTTATTCAGAAGACGAATTAGTATCAAACAAGGGAGGGTGGTGGAATAAGAGACTGGTACCATAAATGGTCTTTCAGAGTCGAGAGCGAGAGAGAGAGAGAGAGAGAGGGAGAGAGAGAGAGAGAGCGAGAGAGCGAGAGATAAATATCACGACTGAGCTGACTTTGTGAAGGATTTGAAATAATACTGAAAATCAAATACGGCGTCTTGGCTTCAACAGGAGCACTGAGGCTTCATAAGTGTCTTAAACATTCATAGTGATAAAGAAGTTACGAATATGACAAAATGCATTCTCTTCTTGTGACCATATTTCAAATTAACGACGAATATAACAATAAGTAACTTTCGGCTTTGGATGTTCATTATTTGGATAGCCTCTTGGGGCCCAGATATACAGGATTAGCCAAAATTGTGTCAACACTCAAATGGCAGAAACAATTTACTAACTTTACCTGCATCTGGCGAAATACAGTGAATGTGTTAAGTGACATGCTGCAAGTACTAAATACCTGCGAATTCAAACTGTTCGTCATCGCCGGCCGGAGTGGCCGAGCGTTTCTAGGCGCTACAGTCTGGAACCGCGCGACCGCTACGGACGCAGGTTCGAATCCTGCCTCGGGCATGGATGTGTGTGATGTCCTTAGGTTAGTTAGGTTTAAGTAGTCCTAAGTTCTAGGGGACTGATGACCTCAGAAGTTAAGTCCCATAGTGCTCAGAACCATTTGATTTTTGTTCGTCGTCACGTTCAACAAACAAAAACCTTTAACATCAGCATTTAAAGCCCGTACAGGTATTTCACTGTGAATGGATATCATCATATCCCGTATACAGTCTTTTGGGTCACTGATGTTGCGAACTTTTCTTCTGTAAACACTCTTCTTTAACCATGCCCTTTAACGAGAAATCGCATGGTGTTGAGACAGAAAATGCGGAGGTACGCCCAATTGTCCATCACGACCAATCCGTCTACGTGGAAACGCCGCACCAAGTTAAGTCTCTCATAGCACAATCCCGGAGCATTGGAGCGCCACCGTCTTAGAAGTACGGTGCACGGCGTCAGTGGTGGTTTGCTGCAACATCTGTTAAGTAGACGTCAGATGTTACTTTTCGCCAATCAAAAATGTAGGGCCCGTTTACTCCAGAGACGGTCACAGCTCGCCAAACATTCACTTTGAGGGACACATGTCCATGCTACCGAATGACTCGTGGGTTTTCGGTGGCCCAGAAAATCGTGTTATGTCAGTTCACAAATCCAGTTGTGTGAACAGTGATTTCATCTCTGAAAGCATTCCATTCAGAATATCCTGTGGGATATTCGCCATTACAGCTAAAGTGTGGCAGCATTCCACCAACTTACGGTTCTACATCGATGTTAAAGCTTGGGCGTCTTGAATGTGGTATGGTCTCATCCCAAGATCGTGTTTCAAGATGCGCCACACTACTTTTTTGAGGAATTCCTGCTTCCAATCTGCACCGTACTCTTGATTTAGAAGGGCTCTGCAACATGGCTTCTTGTACAACGACGATGTTTTGTTCACGTCTTCCTAACTACTTCATAACTTTTGTTCTCAATCCGTCGATTGGTTGACAGCATATCACATCTCCCGTTTCTCCCTAACTTCCCCAAGTCGCTTTAACTCAGTGTTTTTACAAGTATGTCTTATGTTATCTTACCTGCTATGGCTTTCCCCGTGGAAAGGCAATATGTTATATTAATATATTTACGTCGCGCCATGTAAGTCGTGGCTTATTATAAAATTGAGAAGCTCTGTTCGGCGAGCCGTACTTCCGGAAATCAGAAATCTAGTGCTTTTGTCTGTCTGTTCCGGCGGCGAAGTGAACGGACCAACGTTTTACTCCAGGAGGAATTTGAAATGTCAAGGCCGCCCTCAGTGAGGGGCAGCAGAGTCCAGCGCCGCCCCCCCCCCCCCCCTGGCCTACCCCCTCCCTCTCACCC
Source organism: Schistocerca nitens (assembly GCF_023898315.1). Classification (NCBI taxonomy): domain Eukaryota; kingdom Metazoa; phylum Arthropoda; class Insecta; order Orthoptera; family Acrididae; genus Schistocerca; species Schistocerca nitens. The sequence goes on along the minus strand of NC_064622.1, from coordinate 394,080,622 downwards.
GGCCCTAGCGAAAAAAGGAAAGTCCTTGCAAACCGGACTCACATCCTGCCCCGGTTCCGCAACAAGCGAAAAAAGCCAGAGCACACAACGGATATTGATTAATAACAAGTATACATACAGCCGTTTTGTCGTGAAATCTCAACACTATTTAGTCGTTCACTGCGGAACATAACATGACTCGCGGTTCGCATGAAACTTGAAAAACACGCGTTTACTTGTACGGAATGAGCAGAGGTTCAGAAGATGAGTTTCACGCCGCACCTGATTATTATCGTTACTATGCAATTTATCGATAGGTTTTGCTCCCTCCGTTCCTTAATATTCCTCCACTCGGATTTTGACTCATCTACGTTATTGAAGAGTGCTTCATTGGTAAAAAAAAAAAGTCTGTCCATGATATCTTTAGCACTCTTCTCCAGGCCTTAAATCCGTCATTAGTCATTCACAACGTGTTTATCGCATTGAAACACGCCAAACGTGGTTGTTGCGTTCCCAGGAACGAGCGGGCACATTACACAGAGCGTGCTCTCCAATGGCAGTTGTCAGCTACGTCTGGCATACAAACACAAGGTTAATGTACTAAAATGACCCGTGTAAAATGGCTGTTTTATCTTTGTTAACGATCCCCGAAGATCTGGGGGAAAATTTGGGAAGCCCCATGTGGACGCGTCGATGGATTGAACGATGTACTCTCACGCATTTTATACAAAAAACTGTTCAGACATTCCAAAGCATGTTTGCTCCTTTACCCCAATTTGCTCTATTTGTGGCCATTAACTGGCATTTAGTTAAGACATCTGCTACCAAAAACGACGCTTTTTTTTATAAATCTTCGATGAGCCTGTGCCTTGAAATTGAATATTTTCAGAGCACACAATTTTGAATACGAAAAGCCTTAAACCACCAAAATGATGTTTCCCATTATTTTATTGTGACAAATGGTACCAAACACGAATCGTCTACAGACCCCCTGTAACACCATATATTCATAGCAAATAAGTTACAATGTATATGGGCTTAAACTACAAACAGTTTAATCCAGTATGGCATTTCCTAAATTTGATGAAAGATATACTATATGGAAACCACAACTTGGCACGCGGACTCACTGATTCTGATCGCTCGCAGTCGGGAGACTTCGTGCCTAGGTGATTTGGAGATATTAGTTGCCAACCGTACAGCCTATTATTAAACGGCGTTAACTGCATTGTCGACAGGGATGAGACATCAGTAGATAAATAGCTATGTAATCGATGTGCATTTTCAACTTCTCGCGGCGTAATGAATAATCCATTAAATTTCGGGCATGCAGCCGCGCGAATAAAATTTCTTCTACTGATATTTCGGCCGCGTATCGTCCGGCCATCTTCAGAGCGAGTCAAGTCTTGTGACTCGCTCTGAAGATGGCCGGACGATACGCGGCCGAAATATCAGTAGAAGAAATTTTATTTGCGCGGCTGCATGCCCGAAATTTAATGGATTAGCTATGTAATCGATTATTGTCGCTCTAAAACCGAGATCGATAGTTAATCGAATGAAAAATATCTTTTCTTCGATATGTCGTTGACAAAAAGTTAATTTTTGGATTCAGAGTGTAATTATGATTGCACGAAATGTGTTGAACTGTGGAGGGTGGATTTTGCGAATTAATAAAAAATTAAGGAAAACCACATTTAATTATACATTATGTTACATACAAATAGAGAAATTCTACAAAAATAACAAAAAATTATACTAAGGTATGATAAAATAGAAAAAATCGTTACCAAAAATCAGTCAAAATACAAATAATCTGATAGAGGGAAAATCAGTTCCAAAATGTATTTTCTAAGTAAATTTTAAAAAGTTACTAAAAAGTTACTTTGTCACCATGTTTGCTTTTAACCTACTTCTCTGAGCAGAACTCACTTCACCACCTTTTGCAAATAGTCTTTCTGCTGGAATTAAATTTCCTGGGTGTCAGATACAGACTGGAACTGTGTTGAGACATTTCCTTCCAAATAGTGAATGGGTTATCTCCTAACCGTCTAGGGTGTGGAATTTGCAAATAAAGTGATACTTCTGGGAAAGTGTCTTCAGTGTCTAGTTATTCTCTCGTTTTATCTTCCGTATCTAAAAACGTAATAATTTGTTTTATTATTGTATTAATAATATGCATATTTTATCAGATTAGATTTTGTTATATTAAGTTACAAAGTGGGACAAATAAGTGGCCCAGACGCTTGGATACGATTGGACATGAATGTATGCATATGAACACACTCCTCTGAATCATAATATCTACTGTGCCACCTTTTTGGAATGTCTGAAATTAGCTCTGTCTTCGAACAACCTGTCAGCGTCCTCAAATGGTTGCTCGCTGCTACATTATGTTCAAACCAAGTAAATACAGCTCTGATTTTGACGAATGTCTTAGAGTCCTTCTACAGAGGACAATGTTTTCTCATATACAAGGTATGACATATGAGCAAAACAATGGATATGGTGTTGGTGAGAAAATTGTCACCGGTGCCCTGATCATATTTACTCCAGTGTCTTTAACTACAGCTGTGGCCTTATCATGGGGTATTTCGAACTGTTCACAAACCTTTTTCAGAACATGAGAAGTATAGTACGAGATATGCCGCTCTCGAAGTTTAAAAAGTCCTATTGAAACTGATCTTATTTCATCGCTGACAGGAAGCACTTAGTGGACAGTGAGAATCATAAAACTTTTTGTTTGATATATTCGGTCCATACATCTGACGTTAAGGTTACTGTTGTTACCTCACTTGATTCTTGCTGAAGCTACAAACGAAGGATTTCATATTTTTCGCTTATTACAAATGTTTCTCTGGTTGGTGTTTTACTCAAAGGAGTTAAAAGTTTTATAAGACAGATGAAACAAAATCGCTCCATTTATTTACTGTGGTCTTTCTCCTCTCCCTCCTCCTCCTCCTCCTCCTCCTCCTCCTCCAAAAGAGGGTACATTTTTCAAAGCAGCAGCGATACCTCCTTTCATACAATTTGAATAAGCAGCTGACGAAGTCAAAGTAATTATTAGGCTAGAAGTGGAACTGGGAGGTCTGGTTTCTACATCAGTAATATCGGGGATTAACTTCGTAGTTGTTTTCCTCGTCTAGCCTGCAGCCGTCTGGCCTTGTCAGAAGTGTTCCTAGAAGTTCGGAGTACCTTCCCAAAATAATTGCACTTCACTCTTTTACTATAATTTGGTTTAAAACGTTTCCACACATCACTTTTGAAAGACATTTTTCTTATCTACGAACAGTACAAATAGAAGAGGCTTCGAGGATTATATTTCCACCGACATTACTTTTCAGTGAGAGGTGGTTATGAAAATAACGAGCACTGAAAATTTCTCTGACATCGTCACAGCAAAAAATTGTAGTTACTGTCCTTATGTAAATATTTCAATATTGGAAAAAAAAGGCCGGCCGGAGTGGCCGAGCGGTTCTAGGCGCTACAGTCTGGAACCGCGCGGCCGCTACGGTAGCAGGTTCGAATCCTGCCTCGGCCATGGATGTGTGTGATGTCCTTACGTTAGTTAAGTTTAAGTAGTTCTAAGTTCTAGGGGACTAATGACCTCAAAAATTAAGTCCCATAGTGCTCAGAGCCATTTTTTTAAAAAAGAAATAAGGGTTGCTTTGTCTCTATTATGAATTGGTGATGGTCATGATGATGATGATGATGATGATGATGATGATAGACTACATCGCCACAAAATATCGATACTACTGATACATCGGCTATAAAAATATAAGTATAGTGTAACTCTATCCGATATATCGCTGTCCGACATCCCATCCTTAATTGCAGTATCCTTCGTCGCTGAGCCTGCCTAGATACTTAAAACCACCGACTTGTTTAAAGTTCTTTTCACCCAATTTACTTTTGCTGCTGTTGGTGTTGTGTTACGTATCATGGTTTCGGTTATCTTCCATTTCCCTATTATATAGTTCCTAAAACATCTAAATCTATGGTCTTCTGTAGGCTGTGTTCAGTTCGGCTAATGCTGCTACATCATCTTGAAATCTAAGAATATTTTGTGTTTTGCACGAGTATATATATTGCTTTGACCTACGTAACTTCGTATTTATTTATTGCGTCTTAATTGAAAATACAACTGTAATGGCGAAAGATGGCATTTTTGGCGAACGCTTAAGGAGCTGGACAAAAATCTAAATCTCTACATTATACTCCGCAAGCCACTTAACGATGTGTGTCGGAGACCACCCCCCACCCCGCAGAAATTGTTGAGCATTCTCTAACGCTCTCGCGCCGACTAAACGACTCAGAGACGAAACGCACCGCTCTTTGTTGGTTTACATCTATCACTTCTACCTCGTAAGGATCCCAGACTGATTAACAATACTCAAGAATCGGTCGAAAGGCGCCTTGTAATGACACCATTCGTGGGTCAATTACCCTTGGGAGTTTCTTCTTACGAATCTGCCTGGCATATGCTTTTCCTGCTGTTTGTTTTGTTTTGTGTTGTCTTTCCACGTAAGGTTGCTCTGCATCGTTACTCGTACATAACTTACGGTAGACACTGTTTCCAGCAATTTGTCATCAAAATAATTATGAAAAATCCGCCTCGATTGCACAAACTACCTGGTGTTTACCTAGGTTTCAGCGTGGGTAACCACGCCTTCCTGAGAACAAATATAAAACAGCTTGCCTAAATAGGCATAGTCAAAGGCTAAAATCAACACCTACAGCGGCAAGACACCATAAATGTTTTTATAAATACACGGTACATGTGTACCAAGTCACTAATATTACTTATCTCAACCCTGTGTATGCTGCGTCTTCGAGTTCGGTGGAGAGCCTGTGACCATCGTACGTTGGCTGGGGCGCTGCAATGCTGAAAGTTCTTAAATTTGTCATCAATAGTGCCGTTGTACAGTAGTGGATTTCTTTTTCTGCGTATGCGCAATAGTTACACTTATTTACGTTCGGGGTTATCTGCCACTACTTGTATTATTCATCAATCCTTTGAGGTAGTTCTGCAAATAGATACTGCCTTGTAGACAACAGCGTCACCTGCGAACAGTCTTAATGAGCTTTCTACTAGATCATTTATATACATTGTAAACAATAACGGTCCTATCACACTTCCTTGCAGTATTCCGGAAATTATCTTTACTTCTGTCGATTTTGTTGCGATCAGAGCGACGTGCTGATTTCCGTCAGCAAGGAAGTCTCGAACCCAGTTGCAAAACTGCTCCGATACTCGATAAGCTCAATTTTTTTCACTACACGGCAGTGCCTTCCTGAAGTCAAGGAACACGGCATCTGAACGCTATTGTCTAAAGCGACATGCATCTCACAGAGGAAACGACCGAGCTGAATTTCGCAAGGTCTCTGTCTGTGGAATCCATGTTGATTTTTATAGAGGACATTTTAGCTCGCCGAAACCGTCATAATTACTCAGTGTAAAACATACTCCAAAACTCGACGGATTGACGTTAACTATATCTGCCAATAATTACGTGCGTCTTGACCTTCTTGAATGTGGGAACGGCCTGCGCTTTTTCCAGATATCCTTCGTTGCTCCAGCGACCTGCGATATACACTGTGATCAAAAGTATCCGGACACCTGGCTGAAAATGACTTAAAAGTTCGTGGCACCCTCCATCGGTAATGCTGGAATTCAATATGGTGTTGGCCCACCCTTAGCCTTGATGGCAGGTTCCACTCTCTCAGGTACACGTTCAGTCAGGTGCTGGAAGGTTTCTTGGGGAATGGCAGCCCATTCTTCACGGAGTGCTGCACTGAGGAGAGCTATCGATGTCGGTCGGTGAGGCCTGACACGGACTGGTGTTCTATAGGATTCAGGTCAGGACTGTGTGCAGGTCAGTCCATTACCGGGAAGTTATTGTCGTGTAACCACTCCGCCATAGGCCGTGCATGATGAACAGGTGCTCGATCGTGTTGAAAGATGCAATCGCCATCCCCGAATTTCTCTTTAACAGTGGGAAGCAAGAAGGTGCATAAAACATCAATGTAGGCCTTGCTGTGATAGTGCCACGCAAAACAACAAGGGGTGCAAGCCTCCTCCATGAGAAACACGACTACACAATACCACAACCGAAATTTACTGTTGGCTCTACACACGCTGGCAGATGACGTTCATAGGGCATTTGCCATACCCACATCCTGCCATTGGATCGCCACATTTTGTACCGTGATTCGTCACTCCACACAACGTTTTTCCACTGTTCACTCGTCCAATGTTTACGCTCCTTACACAAGGCAAGGCGTCGTTTGGCATTTACCGGCGTGATGTGTGGCTGATGAGCAGCCGCTCGACCATGAAATCAAAGTTTTCTCACCTCCTGCCTAACTATCGTAGTACTTTGCAGTGGATCCTGATGCAGTCTGGAATACCTGTGTGATGGTCTGGATAGATGTCTGCCTATTAAACATTACGACCCTTTTCAACTGTCGGCGGTTTGTCAGTCAACGGACGAGGTCAGCCTGTACGCTTTAGTGCTGCACGTGTCCCTTCACGTTTCCACTTCGCTATCTCGTCGGGAACAGTGGACCTAGGGATGTTTAGGAGTGTGGAAATCTCGCGTACAGACGTATGATAAAAGTGACGTACAATCACCCGACCATTGTCGAAGTCCGTGAGTTTCGCGGAGCGCTCCGTTCTGTTCTCTCACGATGTCTAATGATTACTGAGGTCGCTGATATGGTACCTGGCAGTAGGTGGCAGCAAAATGCACCTAATAAAAAAATCGTATGTTTTTTGGGGTGTCCGGATAATTTTCGGCACATAGTGCTTCTGCTGGAAAGGGAGCAAATTATTTCGCATATTCTTTGTGGAATCTTACAGGTATCTAATCTAGTCTCAATAGCTTTGCACTACTAAGCGATTGTCTTTGCTTTTCTATTCCGCGATCAGTTATCTAAATACACTCCTGGAAATGGAAAAAAGAACACATTGACACCGGTGTGTCAGACCCACCATACTTGCTCCGGACACTGCGAGAGGGCTGTACAAGCAATGATCACACGCACGGCACAGCGGACACCAGGAACCGCGGTGTTGGCCGTCGAATGGCGCTAGCTGCGCAGCATTTGTGCACCGCCGCCGTCAGTGTCAGCCAGTTTGCCGTGGCATACGGAGCTCAATCGCAGTCTTTAACACTGGTAGCATGCCGCGACAGCGTGGACGTGAACCGTATGTGCAGTTGACGGACTTTGAGCGAGGACGTATAGTGGGCATGCGGGAGGCCGGGTGGACGTACCGCCGAATTGCTCAACACGTGGGGCGTGAGGTCTCCACAGTACATCGATGTTGTCGCCAGTGGTCGGCGGAAGGTGCACGTGCCCGTCGACCTGGGACCGGACCGCAGCGACGCACGGATGCATGCCAAGACCGTAGGATCCTACGCAGTGCCGTAGGGGACCGCACCGCCACTTCCCAGCAAATTAGGGACACTGTTGCTCCTGGGGTATCGGCGAGGACCATTCGCAACCGTCTCCATGAAGCTGGGCTACGGTCCCGCACACCGTTAGGCCGTCTTCCGCTCACGCCCCAACATCGTGCAGCCCGCCTCCAGTGGTGTCGCGACAGGCGTGAATGGAGGGACGAATGGAGACGTGTCGTCTTCAGCGATGAGAGTCGCTTCTGCCTTGGTGCCAATGATGGTCGTATGCGTGTTTGGCGCCGTGCAGGTGAGCGCCACAATCAGGACTGCATACGACCGAGGCACACAGGGCCAACACCCGGCATCATGATGTGGGGAGCGATCTCCTACACTGGCCGTACACCACTGGTGATCGTCGAGGGGACACTGAATAGTCATCGAACCCATCGTTCTACCATTCCTAGACCGGCAAGGGAACTTGCTGTTCCAACAGGACAATGCACGTCCGCATGTATCCCGTGCCACCCAACGTGCTCTAGAAGGTGTAAGTCAACTACCCTGGCCAGCAAGATCTCCGGATCTGTCCCCCATTGAGCATGTTTGGGACTGGATGAAGCGTCGTCTCACGCGGTCTGCACGTCCAGCACGAACGCTGGTCCAACTGAGGCGCCAGGTGGAAATGGCATGGCAAGCCGTTCCACAGGACTACATCCAGCATCTCTACGATCGTCTCCATGGGAGAATAGCAGCCTGCATTGCTGCGAAAGGTGGATATACACTGTACTAGTGCCGACATTGTGCATGCTCTGTTGCCTGTGTCTATGTGCCTGTGGTTCTGTCAGTGTGATCATGTGATGTATCTGACCCCAGGAATGTGTCAATAAAGTTTCCCCTTCCTGGGACAATGAATTCACGGTGTTCTTATTTCAATTTCCAGGAGTGTATTTGCCATTTCTACGTTCGTAAGATGGTTGCAAGAAGGCACCATGTTAGATCTCCCGCGGTGAAACAGTTTCGAAAAAGTAAATTCGGTATTTTGGGCTTCTCCCTGTTATCTTCCGTTTCTGAGCCAATATGGTCACTGAATGAATGAATGAATGAATGAATAGAAGGTTCGAACCGCTTACTGATTTTATGTAAGACCCAAGCTACTTACAATTTTTAGCCTGATCAGATGAAAAATTTTACTTCCAGTCACTGAACACCTATCCCATTATTCTCCTGAAGCTCATTTTCGCTTCGTTCAGCTTTTGTTTGTCAGCTAGGTTTACACTTCTCTGTTTAACGTAGCAGTTTTCTAACGTGGCCGTTAAACCACTGTTGGTCTTTTTCATCCCTTAAGAACGATGATTTTGAATTTTTGCCATTTGTGTTCTATGTCTTCATTCTTAGCACTGAATATTTGATACTGATAAGTGAGAAACTCTGCAATTTGTATCCTGCCACTCTTGGCAAGCAAAAATATTTTCTTAGCCTTCCTTGTAAAACCCATTGTCCTAGCTGTTGTCACAGCCTTATCACTGATACCTTGCTCTACTTTAACCGATTCGATACGTTCATGTGTGTTTGCTGCTAGGAGACCTAAGACGTTTGGTTCACGTGGTGGTTCTCTAATAACATGTTCCGAGTCATTTCCGGAGGAGACATTCAGAATTCTGTCCCTGGCACCAGTTTTGATAGCATGACTCTCCCAATCTAAACTTGACAATTTGGAGGCACCCCCGATCTCCCGCCCCCCCCCCGCCCCCAATTTAACAGCATTATCAAGAAAATTGCTAACGACATTCAGCATTCTGCAAGCTCGCTCTCTCTCTCTCTCTCTCCTTTTTTTCTATTTTTTTTTTTTTTTTTTTTTTTCAATTCCCCATCGGGGCGGGCTGGCAGCAGCATAGGCGCTGCTCTTCAGCCGAAAGACATAGAACAAAACAATAGAAGACATTTAAAAACAGCAAAGGAGAGAAGAAGGTGAACATAGATATAAAAAAGGGGGAACATCATGGAAGGCAATAGACAAAAACGGGGTGACTGTAAAATGGAGATAAAAAACTGTTTAAAAGTAGCACACACAAAAAGCCACACACTGCGACGGTTAAAAGAGCACAAGGCACAGTATGACTGGAACATAAAGGTAGCGACGGATGGCGTAGCACATAACATAACACTGATGGCGAACCTCAAGACAGGACACAATTAAAATCACACCTCTTGACGCACACGAGAAACAGCACTAAACACAACACTGATGTGGCACACTGATGATGAGCAATACAGAGGATCTGCCAGGCGCTAGGAGATGAGGGAGACCTGACGAAGGGAGGGAGGGGAAGAGATGTGGGAGGTGAGCGGGGGGCGCGCGGAAGAGGGCCAGGTAGGGAGGGATGAGGGAAGGAGAGAGGCAAGTATGGGGTGCAGGGTCTCAGGGGAGGGGGGGGGGGAGGAAAATCCGCTCTGGGAGAAGGAGGAAAGAGGAAAAGGGGGCCCTAGGGAGGGGGGGGGGAAACAAGGCCAGGTTATAGCTCGAAGGAAGGATAGATGTCACGGCGAAGTTCGTCATCCGGGAGGGGGAGGCGTTGGAAATTGCCCTGATGAAGGAGATGGAGGGTGTGGAGGTGGAGAGAGGGAGGGATACAGCGATAGAGGCGCGGCAAGGGGCAGGGGGTGGAGAGGAAGGAAGAAACCAGAGGGTGGGGGGGATCAAGCCTGCGAACAATGTAAAGGATGCGGAGATGTTGGAGGAACAGGAGGAGGTGGGGGAAGGGGATCAGTTCATACAGGAGCCGTGTGGGGGAAGGAAGGCGGATACAGAAGGCAAGGCGGAGCGCATGGCGTTCAAGGATTTGGAGGGCCTTGTAAAAGCGGGTGGGGGCGGAGATCCAGGCAACGCTGGCATAACAGAGGATGCAAGCTCTCTGTGAAGCGCTCTACTTATATAGCTCCTGATTAGACGTGTTGATACAATAACGATATATCGATATTCTTCCCAAGAAACATCGATAATACCGGCGATATTCATTCAGTGGATACATCGAAATCAAAATGGCAATATAGAGTGCCGATATTCTTATTTTTTATATATATATAATTTTTTTTTATCGGTGCATATTTGAGATTCTTCTTTTGGAATTTGTAGTGGAACTTAATTTTACTTTCACTGTGTGAACGAGTCTTAAGACTTTCTGAGCTTTCATCACGACTATTTTTTCTCTTCGACTGTGTGAAGACTGGTATATATGGCACATAAGTGGAAGTCCGACTGCACTGGGTGTTGCGGTGTGGATAGAATAAGAAGATTACCGACGTGAAGAAATGGTAGACCAGTTACGCTAAGAAACTATTTTCAACGCAACTAGTGTGCCGTTTCTTCACATCGGCAGTCTTCAAAAACTGTGATGAAAGTGATGAACAAAAATCTGTATGACAAGATTGGTCTTTGCAGTCGGCGGAGCCGTGTGAGGGGAAACGCTAACATAATCGGCACAACCAGCAGAAACGGCAACGTTTAGCTGCACCGGGCAATTTTGACACTAAAACTGATAGGTCGTTGGCATTGGCAGAAATGAAAGAGAGAAGTCGACAGTAAGTGTTCCGGACAAATCCGATATGTGACGCACCCATCGGACACCTTTTATTGTGCCACTGACATGCAGTTGCCACTGTTAGCAAAGAGGTTATCGCCAAGAGTGAACGTGCATCGGTTACCTTTCACTTCTTGTTCGAAGGGGGATAGGTAGGCTGCTAGTTCGTTGATGTACAGAATATCTAATACTTAACCCTCTGCTGGGCACGTGGGGTCTTTCGCGACCCCATACCACTTACACTTCTTGCACTTCATTATTTACTGGACCTGCAACGCTCATGGTCCCCGACACCTCTCCCGTAGTTACGATCTATATGACTACTATTCAGAAATACCGTTAATTAACTATTTCTTTAATTTATGATGACTTAGTTTAAGAATCAACGAAAATGGGCACTTGAGGTCTTCAAAGAACCAAGCTGGTTTAACTGACTCATTGTTTCCAGAAAATGGCTGAAGTTGGCAGAACTTATGAACAGTGAAGGTTACTCAGTTGTTAAGCTTCAGACGGCATTCTTGATGCCAGGGAAGTGGATGATGGCTGACATTATTACGTAAGCATATTATTTGTTTTCAAATCTTAAGAGTTTTGCATACATGTATGATGTTATTCATATGAAGAAAGAAATGTCTGTTCATTATAACTTAACCAATTCAAAATATGAAAGCTATGGGAACTGTAGGAAAAATTGTTTTCTTATAACTTAGGTTAGAATGTAAATATAGGATTAATTTTTTGTTTAGGGTTGGTGGAAAACTTGTTTGGGGTGAAGAAACTGAGATCATCCTTCTTCAGATGTAGGATGATGCTGATGTCGATAATGAAAGTATTTATGACCTGAATGATGATGAATAGTGGCCTTAGATAATGAAGAGAAGGAAGGCAGTGATGTAATGGAAGAGGAAGGGGAAGATATTGAAGATGTCATTCACAGTGACAATGATGTAAGTGTAACTAATGACAACACTACGAAATATTATTTCATTGGAAAAAAATGGAATGATTTGGTGCAAAGAGCTTCCAGATAAGTGCCGAATTCCATCTCATAATATAATTAATGATAAACTTGGTCCTAAAGTGGTACCACCTAGTTCACTAAAAGAAGTCCTAAAGCTCCTAATTACTCCGGAAATAAAATGACCGTTTTGGTAAGGGAAACTAACAAAGAGGCTAGGCGAGTGTACAAAATGTGGAATGGAGATTATCCTTGTGGTACAGCTAAGGTAAGTAAGAAACTAGATTCAGAAGAACAGAGGCGTACATTGGTTTTCTTATATCTTCTGGAGCTTACAAATCAGGGAGGGAGGACTTGAGTGAACAATGGAATGAAGAAGATGGCAGACCCATTTTCAGAGCAAGAATGCGCCTAAAAAGGTTTCAAGCTATCACACGTTTTCTCAGATATAACAATAAGGAAGCAAGAGAAGATCGTAGCATTCATGATAAATTAGCTGCATTTAGAGACATCTGGGAAACGTTCATTTCACAGCTTTCTTCCTGTACAGCCCAAGCTTTGACATAATTGTTGATGAACAGCTTGTTGCGTTTAGAGGGAAATGTCCATTTCGACAATACATGACAAGCAAGCCTGCTAAATATGGTATAAAAATATGGTGGGCCTACAATATTAGAAATGCATTTCCACTGAATGGACAGATTTACTTGGGAAAACATCCCGGCCAACAGAGAGAAGTAAATCAGGGTTCCAGTGTCATACGAGATCTAATTTCAAAATGGTTGAATAAGGGCCACAGTATTGTAGTTGACAATTTTTTCAGTAGCGTACTTAGAGTGAGAGAATTGCTGGCAGTGAAAACAACCTATTTCGGAACTCAAAGGAAAAACAAGATTGAAATAACTAAGGAGATGCAGCCATGTCGTTTGAGAGAAGTAAATTCCTCTGTTTGGATTCTCTGATTCCATATCACTAGTATCATGTGCGCCAAGGAAGTCATCAACTGTTATACTTTTCTCTCCTCTTCACTTATCACGAACTGTAGTTGGTCACGATAAGAAGCCAGAAGTAATAGAGCATTACAACAAACATAAGGGGGGGTGTTGACACCTTGCATCAACTTGTGGGCACCTATAGCGTGAAATGCAACACCAAGTGCTGGCCTCTTGTACTCTTCTATAATATGATCGACATTGCTAGAATCACTGCAATGATTATATGGTTGCATTATCACCCACAAAGCCTGACTTCAAATTAGAAGAGGCAGCAGTTCCCGTTGCAGTGCAGACAACATCTTGTGCATCCTCGCATCAACAGAAGAGAGCAAAAGTGCTCTTCTTGCTCTTGGATATGACAGACTGCATGTGAAGGTTGCTGTGTGTGGACGGGCTATTCCTGTAACCGAAATTGCAGATCTGAAGATGGTTCTAGAGGAACTGAAACCGGTCATGTGAATAAACATATTTGCAATCAAGACGGATTATAAGTAACATTGTATAATCAGTGATTGTGGTATCCCTTCAGATATTATGTCTGTTTTTGCAAAAATTGGTGCCAACATTTCTTGGTATCAGCTTCTGGCACACTGCTCAGTATTTACAGCTGAGCTCTTCACCCTGTATCAGGCCACGGAGTACATCTGATTACACAGGATTTTCAATTGTCCTCTGCTCAGGCACTCTCAGCACCCTTCAAAGTCTCTGTGCACTGTACACTGCCCATTCCTTACTGCAACGGGTCCAGGAAAACTGTCACTTGCTCACTCTTGGTGGAGCCACTGTGATGTTTATGTGGGTTCCCGGTTGTGTCAGTCTGCCAGGAAACGAGGCTGCCGACGCTGCTGTCCTCGTACCTCGGTCCACTAGTTCCTATATTCCCTCTGATCATCTCCGCATTGCCGCCTGTCAGGAGGTGGTGTCACTTTGGCATCATCATTGGTCCTCCCTTCCTGGGAATAAGCTACGCATTATTAAGTCTCTCCCACTAGCTTCGATGACAACCTCTCAGACCTCCTGCCAGGAGGAGGTCATTGTCCTGCGTTCCATATAGGGCACTGCCCTTTTAGCCATTGCCATCTGTTTACATGGCACTCCACCACCACTTTGTTCACACTTTGCTCAAGTTTTAACTATCTGCAATTTCCCGTCAGAATGCCCATTTTTTAACAATTTACAGGGTGTTTCAAAAATGACCGGTATATTTGAAACGGCAATAAAAACTAAACGAGCAGCGATAGAAATACACCGTTTGTTGCAATATGCTTGGGACAACAGTACATTTTCAGGCGGACAAACTTTCGAAATTACAGTAGTTACAATTTTCAACAACAGATGGCGCTGCAAGTGATGTGAAAGATATAGAAGACAACGCAGTCTGTGGGTGCGCCATTCTGTACGACGTCTTTCTGCTGTAAGCGTGTGCTGTTCACAACGTGTACGTGTGCTGTGGACAACATGGTTTATTCCTTAGAACAGAGGATTTTTCTGGTGTTGGAATTCCACCGCCTAGAACACAGTGTTGTTGCAACAAGACGAAGTTTTCAATGGAGGTTTAATGTAACCAAAGGACCGAAAAGCGATACAATAAAGGATCTGTTTGAAAAATTTCAACGGACTGGGAACGTGACGGATGAACGTGCTGGAAAGGTAGGGCGACCGCGTACGGCAACCACAGAGGGCAACGCGCAGATAGTGCAGCAGGTGATCCAACAGCGGCCTCGGGTTTCCGTTCGCCGTGTTGCAGCTGCGGTCCAAATGACGCCAACGTCCACGTATCGTCTCATGCGCCAGAGTTTACACCTCTATCCATACAAAATTCAAACGCGGCAACCCCTCAGCGCCACTACCATTGCTGCACGAGAAACATTCACTAACGATATAGTGCACAGCATTGATGACGGCGATATGCATGTGGGCAGCATTTGGTTTACTGACGAAGCTTATTTTTACCTGGATGGCTTCGTCAATAAACAGAACTGGCGCATATGGGGAACCGAAAAGCCCCATGTTGCAGTCCCATCGTCCCTGCATCCTCAAAAAGTACTGGTCTGGGCCGCCATTTCTTCCAAAGGAATCATTGGCCCATTTTTCAGATCCGAAATGATTACTGCATCACGCTATCTGGACATTCTTCGTGAATTTGTGGCGGTACAAACTGCCTTAGACGACACTGCGAACACCTCGTGGTTTATGCAAGATGGTGCCCGGCCACATCGCACGGCTGACGTCTTTAATTTCCTGAATGAATATTTCGATGATCGTGTGATTGCTTTGGGCTATCCGAAACATACAGGAGGTGGCGTGGATTGGCCTCCCTATTCGCCAGATATGAACCCCTGTGACGTCTTTCTGTGGGGACACTTGAAAGACCAGGTGTACCGCCAGAATCCAGAAACAATTGAACAGCTGAAGCAGTACATCTCATCTGCATGTGAAGCCATTCCGCCAGACACGTTGTCAAAGGTTTCGGGTAATTTCATTCAGAGACTACGCCATATTATTGCTACGCATGGTGGATATGTGGAAAATATCGTACTATAGAGTTTCCCAGACCGCAGCACCATCTGTTGTTGACAATTGTAACTACTGTAATTTCGAAAGTTTGTCTGCCTGAAAATGTACTGGTGTCCCAAGCATATTGCAACAAACGGTGTATTTCTATCGCTGCTCGTTTAGTTTTTATTACCGTTTCAAATATACCGGTCATTTTTGAAACACCCTGTACATTCCTGCTGGGGTTTTCTGTCAGAGTTATTGGCCATTTTAGCAAATGAAGTGCGGGCTGTCGACTGCATTTTACTTATTATCCATTGTAGCAGTATGGCAGAGACCATTTAATTTTTAGTTCTGGGCCTCTGTTTATCTGTGGTGTAATTTATAGCATTTTCTCCATGTCCCTGTTCTTAGCTGTATTCTCTTATGTTGATTGGCAATGACATTTAGTTGTCTTTTAACTCTTCTCTGTCTTCGTGTTCTATAGTTTCGACTTGGGTGCATATGACCCCAGTTGTTTTTGTGCCCTAAGAGGAAACACACCACATGGAGAAGTTCAACCAAAATAGTTTTCTGTCTGCATAAATTTGTGGTGAACAATCACGAGACACTTGAAGAAAGTATGGAACATAAAGTGATTGTATGGTCTGATTTCTGTGTCAGGCAGAACAATAATTGTAGAGTTTTAGTGCTTTATTTCTATGGTCAGCTGGAAGTACTTTACAGAAATACATAAAAAGTTTTTATGTTCAGGTCATAGTTTTGTACTTCGTGACAGGGACTCCACAGTGATCTAGGAAAGAAAGTAGGTATCAAAAGTTATGGTTCATTCAGAATGGAAGCATGTCATTGCTGAGACCTTTATTGATCCTTCAAAACTGACCATTCAGGAGATAATGATGGAAGACTTTAAGGACATAGAATCAATTGAGTTGGTTTTCAAAAAGCCACATGGTTTGAAAATTAAGACAGTGTATTGTAAAACATGATTGTTAATATTAAGTAAAAATTTTTTCATTGCCTTCTGGTTTTCAGTTGCTCTTCAACAGAGCACTGAAACTTCATAAGGGGCAGAAAGGTTATCTACTGGGCATGATGAAATATATGGAGCCAAAATATGGGCACCATTACAAAAACCTGCAGTGTGACAACTGAATTTAATATACCAGATTTGTGTCTCAACTTGATAACAAACTCGTGTTGTCCTACTTTTTTTAAGATCAAAGTAATCAGTTTACAATAAATATTATTTTTTATCTTGCTATGATTTTCTTTCTTACAACTTTTGGATTCTAGACAATCTTATCAGTATGGTAGAGTACAGACTGATCTGCAATAATGTTGTATATCCATTGCTCTACAGCATTTTTTTGTTTTCATATTTTCTTTTTTTTAATAGCTATGTTTAGCACAGTTTTAAAAAGCAAAAACAAGTATTTTCAACAGTCTGTATGCGCAAACAATACATATCTATTACATTATTATTTTGTAATAATTATCTGGAAATAACATTTTTTCAGTTTCATAAAAACTCCAAAATGTGGCATACTGCATTATTTATGCACATGCTTGAATTCATGAGTAATACCGCTTAATGTGGACTATCATCATTTGCACAAAACAATATATTTCATGTAACTCTTCATTTTCCACCAATGGCTCTTCCACATACAATGCTTCATGTTGTAAATTGGTATCAACTGAAACGCATACTAACTTTGCTTTACCTGCTGGTATTTTATCATGGGAATCAACCTTTAGTGTATGTATTCACAGTTTAGTTGGCAACACCTTCTTGAGGGATGTGCCTTGTGACATTGCCTTGCTCATACCATATCCCTCAATGGAAACAAAATCCCACAAATTTCTACTGTATACTGCAAAAGATCAATTTTGGCATGATGATTGCCGAGAAAATCTAGCTCAAGAATTGCTGGATACTGTTCAGCCATGTATGGCAAGACTTCCATAAGCTTAGGAAAATTCTTCATTCCAATACTAAAACTGAACAGCAGCATACCTAACAACTCTGCGTTGTTGTCATAAACACTACATAATTTGTAATGTGGAGGCTGAAGTTTCTTCTGCCTGCAAATTCCAGTCTGATGACTGAATGTGTGTACTGTTGTCTACCAGAAATTTATGTTCCTCATCCATCACAAAGCCTGCCAAGCAGCAATCTGTGCAGTTATATGTGCAGTATTACATACTATTGGGAATGGCTACTGATGGCTGAAGCACTCTTGTTTGTTAATTGCTTCTTCTGCTGATGTTATTTTTCCTGCCTTTGATATCCACAGTCCTGTGCTTGGTGTCCAACTTGTCCACTTGTTAAGCATTCGGGTTGCTGACATTGCTTCTGTACATGATCTTTACACCAACATCTATTACACTTTACCTTTGAAGGAAAAAAATCAGTGTTCTGTACCTACTCTTGTGGCAATGTCAATCTCTCCTACTTGTGCAGTGACTCTAAGGATTGCAGCCAAGTCCCCAGGATTTTCCATCCTCATCCTACATGACACCTCAGGAAGGAGGGGGGGGAGGGGAAGGAGATATGAGTAGAAACCCAACTAAAGCCCTATTTTCTGCTCCCCACAGCAAGACTATCGGCTTCTGTGTTTGGCATCAGTTGGTACATTGACACACTGATCTTCTGGATCATATCCAAAACAGTCTGCACCAATTCCTTATGTTTCTGTGTTATGGTATTCAATTTTCCTTGGAAGAATCCTGTGCTGTTTTGATTCTGATAATGCTGTCCTAAGCAGTCAGCTTCACTAAGAACTTTGTGGTACAAAACATCTGTTTTGGCTTTGTCTTTTAGTTGTAAATCAGTCACATGGAGAGAAGTCTCATCTGTCCAGCCACTCCTTGTGGTGGTGGTAGCCCTAACATTGTCTATGAACAGTTACATCCCATGTTGATTTGCCAGAAGTATGTGTTATCATGGTAGCTGCCGATGGATCAAGAAAAGGAGGAGAGGATACACTCACTACTGCCTTAGTTTCCTTTGACCCCAATCACAGCTGTTGAACCACAGCCTGTAGAACTTCAGCCTGCCATTATTCATAGCTCCTATTTTTGTAGCTGTTACTTAGAATTCAAACTTGATGACACCTGTATCCAGTCTGTCAAACAGGCAACAGTCTCACCTGTAACAGCAGTAGATGTGTCTGGAATTTTGTGTAATCTTCCACTACCATTTGTAAGAAAGAAGCATGGATAGAGAAACTCCACTCAAAAAACACACAAACTATTCATGCATTAATCCTTTCACTGTGTTACTACCCAGTGGTACTCCAAACAATCCTGTGCCAAATGCCCAAATCATCTACAAATACTAGATGAGGCTGGCAGAGCCTTGGTTTGTGGCAGTCTGTGACCTGACAGGTTATAAAACTTAAACTGTGCTGGTATTAAATATGATTCCCTGATATTCCCTCTAAGTAATAGGAAGTCTGCAAGCTGCTGTGGTTTAACAAATGACACCTTCAAGGTGCTGCTGATGTCTCTGTGAGTTGATATAGCCCAACCAGATATGCATGTACAACAAGAAGGCTGTCAATAAAGAAAATGTTCACTCATCACATCATATTGTGTTGGAACTGCAGATGTGGCTCCACTGCCGTCGAAGTCCCGAGGTGAAGCTGATTCTGACACCAATGTTGCAACCTGAGGAGCTGAGTTCACTTTGTGTGCAGGAAGGTGAGCACAGTGTATGGAAGGATGGTTCAGATTATGCCTGGAGGTGCTAGTGACATAATGGTTTATATAGTACCATTTATTTGCCAGGATGAGTTTACAGAGTGTAGCATACGGTGGTTGAGCATCAGCACGAGCCGCGAAGAAGTGCTGATGTGCCCTGTCAGCAGGTTGTGATATCAGAGCCACAGATCAGTGAGTGGTGGCCATGCGTTGTTGTGCAGGTGTCACTGTGGAGATTGGTAGGTGTCACATGTTCTAAATGTTCTGCTGTACAGTATGGCCCCACACCTGAACACTCTCATACACAGTCTGTCACGTGATCAGGTGAGGATAGCCAACTACATGGTCCAGTATGTCGACTGTCATGAAGACTAGACCTTGTCGTCCATTTTGTATTGATCAGGACTGCAACAGATGGTTAAGGGTCAGCCTAGGGCTGCACTAATGTGCTACAGCTGTATGGAGTGAAGATACCTGCTTACATATCATCCACAATGGATCCTCAGTGGGAGGAGAACTGGCAGCATACTAGTCTTCTTATCTGTGATGTCCCATTAGGCAGTAATGGCAGACCGCAGCTGTGGTCGGCTACGTCTCAGTGTTGAAGTTAGCAAGCACACAGACTGTAACCAATGAGCTTATCATGGTTTCATAGAAACTAAATAGTCCATCATTCTCTCTGATTACAGCAACATGGAGAGGATGGTGGCATGGCTGGATGTGTCTTTGAGATCCGAAAGCTCCATTATTTAAAATGCCAAGCACATACCTATCGCACAGTGGCTGTGTGTGCATGATCATATTTTCACTCATTTATTGATGTCTTCAGTACTCCTTGCCTTGCTGTGATGATTCAAGAATTGTTCTGGGTCTCTGAGCTTGGGTCTTTTTTCATGTTTGACTATTTCAGTGGCACTCGGGAGCTTGAAGTTACAGAGTGTTACTCCATACTACCCTGTTATGTTGTACTGTGGTGTTAGCTCCTCTGCTTTCCTTGCTCAGAGGCTGTGTGGCAATGCTTGCCTTGCATCCTCTCTTCTGCTACATTAGCTGTACACTATGTTGACATTCAGATTGGCTCACTGGTCCTGTGCTGGCTTCCTCAGCTCTGAGCTTGTCGCGTAGAACTTTTAAAAAATTTAGGCGTATACACTGAAATTATTCTGTGGTGCAGCAGCACCCACAGCTACAAAGAAAACTATTCTGACCAAAGCTGGCACTTGCATCGTATTGAGGATATTGCATGATTGTCTTTTGTGGTCAAATATGACAGTGCATCCTGCATGCTTCATCTGTCATCGCGTTTCCATATTCTTGTCCAACTCCTGTACTTACAATAGTAACTTTTGCCTCAGTATCCTGTTTTAGCAACTCTCGTCTGTTTCTTGTTAAGCTACCTACATAGTCTAGCTCAGTGAGACTTATACTTTTCGTCTTACAGCAATTTACATTGCTGAAGGCCTTTTCTAAATTAATAAAGCCTACTACAGTGGTTCACACAGAGCGGCCTTAAATTAGTTAACTGGTTAGAAATGTCACAATCACCAGAATCATGGCAAATCACATTTATTCTTCACCAGTTAGATGCTATAGAAGGGAGTGTAGATACTTTTGTAAACCCTCATCGCCAGTTTCGTAAAGGCCTCATCACTACTGCTGTGGAGGCGGAGTTGCCACTGTTCCTATGGTAGGCCGAGTTTGTGAAACAGCTGCTGGAGCTGTACACCACTAAGATGGTTTCTCCCTGCCACTGTTACAGAGCTATGCCCCAGGGTCAGGTAACAGGATAGGAGAACTAAGGTTCGACAACACTTCAACAAATTACTACCAAAGTCACACAAATGAGGTAAAAAGGTTTGTATTGTATTGTATGGAACTGAGGACCTAGAAATGACAAGGAGGCTTTGTCCCCTCCTTAGCCCTCAGTGGTACACAACCTCTCAACAGGCTACAGCAGTCCACACACCCCACCGCCACACCAAACCTAGGGTTATTGTGCGGTACAGTCCCCAGTTGAGCCCCCCCCCCCCCCCCTCCCTGGAACATCTCACAACAGATGAGTGTAACCCCAATGTTTGCATGGCAGACTAATTATGCTGTACGTGTACATGGAGAAAGTGTTTGCGCAGTAATCGCCGACATAGTGTAACTGAGGCTGAATAAGGGGAACCAGCTCACATCCACTGAGGCAGATGGAAAACTGCCTTAAAAACCATCCTCAGACTGGCCGGCACACTGGATCTTGACACTAATCTGCTGGGCGGATTTGTGCCAGGGACCGGCATGCCTTCCCACCTGGAAAGCAATGCATCAGACCACACGGCTAACTAGGCAGGCATTAAAAAGCTTTACTTACCTTTGTCATTTATTGAATAATGTTGTCTGCAACACTGTAATACAACACAAAAAAGGCCCTCAATAACTAAGTGCAAATAATTGTAGATGAACTTCACAATACATAGCAAATACAATTTACAACTACTGTCTGTTCATTTCTAAGAGCTCACTAAATGATGTTCCCTGTCTAAGTTAGCCCTGGACAATGATCTATAACCAAGTGGATGAGAGCTGTTCATCTTTCTTCCAAGTACACTTCTGTCTGTCGTCGTCTGATCATTGGCGGTTTGTACTTGGCTTTCAATTGGTCAAGGCGGAGCTGATATCTTCATCCTCAGCACTGCCTATGGGGCTGGTGGAATTGGCACAAGTGGCAGATCTCTCTGGCACTGGCACCAGCTTGTATTTTTGTGCCTGTGGTAGTTTTTCCCTGGCTGTGTCTTGTACATATGACACAACATATACCATACAAGGGATATGACAAAGTTTGAATTATCACCCCAAAATATAAACGTTCTGTAATTGATTTTGTTTTGCAGTTACATGTCTGCAGTCCTGGTAGATATTCAAATCCCCTCATGACAACACTGTAGGACACCACTAGATGGCCAAACAAAAAATGCCATAGCCCATTGGTAAAGTGGAGTATCTTCTGGAACTGTAGTTGGGCTGGGCTTATGGTTAACTTGTACAAAAGTGGACTGGACACATCAAAACTCTGCTGCAAGGCACGTTGCAAAGTTCGACCATCTAGCTACTCCGTAGCTGAAAGAAATGTCATATAAATGTTCTGTTTTTAATTTAACAACTGAGGACCTGGACGACAAGACAGTGGCTGTTTGGGAAAATGTTTGAATTTTGCAGCTACACAGAAGCCCTTGCCATTACCATATTTTACCAGAGGAATTGAAGAAGCTGTCAGAAAACTAGATGATGATGCTGCTGAAGAAATAAGATATGAAGCACGCTGATGACTTAAAAGACCCTGAGCACAAAAAAGTAAGATGTCCTTGTCTGAAAGAGCGGCACTTCGTAATCTCCAGAATGATACCAATATGGTGGTTCTTCCTACAGACTGCCACTGATTGGTGGCTGAGACACATATACGTAGAGAAAATGTACAACTTACTTGAGGACAGAACATATCGTAAGACTGGCAAGGATGTCACTGTCCTTTTTCAGAGAAAATGGCTTCATTTCTGAGCTCCAGTTCTCTGCCCAAGGAAGGTATCAACAGACTGAAGGGACAAATCTCTGTGCCTCACAGATTATAGCTTTCTTAAGACCCACAAAACAAATCTTGTCAGAAGAAAATAGAAATCATAAATCCTTCTTGTGGTAGATGCTAAATCATCGACTTTCAGACTAACAGTGAGTAACACAGATGCACCTACTTCTGGTGTGCCAATGCAGCAGTTAGCTTAGTTCTGGAGACTTTTGTAAGTGAATGTAAACATCATACCCTTAAATTAGCAGATTTTTAATGGTATGTTGCCAACAACCTTGCCACATTGAGTACACTGGTTCTCACCTGGGCAACAAATTTAAGCATTGTTACACCTGATTAGCATTTTGATGGATGATTGTCTGGGAACACCAGGTGCTGTTGTCTCAGGAACATGGGAGTTGCTGAATTGGTGTCCATTCAAAAGAGTTGCACCAATCTGTTGAACCATATATTATTATTATTGTTTTTGTTGTTGGTAGTAGACTTTAAGTTTTCAAACTTAAAAGGTCTGCTTTACTCATTACCTTTGACATATTCTCCTTGTTTACTAAGTTACTCATGACTGTCTATAACTGATTAGCACTAAATATGAGGAAGGCATAACCATCTTGTTTAAGCATGTGCTAACCTCCACTCAGTTTTTAGTTTGTAATCAATATTTTGAACAGATTGATGTTTCCCCCATTGAACTCGGGACCTTTGCCTTTCACGGAGAGGATGGGGCGTGAGTCGTGCTAGGGTAGCTCAGATGGTAGATCACTTGTCCACAAAAGGCAAAGGCCCTGAGTTAGAGTCTTGGTGTGGCACACAGTTTTAACCTGCCAGGAAGTTTCATATCAGCACACACTCCACTGCGGATTGAAAATCTCATTCTGGAATCACCCATACTGCTTTATACTTTCAGGACTCTAGGTGCCACAATCCTTTGGAGACTATGAGCTTACCTAAAACTTTAGTACATGGAGCCTGTGTTCAGTCACACTGACTGACTGCAGGATGCACTGGTACACTTGGAAAAGGTGGTCAATAAAAATAGATATATAAAACATCAGAGTAAAAGAGATTTTCTCATGAAAATGCCAGGCAGCCAGAGGAAAAGAAAGAAGAAATGATGTAATCTACATCCTCCCTACCATAATGGGGCAAATGTTTCTTCAAAATTTGCCACACTAATGAAGAAACATAAAGTGAATGTGATCTTACTCACACTGACCAAGATAGCAGCTCTTCTGGGATATATGAAAAATGATCTGCTTTTCGAAAGGCAGGTATATATGAAACTCCTAGGCCATGTGGTAAAAGGTACACAAGAAAAACAGTACCAATCTTCAAAAATAGTTTATTGAACACCAGGGTCACAACTGCCTTCTACATCGGAAAGAAAAAATATTTGCCACAAGGGTAAATGTAAAGGTTTGATGTAAGGGAGCCTGCTCCATAACTGACAAAGTCAAAGGGTATAAGTGAAAATCTACTGAAGTTCCACCTTAGCGTCTCACTGCAATCGAACTATGATCCCCAACTCCTGAATCCTGAACATGACACACAGAGTACCGACTGGAAATTACTTAATACCCTCAAATAAATTCATCTGTTGATAGGCTAGTGACAATGCCCATAACTTGATGTGGGGTATACCAAAAATCTTAAGTCTGTTGTACAGTAATAATTTATTCCACTTACCTGCACAAGTTTCACAAACTGCTATGTTTACAACAGTCCCCCAGCATCAATGCAGCAATGGTATTGTTGCACAAAGTCCTGTTATACCCATTCTAATAACCCCAGTGTCATTTGATCAGTGTTGCAGGCTGCAAGATTTCTTGGCAGGAAATCCTCTTCAGTCTCAACAGGCATCTTGTACACAAGACTTTTCACATGGCCCCATAAGAAGTATTGAAGTGGGCTGAGATCAGTTGAACAAGCTGGTCACAAAACAGGACCTTCTCTGCCCATCCACTTTTCTGAGACTGTCTGACACAACTGTTCACAAACCCTCAGCCCAAAGTGAGGAAAGACTTCATCATGTTGGAACCGCATCAGTTGATGAATAACAAGAGGGAAGCATTTCAGGAACCAGGGTATTATATCTCCGATAAACATTGTGTATGCTAGTGCATTTAAGTGGGGAAGAAGAAGTGGGTGTAATACATAATCATTGAGTATGCTTGTCCACAAATTGACTGTAGTGTGGGGATTCTTATCAGCAAACAGGAGTATTGCAATTATTTACCATTCTGTCTCTGGTGAAACACACTTCATCCATGAAAAATGACACCAGATTCACATCCAGCAGAAGTTGAAAGCATGCACTTTCTGTGGATGTTAGAGATGTAGTTGTGTTTCCTATAATGGTTGCCACACAGTACTCTGAAACATTTGTTTCATGTGCTACTGATTGAATGTTGATTACAGGTGCCTCATCCACTTGGGCAAGCACTGCTTCTTCTAAGTTGGTGGCCCAAGTAGTTTGTCATCCTCCCCAATCATTTTTCTGTGGTACCAATTGTCATGTTGCACTTAATTGCTGGAACTACGTAGGAAACATGATAAGAGCCGGATGTTGTCTGCATGGATATTTGGTCCTGTATGACCTCCCCGCTTCTCTGCTGCTCCCATTTGTTTGCCCCTACATGAAAATCATATCTGCAAGTTCAGTCAAAAGGTACAACTCAATTTGTTTAGATCTGATCAACATTAGTGTTTAAACTTACAGACAAGGTTGCAGTTTCCTACAGTACAGACATTGTTCACCAGATCTGCTCATTTTTGTACACAGTACACCATATCCATTGGTTTAGATCAGTTGTCATCCAAATGTTTACACCTAAGTACTTGGCAGAATTTCTACAATCTTAGCAACAACAGTATTGGCACACTCATTTTACAGTCAGGGGTATCGTAACAATTTTCAATGAACATTCAACTCGATCATTTCTGGACCAGAGCCCTGTACCTCAGTCTGATAAATTTACCCTTCTCCATCATCCCTGAAAGTTTGTAGCATAATCATAAAATCACCCCTGTATGTGTTGTAGTTACTTATATAGTGCTGCACACATGTCAAGATTCTGCTGGCAACAAAAATATGAATTATGTTTCCTTAAGGGGGGATGTAAAGGAAAATGTAAATGTTTATTTAAAAAATCATTAGAGCCATATTTATTAATGTACAAATCTAAAATTTTCCATGTGTAAAGCAAAAGAGCTTTTTTCAACAGAAAAATATAATAAAATATGCAGGATTAATATTTTGCAAGAAATTTGAATTTTTAATTTTTTATTGCCTTTTTTATAAAAAGCCATAACTCAAATTCTAATCATGCAATTAATCTGAAAATTTTATTGTAATGTTCTGAGAAGGTTGGTTATAAGACCACTGAACTACAGTTATTAATTTATGGTACAAATTGTATCATTAACAAAGTTTTTAATTTTGCACATCCAAAATTAACTTTTTGTTCGACATACAATCATCTAAAAATCAGAATATAATTGCAGGATCTCATATTTTTTAGTTCCAGAAAGACAGCAACACGTTGCTAACAGTTCCTGAAAATTTTGTAGCATAGCACATATACTTTTTGAGAAAAGTCTTCTAATAATGTAAAAAAGTGTAAATAAGAGAAAATGAGGTTCAAAAATTTTCTTATCATACTTCTACATGTGATAAGCTTGCCTCAGTTTTAAAATCCTGCTTTTGTCAATGGTGTAAAATGCTTTTGTTGTAAACACACCAGGATCTATACCAGCTCACTTCAGAACTTCAGGTCTGCCATTGATTCCATTATTGCAACATGAAACTGCATCAAATACAACTACTTTGGGTACTTAAACTTCACAGAATGTCCTTTTTGAGCATCTAATCCAAATTAAATTATCCAGCCTTTCATTTGCATTTTGTGTCTTTCCATGAAGACACTTCCTCAATAAATCATGGTTTGCAAGAAATCTGAATGTGGGCTTAATTGCATTCATAACATGTTCTAGTAATGAGTGTCTATGTGAATAAAGTCTCATTTCTGTTGTTGAACTTACACCAATTGTCTTTCGGACACAGATTGTGCATTGGTGTTTGGCCAGTGGATAGTTTATGGGGAAAAAATACCCACAGCATGCCTCATTGCCTCTAAATTGTGTGTGGTTTTCCTGATAGCTCTCCTATAAAATAATTGAAGAGAATCAGTTTCGCCGGCCGGAGTGGCCGTGCGGTTCTAGGTGCTACAGTCTGGAACCGAGCGACCGCTACGGTCGCAGGTTCGAATCCTGCCTCGGGCATGGATGTGTGTGATGTCCGTAGGTTAGTTAGGTTTAATTAGTTCTAAGTTCTAGCCGACTGATGACCTCAGAAGTTAATTCGCATAGTGCTCAGAGCCATTTGAACCATTTGAATCAGTTTCTTTCAGAATAAGCCTGCCTTTTTCTCGTAGTGGTTTTCCATCCTCATGTACTTCACCTTTCTTCTCCTTCAGCAAGTGAAGAAGCCTACCACCAACCCTCTTTTGGATGTGGCCAACACATCCCAACTTTTCTGTTGTCGTATTGTATGGATTTTTATCTGTTATACCTTTGAGCAAGGAGGAGTCTCCATCACTAAGGTATTTAGTATATCTAACATGATACTAGTTCTCAGATCTCGAACATCCTCACAACTGCAGCAGCCTCCATGCCCCCACTTGAGCCACTATAATTTTTAAATCATGCTACTGCATGCTTTTCTTGCCACAGTTTCTGACTGTTTTCATTGTTGGACTTTTCCTTGTTGCACACTGGTTGCAGTATTTAGACATAATTTCTACATCTAAAACTTTACCTGAGTCAATACCAATTACAGATTCAACTCCATATGGAGATGTGTGACCCCCTTTTATCCACGTCCCATCTACAGACTCGCACAGGTCAGTAACATTTATAGGAGATTCACTGATCTACTCCAGGATCTATTTCTTTTTGGTTTATTTCCACCAATCAATCCACTGCTTTCTTCATAGAAACTTTGGTAGTATTGCATACAACATGAGACATTTCTTTATTTATTTTTTCAAATCTTGCACACGTTGGGGGCATTTTCAGAAAACCACACAATAAATTACCTCCTTCCCTGCCCTGTCTGAGGCATCTCAGAGCATATGTTAATCCGAAACTGCTTTCATGGATACCAGTGTCAGTCCTTTTGGAGGAGGAAAATGAAAATTCATAGCCACATAAATTACAAATTAATTTAAAATCTCAAGCTATTCCCACTCTATTCTTCAACAACATTCATGCATTCCATATTTTTACAGCTTACACAGGAACATGAAAACTTTATAGCCTGGCAGAGAGGCTTTAAATCAATAAGTCAGAATCCAGTGGAATCCATATCATCATTCGCACACCTGTACAATTCTCCTGTCCCAAGTTTTGATGCTGAAGCTGAGAGCTTACGTTCTTCATTTTGAGCTGCTTCCCCTTTTTTTGTTGGTAAACTGATTCCCATGAAGACTCCATTTTCTAAACACAGTTTTTCCACCATACATTATGCATAAATCTTGACTTCCATGTACAGGTTTGTGAATTCAACCTTCCACTTACTAATATGTGTTAGTATTGTCAAACTGTAAATAAACCACATGCAAGAACGTTTTCAGGGAAAGATATAAATGTCAGCCAGAGATATAGTCAGCCACAGATATTGAAAGAAAATAGCCTTCACACTGACAAATTTCACTGAAGCAAGCAGTTTCCCAAATGTCAGAAAAGTTGGAAGTGGCTTGCAGTGCAGAGTAAATCAGTTTAACAATTTAAAAGCATTTCTAAAGCTGCTATCATGATAAAATTCACAGACAACATAGATTAAACCGTGTAGATCAAGAAAGTGATATTCTTGAAAAATGGACTTTTTGGACCAAAATCCATTTCATCCCCCCTTAATGTCAGTACATCAGAAATCTATTGCCCATGGTACTTTTGCAGAAATGCATGATATTCAGGCACTTGAAGTTTATATCATGGAATGTTTATAAGAGCCATTCTGGAAACAATTGTTTGAGTCTGGAGTCCTTCAAATCTGCATCTCTAACATTAATTTTTTAATGATTGCACAGTGTTGTTCTTTGTGTGTGCATCACTATGTATATCTTCCCGAAGTTGGGGCTTCATAGAACCCTTGATATGCTTATTGCATTCTTGACATAGAACAATCCCTCTATCAGGAGTGAACAGTTTGTTACCAAGGATCTTAATTTGGATGATTTTATAACGCAACAGGGGTTAAGGAGTACTGTTTTGCAAACTTTTCTTGGCTTGTGCACATTCCCTAGTTCTAGCTCAGTGGCTGGTAGTCTTTCTCTATGTCCCACTGCCAATCTTGACTGCACACAAAACTGTTTTCTACGCTCAAGAATGGCAGCTACAATGCCACACACAGTATTCAATTCAATTTATTAGCGTCCTCGTAGTACATCATCAAAATGACATAGGACTTGTTAATAAACATTACAATTTAAAATACATGTACATGAAAATTTATAATTGAATTTACTTGTCACTTAGACATTATAATTTTAATAGAACTATAAGAACATTAACATAAAAATATACAAGTAGGTTAACAATGTACACAAAAAAAAGCTAGTGATTCTCATATCAAAGATTATTTCCATTCTTACATTAACACTGTTTAACACTTTCATAGAAACAGCAAGTATTCAAATGTGAGCAGTTACACATATTTATTATGTCAGAGAAATATTAACTGTGCTTTTATTGTCAATGATTCATAAACTCTTCAATACTGTAAAAACTATTGCTCAATAACACGTTTTTAAATTCTTTTTTAAATATGTGCAGTTTTGGTATTATTTTTAGTTCTTTGGGGAGACCACTGTAGAGGATTTTGGGTTGGTATAGTACACTACTGTGATATGTAGCTGTTTTATGAATTTCTCTGTGGAAATCATTCCTATTCCTTGTTTCGTAGTTGTCAATACTAGGAATAAGAATATTCATGGAATCAATACTGGGAATAAGAGTAATCTTCACAAGGATTTAAAGTCACTTAGTCTAGTACAAAAAGGTGTGCATTATTCAGGAACACACATTGTCAATAACTTGCCAGCAGCCATAAAAAGCTTAACAACCAATGAAATTCAGTTTAAGAGAAGCCTAAAGGATTTATTGGTGACCAACTCCTTCTACTCCATTGATGAATTTCTTAGTAAAATCAACTGATTTGTATATAAGTTCATTACTGAAATTCATTGAAAATTTGTGTGTGTGTGTGTGTGTGTGTGTGTGTGTGTGTAAGTATAATCTAACTTCTGCACCATTTCAGTGCAGTAATGTGTTCATTGTAAATAAGTATTACAGTAGTTGTATTACATGTTTATTACCTTATAAAGAAATAAACTTTTTTGTTTTAAATTGAGTGCATTAGTATTTGTAAAATGACTCTTAGTGTTCATTAAAAAAAGACGATCATTCCACTTGGGACCTGTGGAATGGTACATTAGCTTATTTGTTTTAGTTGTAAATATTTGTCATGTATTGTTGTTTTTCTGACATGTTCCACATCCTGGAGGACCACCTCACTACGGATCAATTGGAATGAAAGTAAATCTAATCTAATCTGTGAAATTCTCTGTTTAATGTAGAAAATTCCTCATGTTCTTTTAAGAAACATCTTCTTTCATATATTATAAGGACGGTAGTGTCATGATTTGTAATTCTTTGAAAGCTTGCCTGCAAGAGTCTCTATATCCTATACCTTTTATTATTCTGACTGCCTTCTTTTGTAGTCTAAATGAATGTTTTGTTAGACTGTTGTTCCCCCAAAACTGTACACTGTATCTTAATAAACTGTGCATGAATGAGAAATAAACACATAACACTGTTTTAATATTACATGAGCTTTTAAGCATTCTAAGTATATAACATTTTTGACTTAATTTTTGGTCCAATGATATTACATGCTTTTCCCATCTTAAGTGTTCATCAAACCATACTCCCAAGAATTTAGTGTATGATGCTTGTTCAATCTTACACTACCCAGTTCTACTGTAAGATTAGTTTTTATTTTATTTGTAATATGTCTGAAGGTGATCCACATTGTTTTTTTTTTTTGGCATTCACAATGAGTCTGTTTTCATTAAACCATCTGTCTGCTTCATATGTTGCTAATGTGACTTTGTCCTGTAAGTCAGCTTCACTATTTGCTTTAACAAATTGTTATTGTATCTGCTTTACTATTAAGAACTAAAACTCCAAACCTTAGAAAACTAAACAGAAGCATGTCCTTAATAATCCAACCACATTCATAGCACTGGAATGTGGTTTTTAGATTTAGTTTACTTACTGTTATCAACTTTCATGGTACCGTAGTTCAGATTCAGATATTTTTTCTGAGATAGCAGCTTACTGAGGTTGTAGAGAAATATGTAGATGAGTGCAAAGCAATAATATGTAAGTTTACACAGCATAATGTTAAAATATATAAAAACAAGTAATATAATGAAATACATCAAAATATGTTATGATAAATGAACAAAGGAAAAGAATGCATAATTACATAAAAATTGGGGCTTTAATAATAGCTTTGTAAGGTTTTATTGCCAATCTTAATTTTTATAAAAGTCTTCTGCATTTTAGACTCCATCATATTGTAAAATGATGTACCAGTATTTTAGTTATTGCATTGATGAACACCAGTTATTTGCTTGTTCTATGGAACATCATTGTAACGTTCCACTATGATGTGAAATAACTTAGTTTTACACTTGGGGCACTGACTAAAATGTTCATCATTTTGCAACAAGATGCAGGCTGCAACATAGTAATTACTAATGTTACTTAACCCTCTTAGCACCGTTGTTATTGATACAACCCCATAATGACAACAGAAATATGTATCTTCTGTGCTTCCAAATTTTTTAATACATGACTTTCTCCATCTGAGTCAGTTGTATCCAATGATGTTTTGTTCATTTTTATATTTACACACATTAAAATCTACTCAGTTTTTGCACAGAGTAATTCTGGGGTCAGTGTGATGCCAGTTTAAATTGTTTGTTTCTTGAGTGTAGCATTTATAAAAATAGAATGATTATCATGTTGAACAGCTGAAATGTGTGTTTTTATGTTCATTAAAATTCTGCCGATATATCCCATGTAAATTACTTTGGGTCTTTATGACCCCAGTGGTACTCAACGAAAAGGAAACATTCTGGTAGTAGGAGGGTTAAAGCAGCTATTATGAACTGGCACATCTCTACAGTATGGTCTTGATTCATTGTGCATGATCTATGAAATATGATATTGGGTTATTGTTATGGTTAAGCCTTCACTATGATTTGGGTTTAGAAATTAGTTAAACAGTGGGCCATAAGGTTACCATATGGGTCATTTCTAGCTTTCTTAACAGTTCTTTTGTAGTTGCAGTGTTATTTTCTGACTGGCATGGTGGATGTTCTAGAGTGCGGGGACACAGCAGACTACGAGGTGGCCATCATCGTGCACAGTGCTGGCTCTGTTGGTGACCTGTCAGAGGGTACTGCACAGTTAGCAGACAGTGCCAAATGGGCCTCTTACCTGGCACTTAATGTGTCTTCCGCTGCAGTGCTGACCGCGCAGTTCCTGGCTCTGCTACCACAGGGGGATGATGGCCCACGGCGTTACATCGTCAACATCACATCTCTAGCTGCCGTGGAACCCTTCCCATCTTTGGGGTACTATTGTGTGGGTCGTGCTGCTCGTCAGATGTACTTCTCAGTGCTGGCTGCTGAGAATGCATCACTGGCTGTGCTAAACTATTCACCTGGTGTTGTGGACACAGACATGGTGGCCAGTATAGAAAACGGTGCCTCAGACCCAGCCATCCGCAACAGCTTCTCAGATATGCGCAAGCGTGGTGACATCGTTTCCCCGGAGAAGACAGCTGCACGTCTGGCTGCTGTGCTGGAGACAGGTGCCTTCCAGTCAGGGAAGCGCATTGACTACTATGACCTCAAGGACTAGATGCGTTAGCTTCCTCTATCTGTGCTACCTAGCTGTAGCAAAACATGGAAGTCCCAGTCTGATACACTATAGTAATAAATGAGGTGTGTATTTTCAAAACTAGGGCAAGTGACTTCTAACAAATGTTGACGGAGGGAGGAGGAGGGGGGGGGGATAAATGCCTGGAAATAACAGCATGAGACATTCATACTGTACAGCGGTAATTACTCTATAACTACCCCACGACTGTGCAGAATTTGTACTGCTCACTTGTCCATTATGGCTGCTAGTGTCACAGCATTGTGGGAGAACTGATGCAAAATTTGGGGTCGTTCAGAGAAGCCTGTGACAAGCTGAATAATTGAATAGGTATCTGAAGCATATTCAGCTAGCATAATTGATAGCTCACTCTCAGAAAACTACAGGTACCCAAGTCTGAGTTATGTTCCAGCATACTTCCTCACTTGTGATATATTACCAACTGGTGTTTAATTTATTATTTCTGGTAATGAATGACAAGAAGAAGTGAATCTTTATACAGTAAAATGTTAAATCATGGAATCATTAATGTGTACTCCTTTGAAGGCACATCATTGCATTTCTGAAACAGGGCTCTCGGAATCATGTCCACAGTGTGGATATTTGTGTGGGGGAGGATACCTTCTATGTGTTAATATATGATTATAAATATGAATATAAATGACAGGTATACAAAACAGTGAATTTCCGTCTTGTTTGAAAACTGTAGTCCATACTGAAGGTCTAACGATATCATCCAAATAGCACATAATTTACAGCTACATGAATTTAAAAAATTAAAATCATAGTGTCCACATGAATAATATGAACAATGAACTCTTAAATAATGCCACATAGTTGTAAAGAAGACTGCAAATCTAAAATTACGTAAACCAAATCTTGTTACAAACAATTTTTCCTTCCCTTTTGTGCATTTACATTTCTGAATTCAGGCAATTCCACAACACTGTTCAATGCTGAAACACACAGTCTTGTGGTGATTAGATGAAATACATAAAAGACAAAACTTGCAGCACAAATTAATAACATATCTCATGTAATCATAAAATTATGTGTAAATAGCAGAAATAACATTTTTTGCTATCATGTTATGTCTGATGATCATTTGTGTTGTCTAAATAAACTGCTTTTAAAATGCACACATGAATGATACATGTATTGCACAACCACATGTGGTTTGGTGGAGGTGGAGGGGCCCTATTTAAGTTATGTGGCCTATACTTGCATGGATTGTGTGCAGATATCCAGCCCACATGGTATCCTGCATGACTCCCAGTTTTAATGTTTGTGAACAAAACCAGTTTTGAAAATATACATCTCAAATACCAATAAGCATTTCTTCATTATATCATAACATCATAACCTGTGTCTCATTGTAAATCATTTCTCTAACAAAACTATTAGGATTTCACAAAGCAGTGAAGTTAGAAATATAATGTTCATTTGTCCAATGAGTATCTCAGTCATGAATTTTTTTCAGATATGTTACTCCTGCATGATTAATAAGGGGATTTGTGTGTTACAACTAAGTAAAGGAATAATGGGACCTTGAAAGGTCAATATATTTGAGGTGCAAGTTCAGAGAAAGGTGGTTGGAATATTTATTTGGCATGAACTGCAAATGACAAAGGTTTTAGACAGAACTTGACTTTCATCTCAATGCACAACTCACCAGGCTGCAGAAATGCTGAAACTGATTATTTAATGTTTACTGTAAGTTATAAATTCGGTCTGTCTGCCCATCCTGATATCAAAATAAACACACCAAAATAGGATCCTGACATCATTGCAATCTCCTATCTGTGCTAAAAGTGTCAAAATTTGCACAAATTAAGTTGTTATATACCTTCATTACAAGTCCAGCATAGAAAATCTTCCATTGCACAACTCTTGTCAAAAACATCGAAAGGAGGGAATGTATTTAATTACCGGTTCATCATAAAATGCCAAGAAAACAATATATTCCCTGCTCTGTGTGCAACCTAAATGCATCAGATCATTGTAACCCCTGTTTCTCTGCTTAGCACTGAAACAACATTTCAAATTTCTTAACTTCGGGAAATAGAATTTCAAAGAACTACTATCGAAATAAAATTAACATTTCATTTTGCCTTGTAAGAGAAATAAAAATAAAGTTTACTGTTCTGCAATGTAAACTTAATTGTTCTTCATATTTCACACTGTGGTGTGTACACAGAACTGCTCTGGTACAAAATCTGTCCAGAAAATAACTTGACCAAAGTTTACTTGATGCTACTGTTCAGTACAGTGTACTTCCTTTGAGAAAGGTCAGTAGTTGAGATCTCTAGGTTGCATAATACATACATGGGCAATTGCCCTAAGCTTCTTTCTCATCAAGATTGAATGCTCCTTTTTTTTTAGGGTGTGGTCCTTTTGTAGTGTGTAATATAAGGTTAAAAAACAATATTTTGTTGATCCACAGTTCTTGTTCAAATTTTGAGTGGAGCTCAGCAAATCTGGAATCTGCAACAGTATTGCAGCAGGGCTTTTATGGATGTGTCCTTTCACAAAATTAAAAGTTCTGGGATGGCACATAATGCTGAAGATGGGTTGGGAGAAGCTGGATCATGAACTCTGTTGTGGATGTCCATTAAAAATCAAAATGGCAGATTCAGTGAATAGTGTGCACCAACTTTTGAATGCTTTCCATTATGTGCTCAGATAATAGCAGATATGTAATGGTGGACAAAATCACTGTGCAAGAAATCATTCCTGAAGATTTACCAGTGAGGAAAATGGGGTGGCAAACTTGCCCCCAAAGATTTAGCCCATGACCAGAGTGATACATGTGTTTTTTGTCAAGAACTTTTGAACTGGTCCTGATTTCTTAGGCAGCGAATTACACAACTTGGATTTTTAGAATGTGATCCAGAGATAAAAATGGCAGAAGTTGGCCTCTTTGTACCCATTAATGGGCACATGTGCCAAAGGTGATTGCAAAAGCCATGTTAATTGTGTTTCACTGCAAGAGTTTCATCCTCATGAGTGTGTACCCAAGAGGCAAAAAGTGAATAATGCTTTTTACATCAAAGTAATTCAAAAACTGAAAGAAAGGGTCAACCAAAACAGGATAGACATTGTCACTTTAACAACAGTCTTAGCCTCACATACCAGTTATATGTGCATATCGTTTAAACAACACTGCACCACTGCTGCAATACCCATACAGTCCCGCTTTGTTTCCTAGACTCCTTATTGTTTCCTCATGTGAAAGAAGCCAGGAAAGGATGGAGTTTTGGAACTGTGGAAAATGCGAGTGTCATTGATTAGGGCTCTAATTGTTCTGTCAAGGGCTCCGAAGATGTGTGTCTTCATAATTTCATGACATATTGACTTGTAAGTTGATGAAACCTTTGTAGTGGAGTTCCATGGTAAGAATGAATTACCCGAGTTTTTAAACCATGGTAATATTCAGTTTACAATGGAAGCCAAAAAGGGGAGCTACCTTCAAGTCTTGAATGTTTGATTCATTGCAAAGGTAGTGGCATCTTGAAACACATGGTTTATCACAAACTGACTCATACAGACTTGCATTTACATGCCAATAACTGTCACCACACCTTCTTAAAACTTGAGTTTTTAGTGCATATAGCATTGCTGACGAGTCATCTGTGGGAAGATCTTCTACATTTAAAAAGACTTTTTGTACCAACACTCCACAAAATATACACAAGGCACTACAGAGAAACCTAAAATTGAATGAGGAAGATGAGGTACAAAGAGTTAGAAAATCTGTCATCAGAAGTAGAGTGGATCCTCACCAAGTATAAAGTTAGTGTGATCTTTCACTCTTCACTGAAGACAGCAGCACTCATTAGTGCCATCAAAGGTAACTTGGTGTTCCACAAGGCTGGCTTTGCGAGATCTGCTGTGAATGTTGCCTTTCATACATCGAGCAGATGCCATCCATGAGAGATGCATGTAACACTGAAGGATGCAGTTCTTACAGCCCAATAAATTGCCTGTGGCAGAGCACTGCATCAAAGCTGGCCATTGTATTCTGTATGATGATGTCAAAATTCAGGCATGTTTCATAATTTTAGAACACTATGGTGAAGGAATCAATGGAAATAAGTTAAGTGAATGATTTAATTAATAGAGATAGCCATATCAACCTGGGCAAAGTGTGGGATCCAGCACTGTCCTTGGTCAAACTGTGAAGAAGTTGCTAAAGTGCAGCTACTATTGGGGCACTGATATTCCAGCATGAATTGAACAACCAATCACAGATTAAATTCATAGAAGGCTCTTTGCTGCCTAACGTCATTGCTGACCCTTGTGTATCCTGTGGCCTCAATGCAGTGTCACAGACTGTGCTGTTTAAAATAATAGATGCAGGTGTTTTATCTTCAGTCAGTCAGCTTACTCAGAAGATTACCAAAAAGTATGTGGCTGAACTATCAGTTGAAGAAATGGATTTTGTGTGTCTGCACACCACAAGTCTAGTGGATCAGTCTTCCAAGATGCTTATCAAGCACAAAAATCATACTGACTAAATTATACTGACTACTGAAGATCTCATTTTGAAATATTTCAACCATTTATGCTGATATGTTACAAAAATTTAACCGATTTCATTGCTTTACATTCTAGACTGACTTTCTATGCCTCTCATGGTTGTGTAAAAAAAATGTTGGTAAAACATATTGTTGTTGATATGGTTGCATGTAAACCAAGAGAAATATTTAGTATAAAAAACTGAGTGCTTAAAATGCTAGAATTTTTATGTCGATGTGATTACAATGTGAGCACCCCATGAATGGCAGAACTTCTAGAATATTTTGGAAAACAACTGAGAAAGAGACTGAAAAAGGTGACTCTTCTCTGAGAATAAGAAAGAGTCCCTTATTACATGTAATTGAGGATTAAGAGAACCAGCCAGAGTAGATCCTATCATGCTTGATCCAGATGTTCACATCTTGCAGCTCTTAGTAACTACAGTGCTCAAATGAATTAGGGGAACACTTGTATCAAAATCTGGTACATTAAGTCTATTTTGACACAGGTGGTGCCTGAGGTCTTGCTGCATAGCTTGAGATCTTCACTTTTGATGTGTGCAACATTTAAAGTCATGTGCCATCTAATGCTAATGCTGAGTAAGTTTTTAAGAACAGGACAGAAGCAGTGTATCCAGTCAGTGTGCATATAAATTCTGTGTGCAAGTGTGAGAAAGTGTTCTAGAGATTTGTGTAATATGTGTCATCAAACTCCAACCTGCAGGCCGCATGCAGTCCAAATCAAGCACCTGTGTGGCTCATGGTTCTCAGCCATACTTCATAACAACATTTGTCTACCAACTAAAACCCAAATCCCAAAATGTCAACTACTGTTCAGTTAAAAAAAATTACTAGGGTCATTCCAAAAGTAATGCCTCCTATTTTTATTCATGCAAACTACAGGAGGTACATAAATCACAACATCACAGATAAATAGAGCAATATTTCAGCTACAGACTGTCATTTTTCCACAGTCACCACCATTCAGTACACACTTTTGCCAATGATGAACCAGAGCCTGCATGCTGTGCTTGTAAAAATTGCAACCAGCTGAGGCTAATGACTTCCTTACAGCTTTGACAAAAGCATCCATTTTGAAAATGTACACAATGTAATCCATCCAACATAGGCCCAAAGAGGTGGAAGTCTCAAGGTGCTAATTTGGGACTGTACGCTGGATGTCGTAAGACAGTCCAGTGAATTTTGCAATGAGTTGCGTGATCGCAAAACTGGTGTGGGGCCTGATACAGTTATGTTGCAGGTGAAAGTTGGTTTTCTTCTTTGGCCTTACCCTGAATATTTGGGCTTTCAGCTTAATCAGCATCATTTGTAGCATACTGAATTGACTTTCTCCCGTCTCCATAACATCCAAAAGACCACACCCTGGCTATTCCAGAAGACTGTGCACATCACTTTGCCTGCAGACAGCTGTGTGTTGAATTTCTTCTTTGATGGAAAATTCGCATGTTGCTATTCCATGGACTCTTTTGGATTTTGGTTCATGATGGTGACACCATGTCTCATCTCTGATGATGTTGCATGATGGTGACACCATGTCTCATCTCTGATGATGTTGCCATTCAGAAAATAGACACCTTCAGCTTCATATTGGTCCAGCAGGTCCTGAAAAATTTTCATTTGATGAGATTTTTGTTCTTCTGTAAGCATCTGCAGGACTCATCTTGCAAAGATTTTGTGATAGCAAAGATGTTCTCACATTGTTTCCAAGGCATTACAGCTGACATTCAGTTTTGCACACAATTCTCTGGTTGTTATCCACTGATCAGCATGGATGAGTTGATCAAGGTGAATTCCACTGCGAGGGGTGACAGCTGTGCAGGGTTGACTAGGTGGTGGCTTGTCATGCACACCCTTTTCACCACCTTGAAAATGCTGTACCCATAGACTCACATTATGTCTATACTACCATCTCCATATATCTTCAGCAAGCATCAATGGATTGCAATTGGTGCAGTTTCTTCACCAGTGAGGGAGTCTATCACACATCGCTGCTTTATAGATGCCTCCATATCAGACTCCATTTTGGAACATTCCACTGCTGGTGCCAACTACTGCAGTATAACAGAACCACCTACAAATGAAAGAGGAAGGTTCAAGCATTAGCACTATGACGTTTGGCATGGACATGCAAAGTCACCACAAAAAAAATGGAGGCCTTCCTTTTGGAACAACCCTCATACTTACAGAGACAGTATTAAGATGCACTTAATTTTAATGGGTGTTGGTGAATTCAGCCATGAGTTAAACACGCTTAACTCAGGGGCAGGAGGGTAAGTAGCACAGCCACTATGGGGTTAGTGGTTGTGAAAGCGAAATGTTTTATGGTCTGTCTTCCAGCAATGACAAGTCGTGGATGTGTGCGACCTGTACCTGTCAGCTGCTATGGTATAAATTTTTATCAGAAGAAATATGATTTATGAATGCACATTATGGAGACTGTCATCTTCAAATAAGGTACTTATACATTAAATTAATCAGGGCTGTTGTAGTACAACACAGTGAGTGATGTGTTGAATTCAGTACTGCATTTAAAAACAAGTAAAAATGCTGTTATTAATCTGTCATCCACACACATAGTAAAAGAAGCAACACTTCATCACACAACTATAGCATCAAAACTGTTAGCATTTAGATTGGCAGGAATCTGAAACTGATCACAGTCTACATGAAGTGTTCCAAATAGTGCCAACTTTCAATGATCAGTACTGGGGGCAAGGGGGGGGGGGGCAGTAGCCACATTATCATGCCCTTACTAGAGCTAGTCTATTGTGGGTTCATAAAATACAAATTTATAAAGGTTACCAATATTAATATAAGGGCAGTCAAAAACTTTTTATTTGGTGGGGTTGATGTGGTGTATATGCAGTATGATGCATCTCTGATGTGGGTATACAAGTGCTGACATGTAGGTAAAGGATTAGTGTGCCATTCGTGTCCTATTGATGCATGTGCTGTTAACGTGGAAATGTGAACTATGGTGACATTATTGCTGAATGTGTCCAAGCAGGACCAGTGTGCTGCTATTCTTTCCATGGCCATCGTATGACACACACTAGTCAAGATTGAGCGAAGAATGAAGAATACGTATGGGGCAGCATGACTGTTGGAAACCACTGCTCTGGAAATGTGCACTAAGGGGGTACTGCTGCTTGATGATGATGCACATTCCCATATTGCAAATGCTGTAATGCAGAAGTTATGCCAACTCAAGTGGGAGACACTTGAGCACCTGTTCAATAGTCCTCATATCTCCCCATGTGATTAGCACCCCTTCAGTCCCTTAAAAAAGGCCTTGAAGGGCTGATGATTCATATCAAGTGTGCAGCAGGCAGTTACAGACTTCCTCATGCAGAACGATACCATGTTTTACCAAATTGGTATCTTCAGGCAAACGTATTGGTGGAATGATTGCCTCAATGTTCAAGGCAATTTTGTCTGGTTGTGATAACAGTTCTGGATTGTATGGCTTTTGAATGGAAACTTTTGGGCTCTCCCTGTAGTATGATCAATAAATATGTGGCCTGAGGAACTGGCTCATAATATTGGTGCAGGCTCTTGAGCAAAAACATTTGACAACTGCAGACCTAGTAGTATGTGAGAAACTGCATCCAGGCTGGCCAGCACATTGACCCTTCATTGTTAACCCACCAGGTAGATTTGATCCGAGGCTGACATACTTTCCCATCCCTGAAGCAGTTGTGTTAATACACTTAGCTACCCGGGAGCATTTCTTCAGAAGGAAGTGAGTACCAGTGTACCAGTGTTATCTAGTGAAATACACAGATGACAGTTGTTATTTGTGAACACTGTATTCAACCAAGCACATGCAGTGCAACATCTTAATCCATTTCAGGTTGCTAGGGCAAGCTGTTTGATCCAAGAGGGATGGACTTTCCATCTGTTGTGTTGCTGCAAATTCCAGCATCTCTCCATCTGTCATCCATAGGTTGTGGACATGCTACGGGGAGACAGTTCGGTACACAAGGCAAATTCGACAAGATTGTGAACACATTACAGTCTGATGTGAAAACTGATTTCCAGCCATCTTTGTGTTGTGGTGTTAACCACCAGAGCACTGAAAGCTGGGAAGGCCCATTGGAGTCACTGTCTCTGATCAGACAATAAGAAATGCATTTTGAGAAAGCACCTCATGACCCAGATGTCCGGTTCAAGTACGCCACTTGACATCTCACAACTCACTGTCAGTTCTGCTGCTCACAGGTCAACTGGCAAGTTCATCACAGATGAGTCCATGTTTCCTCTGACACCAGGTGATGGCCACATTCATCTGTGGAGACGTGGTGAGCAGCACCTGCCAAATGTTGTCAACGGATCTGGTCTAGGTTCTGTGATTGTGTGGGGAGGCATCAGTGTTGCTAACT
This sequence comes from Schistocerca nitens, assembly GCF_023898315.1. Lineage (NCBI taxonomy): Eukaryota > Metazoa > Arthropoda > Insecta > Orthoptera > Acrididae > Schistocerca > Schistocerca nitens. Next base: position 394,039,015 of record NC_064622.1, on the reverse strand, counting down.
GATTGAGACTTGTCTGTTGTCACCCCATCACCAAGCAGTACATTGAACAGATTCTGTTGGACAGTGTGGAGGCTGCTACATATGGTAGTGGCTCCAAATTTCTTCTCATGCATGATAATGCAAAGCCCTGTGTGATGGGTGTCTCCAGGAATACCTAGCAAAGCCTGGACATTGTAATAATAGAATGGCCAGCTGAGAGTCCCGATGTAAATCTCTGAGCATGTGTGGGACATGCTTGACAGATGTGTTTGTGTTCATTCTGTTCCAGCACAAACTCTCAAAGAACTCTGAAAGACTCTCACTGAAGAGTGGGAACTGATACCACAGTGTAACATCTGTAAACTTACAAGGAGCACACCACATAGGCATCATGTCACAATAAACACTCATACAAGGCATACATGTTACTGAAGCTCTCAAAGTCCGATGAAAAACACCTAAGATGCTAGGATGAATGATGGTTTCCACCTTTGGCACCTGCTGGACATTTCAGTATTTATCGTGTAAATGATTGAGAATGTAATGATACTTTGTAATGTTCTTAATCTGTGAAAGATAAAAGTATAATTTTGTAGCATACCTAGTCCTCAATTATTGCTCAATGGAGTATGGCAGATGCCTAAGGTCATGTTCCTCTGATTATTTTGAGCAATATATTAGAATAAGTTTTCATGGCTCACTTTATGGGGGAACAAATATGGAAGTGCTGCTCACAAACACTGCAGAAGTGCGTGACACATTGACTAACTGACTGTTAAAGGGTATTATTAACTCCTGGCTTTAGAACTGCTGGCATTCAATCTGTGTGTGAAATGGTTGTGTTGACTCTGGACTGCAGGATTTGGGAACAGTCAGGTTTAGGACTGGTTCACACATTTCACTAAGCTCTTTTAGAGCTTGAGAGGCTTTTGTACCATGGGTAGGGTTGTCAAAGGCCTTACTACCACGTCTTTCTGGAATGATAGTGGCATGTCGTGACTATGTGCTGACACCATACTGCTGAAATAGCATGACGGATGGCGTACTACTTGAATCCCTCAGTAGGCCAGTGGCTGCAGGTAAGCATTTGTAAAAGTTAAATGTCTGGTGCCAGATGGTGTCTATGGTGCAGAGGCCACATGGTGAGGACATGTGCACACCATCAGCTTCATTGGCAGAGAATGCTGCACCACATTATGCTTCCACAAACACATTGCACTGCCAATAGAAATCCTGTATATATACGCCACCAGTGTATTCAGTGCCACGCTAGTTATTCTGCATGCAGCTTCATCAAAGTCAGCTTCTAGATGCCCGCTGACTCCACATCCGATGACAGCCAGATGCCATGCCGCTCACTCGTCATCAGCCCACTCTGCCACAGTGCTGTTCTGCTGGAAGTGCGGTATCTCACTGGTGTCTGATTCTGGCTGAACTGTGGGTTTGTCTCAGGCTTTCATAGTGAGCTTTGAGTACACAAAGTTGCTTTAAGTGTGGACTTAAATTTATGCCAGTGTTATTCAGAGGTCTCCTTATATGCTGAGGAAGGCAATATTTCATTGAACAGACTTAATTATTTCATTGGATGTCTTTACCAATAGAATGTCCACCAGAAAGTGATTCTTATTGACAGTGGTGATCCAAGAATTAGTTAACTGCAATAATTGGAAGAGACTATTTTATTTTGTTCGCAGATTTGCAGAAGAAGAAGTGCTGTCAGCTCCATTTTCATCTTGTTTGTTTTTGATGCATTGATAAACCAATTTGTGCCTCAAACATTCAGAAATGAACTTTATTAATAAAATGTGTTTTGCTTTGGATACTTATGTGTTCTTGTTGGAGTGTCCCCACTGTGGGACACTTCAGTTAAAATTCTGGCCCAACTGTAAAACTGTTGGAAAAAGCTGGTTGAGGAAATATGTGCAGTGGCCTCATGTACACTTTGCTACATGAAGTTTGGCTGAATAAGAGGTAAAGACAAACCTTCTTCTACTTTTTATTCAAGGACCAACATTCCAAAACTGTAGCATGCAAATACAGGTTGTTGGAGTTGGAGGAGGAGTAAGGATACACTAAGGTTATCAGAAGCGTGAAGAAAAAACGGACCAACTTGAAACTATGGGGTGTAATCAAGAGGTCAGTCTGCACAAAATCCAGCACAGGCAACATTTTACGCAATTATGGACAGTTGCAGAGACAGCATGGCTCAATATTCCTGCAGGGGACTTCTAAGGACTTGTCGAATCCGTCATGTTGGGCTGCTGCACAGGGCAAAAGAAAGTCCAACACAATATTAGGAGGTGTCCCATGCCTTTTGTCATCTCAGTGTATAATCTGTGATTTTCTGTTCTATGTCCTTGTTCACTTCAAAGAATTTTTTCTCTAGGTCTTTTATAAAAATCTCTGCTATTCTTCTGGACAGACTATTGCCCATTGCTAATATATTCATATGCTGATACAAATGGTTGTTGAACTAGGAGGAGTTGAAAGAGAGCACCAGCTCCAGAAGTTGTCAGCACTGCCCCTTACATCTCTCTGAATTTTTTTAAACCAAGCTGTCCCTGATTAGGCACAGGTTCTAGTACTGACACTGCCCCTTGTTAGCTTGTTGTACAATAAACATCTGTCTCTCTTTACATTTCTTTAATCTTAATTACAGATATGACAGTGGAAAAACTGAAATATTTTGATGATTAAAGAAATTTTAATAAGTAATGCAGATCATTTTATTCACAAAGTAAACAATAACAACCCCATGTTGAATTAAAGAATACTATTTGTAAATTTCTTAAAGATGTTGTAAGAAGATGCAATGAAAATTCATTAAGAGAAACAAGTGAAACCACTGAAAGTATTAAGGAAACAAAATTTACACGGGGTAGACACCACATTAAATCATTCCCCTTCCCTGTCCCCTCTCCATCCTGGTGGCAGCCTGCACTGTAATTAAATAACAGATCTAAAATTGTACAAACATTCCAAGAGTTTCCTACATTATTATTTAGTTTCTTGTCACAGTTGCATGTATGTTCCTTGATGGTGACTATTTTAGAACAAGTCCGTTCATTATTGATCTATTGCCTGTGTCTTTCCATGTGATTGTAAAATAAGTCAAGAGAAATATATAAGAAAATTGTTGTTTTCTTACATGTACTTTGACTGACTGTCCTTGGCACAATTAACTTCCATGTACAATTTTGTCAAGGACAGACAAGTTAAATGTATACTGTAATGAGAAAACAAAACTTTCATCTAATACACTTGAATCATTTCACACTTACATGACAAAGATGCATACAATTATTCGAAAATGAGTGGCTAATTCAAAACTAGTCACCATTAAGGAATATGTATGCAGCTGTGACAGAAAGCTGAATAAATAATAAAATATATTTGCTGGTCCTTTATGCCAACAGGGTGTTGGAATTGCTCAATTTTCTTGAGTGTTGTATAATTTAAAACATAAATCAAATGCAAGTGTAAATAATAATGAAAATAACATTCTGGATTTAATGTAATTGGATAAATAAGAAGTCCACTCACCAAGGAGTTTTAGGTATGCAAGCTTTTGGAGCCAGTGGCTACTCCTTCCAGCAGAAGGGTTTAAGAGGAATGAAGGAAAAGACTGGAGAGGTTTAGGGAAAGGGGTAGAGTTTGGAAAAGTCACCCAGAATCCCAGATCAGAGGAGACTTACCAGATGGAATGAGAAGGAAAGGCTGACCTGGGGTTCTGTGTGACTTTTCCAAATTCTACCCCTATTCCTAAACCTCTCCAGTCCTTTTCCCTCACCCTTCTTCCTTTGCCTTCAACACTTCTGCTGGAAGGAGGAGCCACTGGCTGCAAAATCTTGCATGTCTAAAACCGTTTTTTTATATGTTTTATTTTGCCACCACTTGGTGAGTAGATTTTTTTATATGTCCACTTACATCACACTGTCAAAAATTAATTATTTTCATTGTTATATTCTGGATTTAATGTCAGATCAGGTGTATAGTGTGTATCAGAGTACAAAAAATGGGAACTTACTTGCAGATTGTTTCAATCAAAATAATTAAAAGTGCAAAAGTTGTACAAAAGGAACTGCAAAATTATTTTCAGTGCTTGCAAAATAAGACAATATTCCAAACTGGAAAAACACTAATTATTCTCCTTCACAGGAGATAGTCATGATACGAATAATTCTCCATAATGTGCAACATATTTACTAAAATTATTGGCAGCTAGACAGAAAAAAACATTTAAATTGGGTAAAAGTAGAAGTGGGCTTAAGAAATGTACATAGTATGAGGGCAATGGCAAACCACCTCAGCTAGGACCTTGCCTAGTAGGCGGTCTGGGTCTCCCACATCGTCCCCTATGCTCCTCGGAGTCTGGGACCTCACCATCATCATCATAGTATCAGGGGCCAATTGCAAGTTGTGAACACATTAACAGAACAGTGCTAAGAGTATGAAGTATCAGTTTGTTTGGGAGTAATAGATTTGGGAAAAGTTTTGACTTTGTTTCAACAAACTCTGCCCTGGCAGACTTCCAGAAGCAAGAGTGATTCAACCAACATTAGTATACTGAAAATATGCACATTAGTGCTTCAATGAGAATTCATCAAGACCTGTGCCTAATGACCTTGTTGTCAACAGGACATTAAACCCTAACTTTCCTTTTCCTTCATGAGGTTAGTGAGAAACTGAGATTGAAACAAAAATTAAGCCATGAAATTTAATGTCAATAAAACTTTTCCCAACAATCCTAGAGAAAGTTTACATTTCTTTTAACTGCAACAATGAAAAAGAAATTAGTGTTAATGGACTACCTTCATGTTGTGGATGACACTGTACTTCTGCCATTACAGAAGATAAACAACAACAAGGAATGGAAAAACTGAAAATGACTATACTGCCCAAAATTTATGTATTCTTTGCCTCCTTCAACAAGCAAACATCGTTCCTTATTAGGGCTCCCATTTACACAGACAATTAATTGTTTCCTATATCTTTTATCTGCCTGTGATCAACATTACCAGAAATTAAAACTGAAATAAGAATACGTAACTTAACAACAAACAAGAATAACTGCCATCAGAAGCAAAAACCAATTTCACAAGGATAGGTTCAGTTGTGCTGGTGTACACACTTGGTGGCCCATTTTAAACTCTGAGCTCAGTGGGGAAAGGCACATTCAGCAAAAGTTGTTTTCCCCTAAATGGATTTTAACCTAATCAGTGGTGTCATTCATTGTCTGAGATCAATGGACAGCCAACGTGTTTGAGACTGCACCTGCTTGGAAAGGAGAAGCAGGTCCAGTAGACCATTGGAATCTATGACAAGTGGGATACCAACCATGTGCCGCATGCAGACTGTATAAGGGCATACATTCCAAAATTATCAGAGAATGGTGGTATTAGAAGAACCAATGTGAAGAGGAAAGCAAGAGAGCTGCAACAAACTTGAGATATGTAAAAAGGTCTGTAATTGGGGAGAAAATACTACACATTGCCCATCCAGTGAGCTAGACCTCAAAACTTCAGAATAAACCTTGTATGGGGGTGATAAAAGGTTTCAAAAGGCCTGAAACTCGCCAAAGATGGACTGGATTTCTTACTGGTTGATATCAGCTTCTTTGTTTTACATATGCTTGATTATGTCTTAATTGACCTATTATTTGTGCTGATTTCTCTGTTGATGTATAGTGAAAATCACGTCTGGTCTTGTGGACCATCAGTTCCACAATGATCAAGCAAATGTAGCTGTGTGTCATCATTTGCAACTGTTTCACAGCCATGACCCAGCTGTATGCCAAATACACTGACGGGCAATAATTGTTCCACGGCAGCATGATGAAACCACCAGTATACCTACAACTACTGAATGTTCAACATGGGCCTTAAGGTACTGACATCTTTTAACCCTGCTGACTTCTCACACAAACTAGGTGATTTAGATGCACAGCTAAGTTAACAATAAATCAACTAGATAAGTCTCTTGTGTGGGCAAACATCTTATTTTTCTGTAAAGTTCATAGGTTCTTTGTGTTGTTCTTATACATGCAACAAACGTGGTTATATATTTTTAAGCATTTGGTGAGATATCCCATTCATACCACAAATGACAGATTCAAAATTGGTTGTTGTAAATTTGTGCCCAAAACTGAATCAAAATACAGGATGTATCAAAAAGAATCATCAGATTTGAAAAAATCATAACTATTATGTTATTTGAGATATGTGCATGAACAATGTACTGTTGGAAAGGGAAAACTGGAGTTTTACATAGTTCTCATTTGGTAGCAGCAGTGTGTGCCCACTTCAGTTCTAATGCAACTAGTGCCAGGACAATGGGAAGTGTTTTGTGTTCTGCATTTTGTTCAGTGTTACTTTTTACTAAGTATGTGTGGATCCTTCTACAGTACAGAGCATTAGGTGATGGCATGAACAATTCTGAGCAACAGTTTGTTCATGTAAATGCAAATTGCAGGGCCATTCCCAAGTGTGTGATACGTACATTGAATGCATCTGCCATAGATTCACAAGGTGTCTACAGAAACATGTTTGCCATGCAGCTCGAAAGCTCCATGCCCCCTGTACATCTGGCATGTGTTGTGTCAGCGTTTACACATGAAACGAGACAAAATTCAGCTACAGCAAGCTCTTCATGAATGTGACGAACAACTACATGTGGAATTCTGTAATTTCATTCTTGGCAAGATGGAGGATGACAGTTTTCTTCCATGTGTAGTGTTTGGTGACGATGCAACATTCCATTTAAATAGGAAGATGAATCATCGTAATGTGAGAATGTGGGGTATGAAACAACCACATGAAGCTGTAAAACATTAGAAGGACTCTCCAAAATTTAATGGGTTTGTGCAGTCTCATGGGAAAAGCTGTGTGATTCATTTTTCTTTGCCGAGACCACTGTTACCAAAAGCACAAGCATGTATCTCAATATGCCGAAGAACTTTCTTTTCCCACAGTTGGATACTGATTTGAACAACTTCATTTACCAACAGGATGGGGCACCACCACACTGGCATCTGGAAGTGTGAGAATTTTTAAATTAAAGGATTACTGAACGATGGGTTGCACAGGGACACCAGACATGACTGTACATGATTTCTTCTTGTGGAGATCTGTGAAAGACTTTATGCACCTCCTGTATTGACAACAATAAATGAACTAAGACATTGCTTAACAGCGGAGGTGGAAGCTGTAACTCAAGAAATGATTATTTGCAATGTGAGAACAATTTGAATACCGCATTGACATTCAATTCAATTCAATTTATTAGTGTCCTTGTAATACATGATCAAAATGACATAGGACTTGTCAATAAACATTACAATTTAAAATACATGTACTTGAAAATTTATATTTGAATTTACTTGTCACTTAGACATTACAATTTTAATAGAACTATAAGAACATTAACATAAAAATATACAAGTAGGAAAAAAAAAAAGGCAAGTGATTCTCACATCAAAGATTATTTCCATTCTTACATTAACACTGTTTAGCACTTTCATAGAAACAGCAAGTATTTAAGTGGGAGCAATTACACATATTTATTATGTCAGGGAAATATTAACTGCGCTTTCATTGTCAATGATCCATAAACTCTTCAATACTGTAAGAATTATTGCTCAATAACATGTTTTTTAATTCTCTTTAAAATATGTGCAGTTTTGGTATTATTTTTAGTTCTTTGGGGAGAGCACTGTAGAGGATTTTGGGTTGGTATAGTACACTTTTGTGTTACATAGCTGTTTTATGAATTTCTCTGTGGAAATCATTCCTATTCCTCGTTTCGTAGTTGTGAAATTCTCTGTTTAATGTAGAAAATTCTTAGTGTTCTTTTAAGAAACATATGCTTTCAAATATGTATAAGGATGGTAGTGTCATGATTTTTAATTCTTTGAAAGCTTGCCTACAAGAGTCTCTATATCCTATACCTTTTATTATTCTGACTGCCTTCTTTTGTAGTCTAAATGAATGTTTTGTTAGACTGTTGTTCCCTCAAAACTGTACACCGTATCTTAATAAACTGTGCATGAATGAGAAATAAACACACAACACTGTTTTAATATTACATGAGCTATTAAGCATTCTAAGTATATTACATGTTTGACTTAATTTTTTGTTTAATGATATTACACGCTTTTCCCATCTTAAGTGTTCATCAAACCATACTCCCAAGAATTTAGTGTATGATGCTTGTTCAATCTTACACTTACCCAGTTCTACTGTAAGGTTAGTTTTTATTTTATTTTTAATATGTCTGAAGTTCATCCACGTTGTTTTTTTGGCATTCATAATGAGTCTGTTTTCATTAAACCATCTGTCTGCTTTGTCTGTTGCTAATGTGACTTTTTCCTGTAAGTCAGCTTCACTATTTGTTTTAACAAACAAACTTGGATCGTCAGCAAACAGTACTACTTCTGCTTCAGATAGTTGACTTGGTAGGTCATTGATAAATATTAAAAACAGTAATGGCCCTTATACAGATCCCTGGGGTACTCCGTACAAAACTCTCAATGAATATGTCCTATCTGCATGGTTTATCTCCACCTTCTGATACCTGTCTGACAGATATGATTCAAACCATTTGTGGGCAACTCCTCCTATCCAATAGGCATATAACTTCCTAAGCAGTAACTTATGGTTGATGACATCAAAGGCCTTGCCACAATTTAATTCCTTTCTATTTATGGAATTTAGAACAAGCTGCAAAAAATTGAAGATGTACATATTGAACACTTATAAGAAGGTATAAAAAATCTTTTTGAGTTTTCTGTTCATCAAAAAACAAAAATTTATTGTAAATGTGTATTAGTCTCAGAAATATAGACATGCTAAATTGGATGATTATTTCTGATGCACACTGTGTTATGTAACCAAACCTATTACTTGCAAATGGATTACAAATTTAATAGAGTGAGTTTGAAAGTAAGCCTGGAAACCAGTTGCAGTAAAACTAAAATGATGTGTGACCAACAAATCAAAATTAAAATTTTGTAAATTAAGAAAGGAAACATAAAACCAGTGGATTAGTTTTCATATTCATGGAATCTGAAGACAAAGCAGAATTGACAAGGAAAAGAGTGAACAGAAGAGTTAAAATGTCTTGCAATGTAGGGTTCTTGAAAGTAGGCTCAAAAGTAAGCTCCAGATCCGTCTGAGACGAAAGTTTACAGTGTGTGTACCAGTGAAAGATGAACTCTGAGTGTGAAAAACATGCAAAAAAAAACAGTGAGATTTACTTCAGCAACAAATGGAAAGTTGCACAAATTTAAGTGACAGGAAAACAAACAAAGTAATGGATCAAGGAACATACTGGAGTTGTCATAATTATTACTACAAAATCAAAATTAACTGAAGGGGGTAGAACACGGAGCCAGGAAAATGGATGATACATGACTCAAAGAAGATTTTGCTGGGTTTCAAGAGACGCTATGGATGGAAAAGTGAAGAGCACTTCATCCACACTTAGCAGTAGCAGCAGCACCGGCAACAGTAGTAGTAGTAGTAGTAGTAGTAGTAGTAGTAGTAGTAGTTGTTGTTGTTGTTGTTGTAGCAGTAGTAAATAGTTACACTCCCACTTGGTACCATGCATCATTGTCTATCTTTGGTACAGGTCAAGGAAACTGAAAATTATCAACACAGCTGTTTATGAAGATCAATGTATTCCCTAAAAATTTACAATGGAGTTGAGTTTTATTAAATTATTATTGATGATTTGATGAACAACGCTAGTCAGCTTAGGAACCATTGTAGTATGTGAAACAATTTAAAAATGTGTAAATTCTAAAAGTTTACAGTTGTAAACAGTGAATGCTCTTGCAGTGCTTGTCTAGTTGAATCAATACATTCCCTTTTGAGAATATGATCCACATTTGGTAGAATGTAGAGCAGCTCCATAATGCTAGGAGTACATTATGTTCTGTGATGCCCTCACTGTTCAACTATTGTGCTCTAAACTAACAGGATCTATGAACATATTGCAGACTGTGTTGCTCCATATATTGATAGAGAAACAGACATGGATATTTTTCCACTGTGCCAAATAGGTATTACTGCAGCCATATGTGATTGTGACATATGGTAGTAATTGCAACTCAGATATTTCATCAATCATAGAATTAATGTAAGCACTTCATAATTGGTACTGAACCAATGATAAAATTCAAGTTGCACTGCACAGTTTGCATTGTGAAGATGTGTGTGGTGAAATTGGTATGAACATCCTGCATATATTGTCCACCATACATACAGTGTCTGACAAAAAGAGTGAAGTGCCTGGAAAGTGAGGACGAAAGAAAATGAAAATTCATGGTTTGAGAGTGAATGTGATGCTATTTCAAAGATTACAAAATTGAGTCAAATTTACGAAGAACTTGGTAATTATAAGTATGATGATGCACTCTCTCTGACCTGGATACACACACTGATTACATTGGGAAGGAGATCATAAAGTTGTTGTATCCTCTCCTGATGCAAGCTGACCCACAGCTGTTGGAACTTCTCCTTGATGTCCTGTATACTGGCACTAGAATGGAGGTGACATCAAGCTGGTCTGGATCTGGGCGCAGGAATACCTTGACATTACATAGACAGATCATAGAGACATGTACCATGTGTGGACCAGAATTGTCCTGTTAAAAAATGACACCACGTAATTGTCACATGAGGATGTAGGATGTCTGTGACGTGTTGTTGTTGCAACAGAATTCTCTCGATCACTGCTGGCGATGACCTAAAGTCACACACAATGGCTCCCCACACCATGACTCCTGTGTAACACTGCTGTTCCTCTCCAAAAAAATGGAAGAGTGGGATGTCCCCTCACACCACTGTCATACTTGTTTATGATGGTCATGTGGGTAGTGCAGAACTGCAGTTCATTGCTGAACACAGTGCAGTGCCATTCATCAGCAGTCTGTGCTTCCCAGTCATGGCACCACTACAAACACAGCAGTTTATGATGTGGTGTTAATGGCAACATACACATGGGATGATAATTCCTCAGTCAGCTGCTGCTAGTATCTGTCCCATGGTGCAGGCTGACAGAATGTTGCAGGGAGTCTATTACTTGTTCGCAGATGGCAGGCAAAGATGTGAAGGGATTACGATGCGTGTGGTACAAAATATGGTCAAAGGATAATCATCTTGTGGTGCAGTTCTTCTTTTTGTCTCCGTGCTTGCTAAGAAAATGGGATGAGAAGTTCCGCCTCGTGCAAGACACCTTTTTTCTTTTGTTTCACCCATACATGTTTCAGCACTTTTGTGCCATCATCAGTGGGTTTTATTTTTATTTTTAAATTATATTATTGTCCTCTTGTTTTGGTAGCTGTTATGCTACACAATATACAACATGTCATAGTTTAAAGTTGTGGTACGTTTTCCTGTTTTGTTGGAGAAGTAAATGGGCTTACTTCTTTGCCTGTGTTCGTGTGGTAATGCAATTTTACGATTACTCATCCCATATGGTCAAAGGGATTGACTAGGACCCTGATGATAAGTATCCGTGCCCTCTCATTCCCATGCAGTCCAACTTCGGGCCACTGGCACATCTAAATGCTCACTAAATGTGCATATTGCAAATTTTGATGAGCTGGCCATTTGTGATTCACGATGAGATTCCCTTCACTGTCAGGTGCTGATAACATTGTCTTACACAAGTATGTGGTGTACCTATGTTCTTCAGTGGTCACTCAACATCTGATGTTGTTTATATCCTGTATATACCCTACCAGACCCAATAACAACACTGAACATGAAAAAAGTAATGACAAAGAGCTGTGACTCTAATGATCTACATACCTGTCATCGATGATGCATATGTATAGAAAGTCGCATTTACATCTGACCATGTATTCTGGGTATTTCACTTTTTTTTTTCAGGGAGTGAATATTCATGATGAGGGGAAGAAAGGGGGTAGTTTCAAGAGTCTTCTTAATGTTGAGGTAAAGAACAGATATGGTCTCTTCTCTGTTGAAGGGGAGTTTCATTCAGCTGTAAAAGTAGGGTGCAATACACAGTTAACAATAATGTAAGGGACAGGTTGGAACTACGTTCAATAGGAAGAGAAATATCTGGCTGTTAGGTAGCAGTCCTGGGACAGTTGTAGGCCAACAGATGCAGGAAAAGCTAGTATCAGGGTATGAAGTCATAACTATTGTATCACTTTGTCAGGTAATAGAGGAGACTGAGATTCTGCCGAGAAATTTGAGTGAATGGAACAAAATATTGATAACTGGGGAGCAGGCAACAGTCAAGCGAAGAAGGGAAATTATGGCACTGAGTGTGACCTGGAGCAGCTAGGTACAGGAACCTAAGAGATAAGTGGTGGCTCTTTTGAAGTTTGATAAGTTTCCAAACAAAAAAGAGGTGATCTTTGGCTGGGATCAAATACTTATTCTGTATTCTCAACTTCAAAGAACTGATTTTGATCTTCCTGCAGTTGGTATGGAAAGCAAGAATAAATCAACGTCCTGGAGATATTATGTACCATGAATACTGATTATAACTGAATTTTTTTGTGATTTTAATTACATTAATCAACAATCATGGTAGCAGAAATATATAATTTATAAGAGCATTCTTTAAACATTCCCATCAATTACAGTGTCTACTTGAGGCACATGTAAAACACTGTGCATGTTTGTTACATGACAACAGTCCCCAAAGTATAGCATTACTAATATTTCCCATGTTTGGCTCTGTTTACAATTGCTGTTGACATATTATTAGGTTTTCAGTTAATTAGTGAGAGTGTGAAATTGCTGGCAACAAAATTTGAAAGAAGGGGAAAGGTAAAGCTATTACTTGTCAAGCTCTGCAGTGGCATGATCAAGCCAGGATGAATAAAGCTACCAGGAAAGTTGACTAAGACTTGAATGGACTGTAGCTGACTTTGGGTGGGGCTCACACTGATGATGTACCAGTTTCTGCTTTTAGGATATGGGGGTTGACAAGACACAGCCTACACCTTGAGAGGAGGTGGAAGAAAGAGTGCCCTATTATCAAGTATCTCCTTCAAGATAAAATTAGGGTATTTGTGAGATTTCAGATTCTTGCTATCAAGTATTACATAGTCAACATACATCAGTTTTAAGCGCTGTGATGTTGCCTACCCAACTAAATATTGTAGGGAGACCAGAAATAGTGCTAGGAAAATGTGGCGGCAAAGGTCGCAAGAAACTGGAGTGCAGTTAGATATCAAGAGTATACCCTAAACCAGGGATCTCCAGACATTTTAGCCTAAGAGCCATACTGGCCCACTGGGGTCAATACATAGCTATACTCAAAGTTTTCTTGAAGCCTGATACTCTAGCACAGCATGGAACTCCTCAGTACAATTCATAAGTTTTCGTAAAACTTACCACTGCTGCCATTAATTAAGAGCTGGCACTGGGTAGCTCTGTAGTTGTCATTACAAAATGAACTGCATATTGTTAGACCTGGAGTGGTGCCCTTAATTGCATTTCATAAATATTGCTACAAATAAATACTACTCATGAGCATCATTGTAACATGCTTTCATGAAATCTTGTTGCTTCTGTGGATCATTAAAATTTCAAAAAGTTGTCAGGACATAGCGTGAGCTGCATATACACTCCTGGAAATTGAAATAAGAACACCATGAATTCATTGTCCCAGGAAGGGGAAACTTTATTGACACATTCCTGGGGTCAGATACATCACATGATCACACTGACAGAACCACAGGCACATAGACACATAGACACAGGCAACAGAGCATGCACAATGTCGGCACTAGTACAGTGTACATCCACCTTTCGCAGCAATGCAGGCTGCTATTCTCCCATGGAGACGATCGTAGAGATGCTGGATGTAGTCCTGTGGAACGGCTTGCCATGCCATTTCCACCTGGCGCCTCAGTTGGACCAGCGTTCGTGCTGGACGTGCAGACCGCGTGAGACGACGCTTCATCCAGTCCCAAACATGCTCAATGGGGGACAGATCCGGAGATCTTGGTGGCCAGGGTAGTTGACTTACACCTTCTAGAGCACGTTGGGTGGCACGGGATACATACGGACGTGCATTGTCCTGTTGGAACAGCAAGTTCCCTTGCCGGTCTAGGAATGGTAGAACGATGGGTTCGATGACGGTTTGGATGTACCGTGCACTATTCAGTGTCCCCTCGACGATCACCAGTGGTGTACGGCCAGTGTAGGAGATCGCTCCCCACACCATGATGCCGGGTGTTGGCCCTGTGTGCCTCGGTCGTATGCAGTCCTGATTGTGGCGCTCACCTGCACGGCGCCAAACACGCATACGACCATCATTGGCACCAAGGCAGAAGCGACTCTCATCGCTGAAGACGACACGTCTCGATTCGTCCCTCCATTCACGCCTGTCGCGACGCCACTGGGGGCGGGCTGCACGATGTTGGGGTGTGAGCGGAAGATGGCCTAACGGTGTGCGGGACCGTAGCCCAGCTTCATGGAGACGGTTGCGAATGGTCCTCGCCGATACCCCAGGAGCAACAGTGTCCCTAATTTGCTGGGAAGTGGCGGTGCGGTCCCCTACGGCACTGCGTAGGATCCTACTGTCTTGGCGTGCATCCGTGCGTCGCTGCGGTCCAGTCCCAGGTCGACGGGCACGTGCACCTTCCGCCAACCACTGGCGACAACATCGATGTACTATGGAGACCTCACGCCCCACGTGTTGAGCAATTCGGCGGTACGTCCACCCGGCCTCCCGCATGCCCACTATACGCCCTCGCTCAAAGTCCGTCAACTGCATATACGGTTCACGTCCACGCTGTCGCGGCATGCTACCAGTGTTAAAGACTGCGATGGAGCTCCGTATGCCACGGCAAACTGGCTGACACTGACGGCGGCGGTGCACAAATGCTGCGCAGCTAGCGCCATTCGACGGCCAACACCGCGGTTCCTGGTGTGTCCGCTGTGCCGTGCGTGTGATCATTGCTTGTACAGCCCTCTCGCAGTGTCCGGAGCAAGTATGGTGGGTCTGACACACCGGTGTCAATGTGTTCTTTTTTCCATTTCCAGGAGTGTAGTATCAGCACTGTGGGACATCTTCCAGCCACAACATTCCTTGCCACGCAGCAACAATAGTGGTTGCCTTTTCATTCCGTGCAGTCACTGCTAGCATGAGCCAAGAAAAGTTTGACAGACTCTAGTTCATGATGTCAACATACTGTAGTGCTTAATTAAGCACAGAGTTTTGTTTCAGTGATAGACAGTGATTGAGGTGCTCATGGTACAGGGAGTGGGGGTAGACTCCACTCTGCAGTTGCTGGTGGCACTAACAGACAATTAGTGTCCAGGTCATTTCACTGCCACTGTCATGGTGATAGCTGACACATGTGCTGAGCTTAATGTATTGTGATGACTACTGCTGACAATGCTGAATGTATAATAGTGATTTTTGTGGAGAGTAGAGAAGTGCAATAGTACATCACTGTCTTGTGGGTAGTGGCAACAAGTGTGATGTGAAAAGCAAAGTATAACGGGATTACTACGTTTTCTGACTACAGTTTCTTAATGAATATACAGTGTGTTCAACAGTGAGGAAAGCAAATTAGAGTGGGACTAGTGTGTTTTGTGATAAGTTTCTTAGTGAAGCTACAGTGTGTTTAACAGTGTGTATTTAATTTAATTAAAATTGTCTTAAAGATAAATCTAGTGCAGTTATTTAGTTGTAACCCTTGCTCTTAGTGCTGTTAATTGGCATCATTTTGATTCCCAGTTACATCCATATTGTGCAGATTTATGTAAGTATGAAAATGAAATGAAGACCAATAGTGAGTGCAGAAATTTTACAGAGCAATGGGGACATCAATATTTTGTGATTCAATCAAGTAACAAGGCACTGTGTATAATTTGCAATGAAATGATATCAGTTCTCAAAGTGAGACTAGACATTCTCAGAGTTATTCAAAATTTACCAGAAGCCAAGGGTGAGGTATGTATGGACCATAGAAATGGGTTTGAAATCTCTCAATGTGCACTAGTTTCCGTGTGACTTACTCAATAGCAAAACGTGGAAAACCGTTTACTAATGGTGAATTAATAAAGGATTGCATGACTGCTGTAGTTAAAGAAATGTGCCCAGAAAAAGTTAATTTATTTAAGAATGCCAGGTCATCAATGAAGACTGACTTGAAAAGTAAATTATATTACTGAAAATGTATTAATTCAATTGTCTGAAGAAACTGGACACTTAGAGTGGTTCTCTTTGGCTTTGGATGGTCAACAGATGTTTTGGATTATCCACAGGTGTTAATTTTAATTTAATATGTGAAACATCACTCATTAAGTGAGTCAGTTTCTTACATTTTCTTCTATTCAGTGTGTGGATCACTTGTAATGCGAGGTGCTTGATAAGCAAGGTTTGACTGTAATAAACAAAATTATGATGGGCTGGATAACTTGCTTGTCTGGCCTGTTACCATGTACTGTGGACCATATTGATGGTGTTCGTGAGCTAGTGTTAGCCCGTGGGCTGTAGTTTGGGCCCCCTGCCCCAGTCAAACAGCACGACACAGTCCACTTTGTTTTAAGAGCAGACACCATCACAACATCCAATAGCAATGGAAATTTTGAGGATGAAAAATATGTAAACCCACAAGCTACTATTTCTAGACAGAAGTACAAATCATCCCCAACCAGGATTTGAAGCTCATGCAGGGCGATAGCACAAGGGAAACAACTAGTGCTACTCCTGCTCCAGCATCATCTCTTAGGTTTCAGTGCTTTCCCTCCAGCATTCATAAACAGCACAAAGTTATCTGGACACACCAAGCTATCTAGATGACATCTGTGGCTCCATAAACGTTCCCGGTGTAATAATTCGTTGTATTCATATTGGGTCTCCAGCCAAAATATTGTGTCCAGATGATGAGATGTTCTGTCTAGTGACCCAATATGAATACATAGATTACATTTGTATTGCCAGATATTTTGCTCCACTGTAGTGAGGCATGCTAAATGCTTGACTACTTCAGTGGGCCACATTCGAGGTGATGCTTGTACTCAGGATGGAGAAGCTTAAGGAGAAGGTGGTTGGACAAGACTGTTCACTGGATAGGAAACAAACAGTACATTAAGTAAGCAAATCTGAATTAATGGATGAACAACTGACAACCATCCACAACACATACACCAAAACATGTATGTGCATTCTGTGTTGGTGGCCCCCAGTGTGCCAATCATCTGGTTGGTTGGTTGGTTGGTTTTTGGGGAAGGAGACCAGACAGCATGGTCATCGGTCTCATCGGATTAGGGAAGGATGGGGAAGGAAGTCGGCCGTGCCCTTTCAGAGGAACCATCCCAGCATTTGCCTGGAGTGATTTAGGGAAATCACGGAAAACCTAAATCAGGATGGCCGGACGCGGGATTGAACCGTCATCCTCCCGAATGCGAGTCCAGTGTCTAACCACTGCGGCCAATCATCTGACCAAAATAGAGTAGTGAACAGCTTGATAAAAGCAACAACAGCTAAAGTGGAGAAATCTCCATAAGCATAACAGCAGCAGTTTCAAAAGGACTTCTACAGGTGACACACCATCAAAACAGAACAACACTGATTATAGTAAAATATGGGAGCTCTACATATTTGTATACTAGAACAAAATTAAATGCCTCAGCCAGTGCAAAGATTGACAATTAGACTTGTCCACCAAGAAATTAAATCATGCAGACAGATCAATTGTTTCCAATGACTTGAAACTTGTCAACTGAGACACATATACTGTGCAAGTTACTAAGAAAGACAGGTCCATGGAGATCAGAGTGATCTTATTGTGAAAAAATACATAACGATCTAGTCTGCAAATAATGCTGTGTGCACTTTTATTCTGAGAAGACAGTGTTGTGTTCACATGCTCATGGAAAAACATTCTTGAAGGTGCTCTAGCTAAATGAAATAAGGAGAGTAATGCTAGCTCTTAATGAGCACATTCAACTGCCAACCAATTAGGTGAAGAAATTAACAAACAAATATCATGAATAAACACAAGAAACCACAAATGATCTTCAGTTATTCAAAACATACCTATGTGCACTCTATAGTGGACAGCGCGCCGGATTGTCATGTTGGGCAGCCCGAGTTCGATTCCCGGTTGGGTTGGAGATTTACTCCGTTCAGGGACTGGGTGTTTGTGTCATCTTCATCGTCATTATTTCATCCTTATCAATGTGCAAGTCGCCTAAGTGGCATCACCTCAAGACTTTTCATTTCATTTCCTGAGTCAACTATTTGTTTTGAAGCTAGAGCCAAGACATGTAGAGATGCTCTCAAAATGAGGAACATTGGTGGAAGGTGAGGTCTGAGGAGCTTTCTGTTCAAACTGAGAGAGCTGTTTGGCACTACATCACTGTGTGGTGCTGGGAACATCCCTGATCACTACAACTATTAGATGAAATGAAATGATCATATGCATTATTGGCCACGAGACCCCATCTGGGGTTGTTCAGTTGCCTGGTGCAAGTCTTTATATCTGATGCAAAATTGGCTACATGTGCATTGATGTAGGTAAGATGAAATTATTAAGACAACACAAACATCCAGACCCTGAGTGAAGAAAATCTTTGATCCGGGTAGGACTCAAAGTTGGGACCTTAGATAAAGCAGCAGTGATGCTAACCGCTGTGCCATGTTGTGCAGACAGCTATTGGATATCAATGTGTGACCTAACAGCTGAAGAAGGGTACAAATGGAAGGTCAGAAAAAATCATTGGAGAACCAGTAGAGAAAAACTGTCAGTTACAGAAATGGCAGATGAACATTTGTGAGGTGGACCGGGAGGTAACTGTTAAGGTATGTAGATTATACACATCCTTCTTCAATGTATAGGAGCAAGGATAATGATGCATGTTGCCTGAGCTGAAGATGTTTGACTCCCTTGCTCAACATTGCAGTTATCCTATGTCATGTGAATCTGTCGGGAGGCTAAATGCTTCTGGGGGGCAATGGGCTCTACAGAACACACAATGCTGTACTGCAGTACTGTAGGCTGTAAGGCATATGTGACAGCATGACCATATGATGAGAGAGACTATTTATTAATAGCTCTGTGCTAACCAGGACAGTGAACTGCAATAAAAGGAACAGTAGATCTCACACCAAATGAACTAAGCAGGGAATACAAATACTAGACAGTACAGGTCACAAACAAAAATACCTAACTAAACTAACATATTGACTCTGATGGTGAAGCAAGATCATTTCCAGATGTAGTCAGGCCCTGCTATTGTAGCTAGATAGTTGTGCTTAGTATGGAAATATAAGTAAGTAGTAGAATAAGTTGTGTCTGGTTGTCATTGAATGAATGACACTTTAAAAGTGTAATTAGGTAAGGATCAATCTAGTATTGTTTGATTAATATTGGCACAAGCTATACCAGTTCAGATTATGACAAAGTTAGTCCACCATTTACAGCTGACAACTCCATCCAAAACATGAGCCTGGTGCACAAACATTCTAAGGACGCCAGTAGTTTGTGAAAGGTGATGGCACTTGATTCGGCAGAACTTAAATTGAGAGTCTTCTGGCAATTTGTAGATGACACTTTTGCAGTGTGGCCCAGTCACATTTCTTGTGACATCTGAATGCAATCCACAAGAACATCCAATTTATGGTGGAAACAGAGAACAATGGTTGCTGCCTGTTTTTTATGGACATATTGGTTACTAGGAAAGTAGATGTCTCATTAGGGCATTCTGTCTACCGTAAGCCAACACATACAGATCTTTACCTGAAAGTGTCAAATTGCCACCACACTTCACAGACCACTGGCATCCTTAGAACGTTGGTGCACTGGGCTCATGTTGTTTCAGATGGAGACGGCCTTACGAAGGACTTGAGCATCTGCAGTTTTGTGTTAAAAGATAATGGTTACTCTCCTCATCAGAGTAGAACAGTGCTAAGAAGGAAGAAACATTATCATCCACAACATCAAGAGGATAAGGAGTTGTTAAAGTTGAGGGTATTTCTGCCATACATTGGCAACCTTTCATCTAAAGTAGGTAGGATCCTAAAGAAACATAAAGTTAAAGCAATCTTCTGGCCACTAGCACAGATTAGTGCCCTTCTCCCTTCTCAGATCAGTAAAAGATGATCTGGGTCTGCAGAAGGCCGGGTTCTACAAAATTCCTTGCCAGTGTGGAAAAGCTTACATGGGTCAGATGATATGCTCAGTACATGAAAGGTGCATTGAACATGAGTGCCACACTCTCCTATCACAGCCCAGTAAGTTGGCCAGAGCTGAGCATTGTATTACCACAAGCCACTCTATGGATTTTTTGCCACAAAAATCTTGACCCCATTGAGAACTTTTTGGGATCCAGTAATTAAAAAATCTGTGGAAATACATCTAGCAGAAAATCTTATAAATCATAATGGCAGCTTTCAACTGGTCAAGGACTGAGACCCAGTGATCTCTCTAATTTCTTCTGAGAGAAGACAGTTTATTCATAATGATATGTCTGGTGATGTCTGATGTCTGCCTTTTAGTGACGTGAATGCGCATTCCGACAGAGTGGACAAGTTGTTTCACCTTTCGCGTGCACCTGCATGCCACAGACAGAACAGTATTTGTAGAGGGCACAGATTTCAGTAGAGGATGCTTCTGTGATGGCCACCAATATGCATGCATTTTCGCACCAATTTGAGCTATAAAGCTGATGCCGGGAACTTGCAGTCTCCAGTGGCGGACACTCATCTGAAGATGGCTGGACAATTGCCAGCTGAAATACTGTAGCAAGAAGTCAAACATGATCCAGCTGCAACCCCGAAACCTCGTCGAACATCTATAATGTTCACCACAAAATTAGAGAAGTTAATATAAAATAGCCTATTAATTGCCTTGCAAACACTCACAAGTAGTGAACTGTGTCAAGTATCCTGCCAGTGCCCGACATCACAACAGTGATTGGCAAGGGATAAGGTAAAGGAAGCCAAGTTGCACATCCTTGAGTTGTTAGGTTTCACAATGGCAACTCTAATGATTTCAAAGATATGGTTACACCATCCTTGTGGAGTGTGGCGATTCTATTATTTTGAAGTGGAACATACCAATATAATTATGATCTTTAGAATAAACATGGCAAAATATATTGACCTCAAATATCAGGCTGCCATATTTTGTAACATTTGTATTTCATTTATCTAATTATTTTAAAGCTCAGTTCATTGTACTGTCATTAATTACATTGCATCTCTGCTCTGGTTTGACTGCTACTTATTGATACTTAAATGTAAAACATAAACAATTCTCATTTTGTATTTCCAGAATACCTTTCACAAGAATTGAAGCTGGCTTTTTTTTAGTATTTATGAAAAGAATACATGTACATGTTAGGAACATTCTCCAATTAATAATCTTCATGATATAAGCAACTTTATAAACAAACTGATTTTACAAATTTCAATACTAAAAGCTAAAAGTCACGTAAAACTTTGTTGCAGTTTGAGAGTAATGAATTAACATGTAGTTCTGTAATGTCAGTCCATAAATTTCCTGTTTGTAATAAAGGATGATGTAACCTGTGATCGTTAATATATAAGCAGTAGCAAATCAGCCATCAGGGTCTCAGTTTGCTGACAGTTTTTGTAAGCGAATTTTGTTGCAGTTCTGTAACCGTATTAAGAAATATAGTTCTGAAAGAGAAACATCATGTCAACATTAATTTCTTGAAATTTCTCTTGGCACTACCAAATAATTAGCTACACCGACAAGAACTCAGCAAGTTGCAAAAAATTTTTGTGGAGCAGATACTTCCAAATTATTTTAAAGCCTTTGCAGCACTGGATATTGCTGAGAAACAAAGACTGTTATTAACTGTTACATGCTGTAGTGTTTCAAGAGATGTCACAAAACAGAGGAAGTTGTCTGTGCATAGTACTAAAATGGAGATTGCACTTTGGGGTGGCAGGCTGAAAGTCATCTCAGGGTACCACCCCTTAGCTATAAATGGTAGTGGATTCTTCATCCTTCTACATTTACCTTATCTTTCTTTCTTTTTCCTTCTTTTGGTTTTTCATTACTGATAAATTTATTAAATTACAAAATTTAAATGAAATGTGTTAAATCTTGGATACCATGCCAAACAAAATATATTACTGTATGAATTTTTTTATCTGCAAAGTTGTGTTTCTATGTGAACTTCTAGGGAACTATGATCCAGGCGTAATAAGGTGATGAGCAAAAATAAAATAACCTCTGAAAGAAAATTATTTATTTGTTTATGACAGAGGCCAGTTCTTAATGTACAAAAGCAAGTAATACTTGTTTGCACAGAAATGTTATCAGAAATTTCTCAAACTGGTTTATGAGATGCTGTTGACAAAATACCAAATGTTGTTTTGAAACAAAGCATTCATTCAAAAAACCACAAAAATTACGACACTACCACAATACCATAAGTGAATAACAAAAATACCCTTTACATCACAGACAGCCATTACACGCATTTGAAAAACCAAAGAACAAAATTGTGATGCCCTATAAGAGACAACTTTAAAGATTATTAATATGCATATGCATAAAAACATAGGAAACATTAATACTTTCACGCCCTCCTGCAATGTATTTATGTACATGATGAAATACACACTATACCAACAAATTCCTTAATCATGTGTGAGTTTGTAAATGGCAATCCTTTTGTCAGAATGTCTGCTGCCTGTTTATTGGTTGGTGTGTAATTCACCCTTCTTCTCTTTAATTAGCTGATGAATGTAATGATACCTTTTCTCTGTGTTTCAGTACATCATAATATCCTGATCCATTAATAAATCTGCTAGTACTTTGGTTACCTATTTGTAAAATAGGAACTGAGGACTCATCAACAGCTGCAATTCCCTTCAGAAGTTGATCTAATCACACAAGTGATTATCAAGCTTTGCTTGCAGCCATATATTCTGCCTCCATTGAACAAAGAGCAACACACTACTGTAATTTACTTTTCCACACAACTGGCCCTCCATGGAACTTGAGTAGGGTGCCACTTGTTCATCATCTTGTCCTCCTGTCCTCACCATGATCAGCATCACTATAAGCTTCAGTATTCTTTTCAAACATGTCAGCTGTAATCATTGATTTACAATACCTGAATATCTGCTTTAGCAATGCAAAATGTGCCTGTGTTGGTGAGTCTTGAATTCTTGATACAACATTAACCGTATATGATAAATCTGGTCTTGTATCTTGTGTTAAATACATCAGACTTCCAACTACTTCTTGATAGAATTTAGTATTATTAAAAGGAGGTGTTTACCCAGCGTCCATCCTGATTCAATGGGTAAAGACAATGGTTTTGCATCAGTCATACCATATTTCCATAAAATTCTCTTCATACACAGACTAATTTATTAACTCAGTTGTCAATTACTTGATTTGTAATCCCAAGAAGGAATCAATCATTTCTACAGTGATCTGAAAATGTACATCCAATTGTTCAATAAAATTAGTTATGGCATCACTAGAGCCTGTGGCCAATCCATCATCAACATAAAACAGCAGTAAAAGGTTTTCACGATAGAACATATGTGGATCTGAACAGCTGTCCATAAACTGCATTTATTAAGAAATTTAACAAGACATTCATACCAGCATTTTGAGGCTTTCTTTAAACAATACATGCTCTTCAGTAATTTACATACACATCCTGTACCATCATCAAAGCCCTCTGGATGATACAAGTACACTGGTGTATAAAATTAAAGCAGCAAATGGAAATCCTGCAAGGTTGCATTTATTTTGCCACAAAACAGTCTACACAGGTGATAGTAAAGTAGAAATAGTGTAAAGCATATAGAGTACAAACAACTGTAGCATGTCTAACAGTAGATAAAAATGTCCTTAACGGATTTGCACACACGTTCTGACATCTGGTTAATGTGCTCAATATGGGGTGTGACCATTTCTGGCATCAAAACAGGCAAGACAATGACAGGGTGTGCTGTAAATGATGTCATCAATCTAATGTTGAGGCAATAATGCCCATTCCTCCTGCAGAGCTGCTGACAAGCCTTGGAGAGTCGTTGGTGGAAGTTGATGTGATGCAACCCATCTCCCCAGGCATACCAAAGATGCTCTATGGGATTCAAATCACGAGAGCAAGCAGGCCATGCCATGGGTGCAATACCTTCTGTTTCCAAGAAAACATCAACCACCTGTGCTCTACAAGGTTGAGCATTATCATCCACCAATATGAAGTCTGGGCCCACAGCACTTCGTAACAATTGTATGAGATCCCAAGAGCTCATCATGATATGTGATAGCAGTTAAACCCTACCAATTCACCCGTACAATTTTGTGAAGAGTGGTTAACATAAAACCTGCCCACACCATTAGGGATCCTCCTCAGTATTAATCTCTTTCCAAGTGTTTGGTTTCCAAAATCAAGTTCCACATTACCTCCAGATGCGAATCCATCAAGAATCAATCTCCAGACCAAACTGGGGCTCATCTGTGGAAAGAACATTGGCTTTCTATTTGACTATCTGGCTGGCATGCTGATGACTCCTGTCTAGATGTTCCCTTTTGTGAAGATGCATCAGAGATACACATGCAGCAGGTCTCTAAGAAGAAAGGTGTCTCTGCTGAAGCCTCAATACAACCCAGTGGATGCTGCTGGGTCAGATGTCAGTTTCCGTGCAGTATTAAGGCAGTACCGTTGTGCCCTTACACTCAAATAATGAACCTCTCTTTCTGATGTCACAAATGGTCAGCCCTGCTCATCGGGATACAGTTTAGGTCTCTACAAACTGTTGCCACATCCGAGAAACAACAGAACGATTCACATTAAGCCATTGAACCACATCGATTTGTGACTACCCTGATTCCATTCATCCTACAAGTGCTGTTTTGAAACGAAACATTAATTAAAAATAAATAAACAACAAAAATATGACAATACCAATATACCATGAAAGAAGAACAAAAACATACTTTACGTCATAGACAGCCATTACACTAATATGCATAAATATAGCAACGTTGAAAACACCAATACTTTTGCAAATACTCATCAGCAGATAGCTGACTCTGGAGTTAAAGATCCACTAAGTTTTGTTTGTACACCTGTGCACTAGTGGCGAAGATGGTGTGTAGTGAACAGAATTTTTTTTTAAATTTTGGACTTTGTAAGGACTGAGTCTGTTGTTGCAGTGCAATGTGTAGTCCATATTAAGTTACGTTGCAATCCTCAGAGTGATAATAACACCTATAGATGACATCACCAGTTTGAAGACACCAGCTGTCTTTGCAAAGGGAAGGGTATGGGATGACCAAGAGCGACTGAAGTACGTGTTGAATGAGTGAGAGAGTCTTTCACACTTTGTCCCAAGAAGTCAATTCATATGGCTAGTCAGGAATTATCTGTGCCAATGACATCTGCGTGGAGACTTTTATGGAAATTCTTACAACCACATCTTCATTGTTTGCAGTTGTTCCCAACTCTAAGCTCCTGCCAGTCCCTGAACCAAATTTTATTAAATATGACAGACAGCTTGCCCTGAGAGCCCTGTAATATAAGGTAGGTATGTAAACATATGTTTACCATTAATTTTAGTTTTGATTTATTGATGTTGTTATGATTTTTCATTCGTTTACTTAATGAAGATTTGTTTTAGGGCTGTCCTACATTTGTTTTGTCTAATGGTGAAATAGGTTGCCAAATGTAAACTGCCTGTGCAAACCAATTGTTGCAGGTGCTATTTCTAATAATATTGTCTGTTTACTTTTCCTTGTTAACTGAGACCCATAGTTATGCTCAGAACACATTGACATAATCTGAAACATTTCATATATTTTGCAACTTCTACCAAAGTATGCAATCTACAATTGTTTAGCACTGCAGTGAACAGCCATACAGTGTACAGTGGACAGGTGTGTGCTTCTTTCTTCTTCTTTGTGATGTGCTATGAATATGTATCACATGTGAAGGTAAATGTACATGCTTTCACAAAAGCTCTCCCTCCTGCATGTCACATTCACTGCAGCAAGCAATCAGTGTGATGTGCAAAATGTGAGCAATAGAAGTAATGGGAGAAATCTACTCACCTCTACGGCCTGCTTGTGACTCTCCATTTGGTGTTAATGGCACTCCTCTCTCTTCATCACAAGCTCTCATCTGGTCAGGGAATTAAATAAGCTGTAAATGTTCCACTTCGATTTCACTGCTGCCCCTTACTTGGTTCTCTTAATCCTTTGAGTACCAATGGTTTCTGACTGAAATCACCTTTTTGAATGAAGTACCAGTGCCTTTTGCGTGAAATGAAACTACCAGTGCTACTGTAAGACGAAGAACTCTAGTGGTATGCTGAGGTACTTCTATGAGTGTAGTACACTGTTGTAGTCACTTATAGTGTGCAAAGCAGCAGTCAGTGCAGATATTGCGCTGCATGATTGTAGGAGATCCTGCCATGATATATGTAACAAGATTAACGAATGCAGAATCTTCTACAATCATGTAACGCAACCTCTGCACTGACTCCCTCCCTCCCTCCCTCCCTCCCTCCCTCTCTTTCTCACTCTGGCCCCTCCCCCCCCCCCTCTCCCCTCAAACTGAAGCCACTGGAACAGATGTAGTTTTCATACAAAATTTATTACATTTTTGGATCATTTTTGCATGTTATTTAGGACTATAATTTGTTTTAAGCATTATGAGTTCATGGACATTCCAAGACATGGGATTTTTTGCAGGAAGAATGCAAATTAGTTTCAAATATATCACGTGAAATGATGGTTGGTTGAAAATTGTACATCCCAGTGGTTCCAAACTGCAATCACATTGTTAAAACAATTGATTGTTTACTTTTTGCCAATTTCTTCTTAAATTCACTGCTTATTATGGTAATAGGGCAACCACAACCTTAAAACAATTTCTTGTTGTATTGTTTTCTTACTATGATAACAATTAATTATGTGAAAAATTTTAAAATTATATTTTTTTCATGTTTTGGTTTTCAAAGGTTTAAAGATATATTCACATAAAAAACATGTGAGTAAGTGTGTTATGTGAAAATTAGACATCGTGACTGAGTGACCTTGTGAAAAAGGTAGACTATGCCTGAAAATACATGGAGGGGAAAGACCCTAGGAGTTGTCCCTTATGTGAAGCAGCATCTTCTGTTGCAAATGAGTTTTTGACCCTTCTAACTTATGTAATGCAGAGTATTTGCATACTGTATATGCTTATATTGTAATTTCATATTTTCCACTGGTACATATACTCAAATTTAAATGGTCAGTATGCATCAAAATCTTCCATATAAAAGTGACTGTGAACTAATTTGTTTTGTCTATTTATGATATTTTGTCCAAATGCTTCCTACAACATTTAACTAAACTAACCCTGCATAGGTTGTACATTGTTAAAATGTGGAGGTATTCACCAGTCCCTAGCTAAGAGAATTTGATGTGTCATATCCAGCCATTACTAACTGATCTTCATGGGAGTACTAGCCAACAGTCCCTAAACACTTTGGAACTTAGTGGATGTATATCACATGCTAATTCACTTGCAGTAAAACTGTTACCAAAGATAACTACAGCAAAAAGGAATTTCAAAATCTGTATTTTTTTCCACCATGGAGATGGGTTATTATAATGTCTTGAGCAGAGTGTGACTTATTTTGTTGAATTGGGTGCTTTATGTCACCTGTATTTTATAGTGACTTATTCTATAGTACCTCACATTTATCAGTTGGATAAGCATGTACATGCAATTTCATTAACTTTCAGAATTTCTTTTGTACATGATTGTCAATAAGATAATAATTGCTATCACAGCACAATTCAGTACAAATGTTTCAGTACATATCACTATGGAATTGATATATGAAATTATCTAAGTACCTAATACAAAAAAACTTTGTATTGTCCTACATCTTGACAAAAATTTTCTAAAAATTAATATCACATGATATGAAGCTCCAGAATTTGATATAAGTAATGGCATTATCCTATTTCATTTACCAAGTGTGTTTGAACCCCCTTTGTATGTGATATACAAGGTGTCCCCATTTAATTTGTACCAACCGATACATCTAGAGTGACACACTTCTGCAAAAAAGGACTCTGGTAAAAGTTGTAAGGTTTGAGGAGGGTCATGGAGCGGCTACCTTGAAATGACCTTGAACCCTGTTTCCAAGGTCAAACCAAGGTCAAGCTCATTTTTGCAAATGGTAACCCCTATATTTTATTCCATATTCGTATTCTACATGAAAAACACATTGTTTGTTGGGAACATTTTTTCGAAAACAATGGTTTATTGCCAGGGGCACTTCATTGTAACTTTCCCATGTTATGAGTATCTTGAGAATGAAGTGGAATTGGAAAAAAATTTCAGTGAAAGTCATGTATAGTTTCTGAACTCTGTCCAATGATGAAATTTTCATGAACTTGAAATGGCCTTGAAATTCTTCAGTAGGGATTAACCTGAAAGCAAATACCATCGGCATTAGCGGAACCTAATGAGTACCTAGTGGAGGTTGTCCAGCGTACTTTGCACATCATTAGCCCTGAAAAGGGCTGATTAACATGGTTCTCACTGGAAATTTAGGATCTCAGACGATTGATCAACTGCCCATTTTGCCTAATGCACACTTGCGCTTTCTGTTGGAAACTGGTCTCAACATCATTCAATGTTTGATGGGTGATTGCCTGGAAAGCCATCAAAATCCTTTCTCTCATACCTTTGGCATCATTAGGGGAGGCAGTACAGCCTTCTGTTTCACAGCTATCCATAAGAAGTAGTCCAGTGGTGTTAAGCTTGGTGATCTTGGCAGGAATTCATGAATTACGCTACTGATACCATTGCATTAAGGTAAGGCCTTATATGGAGGGCTGTCATGATGTTGAAACCACATGCATGCTTGTATGTCTAGGGAGATATTTTCTAGAAAGGAAGCACCAGATTCTGGAGAATATGAAGATAGCACAAGCCGTTCAAAGTTTCGTCATAAAAACAGGACCTGTCATGTAATCTCGAACTATACCTGCCCAGACAGTGATTGACCACCACCTCTGTATTTAGTGATCTCATTGCCAGCAAGGATTTGCTTCCACCCAGTAGTGTGCATTATGGAGATTGACTCCTCCCACGTTGTCGGAGTTTGCCTCGTCTGTAAAGAGAGTGCATGTGAAGAAAAAGTGATCATGATGTATTTTCGTATTGGCCCCTTGACAAAATGCCAGGAATCTCTCAGGATCCCCAGGCTCAATTGCTTGGGTGATATGTAAGTGATATGGCTGAATTTGATGAGTCAAAAGGTGTCAGTGACAACAGCACAAACTCCCTGTACAATCGCTTCTCTCAGGCCCATCTTTCGTCTCTGCCTTTTTGAGGTCTCTCTTTCAGCTTGTCTTACCAGAGAACTAATTGTAACCTTCATAGGATAATGGGAATCAGGATACCTTTCAGCATACAATCTTTGTGTGGCTGCATAATTATCGCGACACTCGCCAAAAAATTTTTATCATTCTCACTATTTCTAACAGCATGTACTCAGCCATTTCAGAGCGACTGGAGTCAGAAAATAAATTGTGCTGATCATGTATGCTATTATTGGTTTTCTTAGGTTTTTCCTTCAATGAAACATATGACAAGTGTGTTGCAGGACTACTGGCTCATTACAGTGTACATGACACATTTGTTTACATGTGCTCACTGTTGTTTACACCACAACATGAAACCCAAACATATACTATTCAAGTGTGCTCTTTCAAAAAATTACTTATGTACCTAATGGATGTGTGTCTTTCAAGAGGGCACCTTTACATATCTCAATATTGATGTAAATAGTAAAATAATGAAATACCCATGGTAATCTGTCTTTTCAACTATGGAGAGAAGGCAGAAATGAAAGAGGGGCCTGAGAAAATTGATTGCAAGACAAGGTGACTCAGATACATTTTTATCTTATGGGCTCCAAACATTCATGTTGAGAATAATTTTGCTTGTATGGATTTGGAAAAATTTCACTTTGCAGGAACTCATTAGAGTCTCGTGAGACAAGATTGTTCTGAGTCCCACAAGGTGAAATTCATCAGAGTTCGATGAGGCGGAATTTTATAAATCCCTTAACACACATTTTTTTCTATGTCCATAAGAGAAAAATTTATGAGAGGCATGCCAGTCAAGAATCGTTCTAAGTGAGCACAGCCAAGAAATTCTCAGTCTCCAAAGGTAAAATTTCTCTCAATTCCCAGTCATGATTTCAAATTCCCTGACAATGACACTCGTTAGTTAGTCTCAAAGCTCCACCATTTTCTTCTCTGATTGTGCTAACACAAACGCAAAGCTGGTCTCTGATCTGGCACCTTGCAAATGGTGCACATTGAGTTCTGCTAATGCCGATGGTATTTGCTTTCAGGTTAATCCTTACTGATGAATTTCAAGGCCATTTGAAGTTCACAAGAATTTCACCGGTGGACAGAGTTAAGAAGCCACACTAGATTTTCACTGAAAATTTTTCCCGATCTCACTTCATTCTCAAGATACTGGTAACCTGGAAAAGTTACAATCGAGAGCCCCCTGCCGACAAACCATTGGTTTTTCGAAAAAAATATTCCCTACAAACAACACCTTTTGTTTTACACAGAATAAAAAATAGGGGTTACCATTCGCAAAAATGATCTTGACTTTGGTTTGACCTTGAAAACTGAGTTCAAGGTCATTTTGAGGTAGCCATTCCATGACCCCCTTCACACCTTATGTACAACTTTTACTAGAGGCTTTTCTTGCAGAATTGTGCTGCTCCAGAGATAGCGGCCAGTATAGGTTAAAATGGGATACCCTGTATAGGCAGGGGGTAATATGTCTTGTTTAATACATAGATGAAATATATTGCTACAGTGTGTCATATACAAAAACACACACAAAGGAAAATATTTTGGTGGTAACCAGATTTTCCATTGCACTGTGAATTATTTGAGAACACGTCAAAGAATTTCAAGAGCAAATATTTATATTTGTTACAAACATAATACAAATACCAAAAAAAAAAAAAATTCAAAAGATAAATTTATAAAATTTCCTTCCAGTTGGTAGTAGCATATACAATAGCTCCCTTACAGCTTGTTGTTGTAACTGTATATAATTAAGCCAAAGTAGAGGAAAACACCTGCAACAAACAAGAGAAGGATGACAATCTCTAGGTAACAGGATTAAAATTGATTTTAATACAATCTATTTTATGTGATTGGGAATACTAGATAATTTTGACATCTCAGTGTTCAACTTACTTGATTAAAGAGAAGGATCTCACATCAGAACAGTTATAAATGGAAATTAAAATTCACTTCAGGTGAAGAAGAATACCAAAAGTAAGTAATGTATATATTGCGTGGACTTGCCATTATTGTATGCAATCCACTTGGCTCCTACTACAAAAGAAAGGGAGATATCATGTTGTATTTAGGAGGTATGTAGCTTATAATTCACGTTCTTGACCTGTGCTAACCTGAGGGAAGGTGAAGAACCACAAAATGTTGGCACTTTTTTCATTTGTTCCTTTTCAACTTTTTTTCCCTTGCAGCCATTACAAAAACTTCTTCAGACTTTTTTGTAGAGCATTAAATTTTCTATAATTTACTTTGGTTAAATGTATTTTAATAGCACATTCTTACCAAGATACAGAACTTCAAAGAAACAACAAATTTCTCAGTTCATCAAAAAGCTGTTCAGGGCCAGTTATAGCACAACATTTTTAAAAATGTAATGTACATTCCTCTAAAGATCGATGTTTATTAACCCAAAGAAGCCCCCCCCCCACCCTCCCCTCCTTCACTGGAATGTTAACTTCTGTACGGGTTTGAAAGCTGAGAAGTCAGGTAGGTCAGTGTCACATGGAGACTGGAAGTGGTCAGAACTTTTAACACTGTGTGTGCTGTCCTCCATCTCTGCCTTGGCTGTTGTTAAAAATGGGTCTCCTTTTTGTTGGCATTGACCAAGGATGGAGGGAAGCAGCATAATAAAAGAAAGGTTTTTCTGTAACTACGTAGTATTCAGCAAAAGACTTGGAAGAGCAGCTGAACAGAATGGACAGGGTCTTGAAAGAAGGATATAATGTGAACATCAACATAAGCAAAACAAGAATAATGGAATGTAGTCGAATTAAATCGGGTGATGCTGAGGGAATTAGATTAGGAAATGACACACTTAAAGTAGTAAATGAGTTTTGCTATTTGGGGAGCAAAATAACTGATGATGGTCGAAGTAGAGAGGATATAAAATGTAGACTGGCAATGGTAAGGAAAGCATTTCTGAAGAAGAGAAATTTGTTAACATTGAATATAGATTTAAATGTCAGGAAGTTGTTTTTGAAAATATTTGTGTGGAGTGTAGCCATGTATGGAAGTGAAACGTGGACAATAAATAGTTTAGACAAGAACAGAATAGAAGCTTTCGACATGTGGTGCTACAGAAGAATGCTGAAGATTAGATGGGTAGATCACATAACTAATGAGGGGGTATTGAATAGAATTGGAGAGAAGAGAAATTTGTGGCACAACTTGACTAGAAGAAGGGATTGGTTGGTAGGGCATATTCTGAGGCATCAAGGGATCACAAATTTAGTATTAGAGGACAGTGTGGAGGGTAAAAATCGTAGAAGGAGACCAAGAGATGAATACACTAAACAGATTCAGAAGGATGTAGGTTGCAGTAGGTACTGGGAGATGAAGAATCTTGCACAGGATAGAGTAGCATGGAGAGCTACATCAAACCAGTCTCTGGACTGGAGGCCACAACAACAACACGTAGTATTTCTCAGTCGCTTGGCAGCATTTGAAGGCCCCTGTGTTCATTAGTTCTTTGGTGAAATGATGTTGCTATAGAATAGCCACAACACATTTTATTTGTATATTACTCACCACAATAAAGTAGTGCTTCAATTGGGAGTTCCACAAGGGATGTGTTTCATCTGGCAAGAAAATCTGGCAGAAGGTGAAGTGATTGTTGTTAAGACAAGAGGACCTGCCTGGCTTCCTGAATCCTGAAGCAGAAATCTGCTGGTGAACAGTTATTGAGAGTAGTGTTTGTCAAGAAAGGTACAATAATGAGAAATTGATTCTGAGTTATGTGCAGCATTGTTATGATGCTCTTAGACACACCCATACACCAACCAGATCATAAATGCCACAATCTGATTTTAACGGGAAGGACTTTTTATGTGACGTAATGACTACTCAAGCACCTGAAGAAAAACAGGGACAGCCAGAAACTCTAAGACAAGGTGCTACAATCTGATAATATGAACACTTTACGAGATGACAAAATACACTTTTTTACACTGGTTAGAAAGCCAGGTGCTGGATAGGGACAATAAAATACAGTGACAGTTTAGCTAGTTGGATGATTTGGACATACATTTAGTTGCAGTTAATGCAGATTACCATGGAAAGTATCTTAAAAGAACGTGAGGAATTTTGTACATTAAACAGAGAATTTCACAACTACGAAACAAGGAATAGGAATGATTTCCACAGAGAAATTCATAAAACAGCTATGTATCACAAAAGTGTACTATACCAACCCAAAATCCTCTACAGTGCTCTCCCCAAAGAACTAAAAATAATACCAAAACTGCACATATTTAAAGAGAATTAAAAAACATGTTATTGAGCAATAGTTTTTACAGTATTGAAGAGTTTATGAATCATTGACAATAAAAGCGCAGTTAATATTTCCCTGATATAATAAATATGTGTAATTGCTCACATTTAAATACTTGCTGTTTCTATGAAAGTGTGAAACAGTGTTAATGTAAGAATGGAAATAATCTTTGATGTGAGAATCACCTTTTTTTTTATCCTACTTGTATATTTTTATGTTAATGTTCTTATAGTTCTATTAAAATTGTAATGTCTAAGTGACAAGGAAATTCAATTATAAATTTTCATGTACATGTATTTTAAATTGTAATGTCTATTGACAAGTCCTATGTAATTTTGATGATGTACTACAAGGACACTAATAAATTGAACTGAATTGAATTGAATCTTCAAGCATTTTACCAAACCACTTAAACTCACCCAAAAAGTGGACATCATCCAACTACTATTATTGATGAAACAGTCTCTATATATAAAAGGCAATGTTCTGACTGGTTGACTGACTCATCACCACCCAGCCCAAACTCCTAAGGGTAGAAACTTGAAATTTGGAGAAGGTGCTGTAGGCATTGTTTAAGAAGGGATTTTTCAAAATTCCAAGCCTGGTATCCTTGTCAGAAATAAAAAATACATGTTCAAGCATTTTTCAAAATTTAATCCTATGGAGATGAAACAGTGGGTGAAACCTTTTTTTCGAAAATATATGATTATTAGAGAACTACTAAAGTATTTTTAAAGCATGTATTTCAGCATTTTTGAAAACTGAACCCCTATGGGGTGAAATAGGGGATAAGATTTTTTATGAAAATATTTTATTATGAAACAATTTTTAAAGCTAAATATATGAATATTTGAATTTGGCTTCTCAGTTAGAAATTTTAAAAAAATATTACGTGTTTTACCGTTTTTTGGAAACAACCTCTTTGGGGGTGAAACTTTTTCTGGAAATATTTCATTTTGCAAGCATTTTTGTACCTAAATCGATGAAAATTCATATATGGCTTCTCTGTTAAAAACAAGATGTACACCTGTTACTGTTTTTGAATATTCAACCCCCAAGGGGGTGGAATAGATTTCATTGTGAAGCTAAATCTTTGAAAAATGGTGTTTGGCCTCTCAGTTATAGGTAAAAAAATATGTGTTCCACTGTTTTTGGAAATTCAACCCTTAAAGGAGGTGAAATAGGGTCAGACTGATTCACTGACTCATCATTGCCCAGCCCAAACTGCTAAGGATAGAAAATTGAAGTTTGGAGAATGTGTGGATCTTATACTGTAGGCATTGTTTAAGAAAGGATTGTCTGAAATTCCACTCCTAACAGGTTGAAATAGGAGACTAAACGCTTTTTGAAAGTATGTCGCTATTAAGGGAATTTTGAAGATTGGACTATGAAAACTGGTATTAGGTTTCTCAGTTGGAAAGTAAAAAAATACATTTTTAGTATTTTTGGAAGTTCAACCACTAAGGGGGTAAAATAGTAGGTGAAAGATTTTTTGAAAATAAATAATTACTATGACAACTGGTATTTGACTTCTCGGATAAAAGTAAAAATGATGTGTGTTTCAATGTGTCTGGAAAGTCAACCCCTAATGGAGTGCAATGTGGGGATGAAGATTTTTTAGAAATTACTTTCTTGCATAAAAAATTGTAAAGCTAAATTTATGAAAATTTGTATTTCACTTCTCAGTTATATATAAATAAATATTTGTTAAGGGATGAAAGTTGCTATGGAAATATCTCCACAAGAATGCAAAAGGCATGATTAACAAAAACTTTGTACTCCAGCTACCAGAACTACTTTCTAGGCAGAAGTACATTCAAAAAAGACCACACTTATATGGCCTTAACTAGTGTTAAAAGCTTAGGAAGTGTCGCAGTTTGTGAACAACATAAAAATTTGATTAAAAGAAAAAAGAAAAGAAACATCTCTGTAGGCCATACAGTCAACACAAGCAAAGGAGCCGGTACCAAGCTAGTGGAAATTATGTACACCTCCAGTGCAGGCAATAGTTATGAATGCATTTTCCTTAGAGTATTTACCTGATCAGATAGATGAAGACTATTGTCCAGATGTGAGAACAACAAATAATCATCTGAAGGAGATATATGGAGCCTTGCACATTGAGTTTCAACAAAGTTCAGAATTTGCAGTACTGCTCCCAGAACTGATGGTGGCCCTTTGGTTCTGAGTCGAGTGGAATGACTGAATCAGAGACTTCAAGGTTCTGTGACAAACTAGGCTGTGGTTTGCTGGACTTGTCACAGGGATGAGAACTGTATGGTCCCTATAATGGGTCATGTGTACATTACACACCAGAGGCTGTTACTCAGATAACTGACTGTGTGTGGGGTGCACACAAAGGTGTTTTAGATTACGTGACTCTCCATCCAATCCATATAATGATAACTGTAGGCATCAGTGTAAAATGAAAAAATTACCTCCCACAGTTAAGAGTGTTAAAATCCTAGTGGTTAACTACCAAAATATTCACAACAAAGTGCCAGAGTTTCAAGCTCTTCGTGGGAAAAGAAGTGAAGCTCACATAATACTTTGTACAGCAAGCTGGTTCAAGCCTGAAATTGACAGCAATGAGAGTTTTGAGGAAAAATTAAGTGTATATTGAAAGGATAGGCAAATGGGAAATATGGGGGTATATTTTTCACAGTAGGAAAGAAACTGAAATTCACCGAGATAGGAACTGAAGCTATATGTGGTACTGTTTGGGCAAGACTCAATATCAGGGGTGGGCGTAAAATGATAATTGGATCCTTCCATTGCCCACAAGACTCACCTCCTGATGTAACCAAAAATCTCAGAGAAAACCTCAGTTCACTTATAAGTCCCCAAATCACACTA
This sequence comes from Schistocerca nitens, assembly GCF_023898315.1. NCBI lineage: Eukaryota > Metazoa > Arthropoda > Insecta > Orthoptera > Acrididae > Schistocerca > Schistocerca nitens. The sequence continues at coordinate 394,002,569 of NC_064622.1, read as the reverse complement.
CAGTAAATGGTGGAGACTTTAATCATCTAACAATCAATTGGAAAAAGTACAGTTTTGTTAGTTGTGGATGTTATAAGACATTCTTTGTAACATTGCTTAATGCATTATCTGAAAATTACCTAGAAGATATAGTTTTGAACCCTACTCATGATGGAAGTATATAGACTCTAAAGGCAACAAACAGACCTGAGCTATTCGAGGATGTCCACATTGAAACTGGTATCAGTGATCATGACATGTCTGTGGCAACAATGACTAACAAAGTGCAAAGAACAAGTAAAACAAGCAAAAAGATGTATATGTCCAATAAATTAGAGAAAAAATTAGTAGTGTTACATCTCAATGAGGAACTTGAAACTTTCTGCACAGGCCAGAAGAGTGTAGAGGAACTATGGCTCTAGTTTAAAAGAACAGTTGACCGTGCACTGGATCCATATGTACACAGTAGAACAATTCATAATGGGAGAGACTCTCCTTGATATACAGTCACTGTAAAGAAACTTCTAAAGAAACAGTGATTACTGCATAATAGGTGAAAAAGCATACGGCTATAGATAGAGAGATGCTGAATGAAAACACATTTGGCTATCAAGAGCAATATGTGAGGCCTTCAGTTACTACCATAGTAGTATAGTGACAAATGATCTTTTACAAAGCCCAAAGAAATTCTAGTCACATGTAGATGCTGTTAGTGGCATAAAAGATAGTCCCAGTCCATAGTGGATGTGACAGGAACTGAAATTGAGGGCAGTAAAGAAAAAGATGAAATGCTTAACACCATTTTCAAATGTTCTTTCAAAAAGGAAAATGAAAGAGAACTGCACCGATGTAATCCTCGTAGCACTGACCCATTGAGAAAATGAGTGAAATGAGTGTTATTGTCAGTGATGTTGAGAAACAGCTGAAATTGTTAAAACTGAACAAAGCTCCAGGGCCCAATGGAATCCCTATCAGATTCTATACTGAATTTGTGGCTGAGTTAGCCCCTCTTTTAACTATAATCACTCATAGATCCCTCAGACAAAAAACCTATTCAGTTTTTGGAAAAAAGCACAGGTCACACCCATCTACAAAAATGGTAGTAGAAATGATCCACAAATCTACCATCTAATATCCTAACATCAATTTATAGTAGAATTTAGAACATATTCTGAGCTCTAACATAATGAGGCATCTCAAACAGAATGACCTCCTGCTTGCCAACCAGCATGGATTCTGAAAACATCAATCATGTAAAACCCACCTCACACTTTTCTCATATGACATACTGAAAACTTTGGATCAAAGGAGTTAGTAGATGCAATATTTCTTGATTTCCATAAAGCATTTGACTCAGTGCCTATACCTCTGCTTATTATCAAAAGTACAATCCTATTGGGTATCAACTGAAATTTGTGACTGGATTGAGGACCTTTTGGTCATGTAATCTTGGCTGGAGAGTCATCATGGGATGTATAAGTAGCTTTTTCAGGTAGGCTTCAGGGACATGTGTTGTGACCCTTGCTGTTCATGTTGTATGCTGTTCATGAACCTGAGACTTTTTTTAAGATGAAGCAGTTATCCACAATGATGTACTGTTTGAAAGAAGCAGCATAAATATTCAGTCAGATCTTGATAAGATTTTGAAGTGATGCTATGACTGGCAACTTGCTTTAAGTGTTCAAAAATGTAAAATTGTGCACTTTGCAAAATTAAAAAGCATTGTATCCTATGACTATAGTATCAATAAGTGACTATTGGAATTGACCAATTCATACAAATACTTTGTTAGTATATGAAATGGAATGACCAGATAGGCTCAGTCATGGGTAAAGCAGATGGTAGACTTGAGTTTGGTAGAATACTGGGAAAGGACAATTAGTCTTTGAAGGAGACTGCTTATAAATCACCCGTGCAACCAGTTCTATTGCTCATGTGTGTGGGACCCATACCAAATAGGACTAACAGGAGGTACTGAATGTACACAGAGAAGGGCAGTCTGAATGGCCACAGGTTTGTTTGATCCATGGGAGAGTATTATAGAGATGCTGAAGGAACTGAACTGGTAGGCTCTTGATAAGAGATGTAAACTATCCCAAGAAAGTCTACTGATGAAGTTTCAAGAACTGGCTTTAAATGATGACTCTAGGAATATACTGCAACCTCCTATGCATTGCTCACAAAGGGAGCATGAGGATAAGATTAGAATAATTACAGAAGGCACAGAGACATTCAATCAATCATTCTTCATGCACGCTGTATGTGAATGGAATGGGAAGAAACCCTAGTAACTGGTACAATGAGATGTAATCAAAGTCATGCGCACTTCATGGTGGTTTGCAGAGTATAGATGTAGATGTTGATGTTGATGTGAGAGGATTTAATTGTCTCTGATTTATTCAAAGAGTGTATCATCTGATTCAAGAACACTAACAAAAAAGCTCTGTATGGCTGAATGAAAAGATAAGAAATCTTCAAGAAGAAAAGCCTGGAGTTGTTGAAACTGCCGTAAAGCTCAGTTTCAGAATATTCACACTCAAATTTTCAGTACTGATGCTTACCCTAAATCAATAATTGTTTGGGTATCTTGAAGCCTGTCTTCCCTCAAACACTGTTTCTCCTGATGTTTAAAGCTTTCCCGGAACACTGTTTCTCTTATTTCACCCTATTACTTTGACAAACAAATTAAGGTCCACTAGATCTGTATTAGAAGAAATGCCTTGTTGTGGCACTTTCCATAAGTAAGAAACACTGTGGTCAAAAAATTTTTAATCTTCTGTTATGATTGCAATAACTGCATTCATATACAGAAAGGCCACATCCAATTTTTTGAATCTTCTAACCACTTTAGTATTTTCAATTACTTACAGGGAACTTGCTAGGTTTAAATGATCCTCTTTTTTTGCTGAGAAGATGAAATGAAATGGTCAACTATTTATCTTCAAGAATGGGCAGGACACCTTTACTGCAATGGGAGGAATCATATGGCACTGGTACCTGGAGATTATAATGGTTTAGGCAGGATACTGTTTGATTCAATAAGTTGAAATAAAACACACATTTTTTTGTTTTACTTTTCTGTTTTGAAAGTTCTTTAATTCCAATGGTATCTAATAAATGATTTCGTGTAATATGTTAAATCTCATAAGATTTATGATTCCATTTGTGTACTGGTAGGTCAAGCTTGTCCAATATATGTTTGCAATATTTTGCATTTACAAATGAAGCCATAATTAAGGAAATTTAGGTTAGCATTGTTATCTTTCAGTATTTTATATAATATGATGTATATCCCATGTAAAAGTCTTTTTTTTTATTGTATATGCCAGTGTCAGCATAAAATAAGCAAGGTTTTGTGGATTGTTAATTTAATAAATTTGCACTGTAGCTTTGTTGACCTGATTGTTAAGAAACATATAAATAGTAGGAGCACAAGGCTCAAGAGGGGCAGTTGGACACAGTTTGGAGACGCAACCACTGTATTGTACGTCTGTGCAGTAATCTAATTGTTGTAATACAGTATTGTAACTATGTAGCCTGTTATGTGGAGTGGGCTACCACTAAGAAGAAATGGTGCAGTTTGTCATAAATAAATCAATTTAAAACGATTTGGTACCTGGATTATTTCATGGAATTCACACAACTTGATCCAGTTAGCAGATGAAATGGACCGAGGCAACGACTATTTCAGCAGCAACAACAGCAGCAGCGGCAGGAAGCAGATTACTCTGAGTTACACCGAACTAAGATACGTATAAGAAATCAACAGAACTATATATGTGCCACTCAAGAGCTAATTACTAAAGTGTAACGTTTTGGAAACTGTTCTGGCAGTAAACATTTACATCTGTCTCAAAGTAAGTCTTTGAGTGGTGGATGTCAATGTGATAAGTAAGAAACACCCCCATGATCACGCATTTCTTGAATGTCTATGGAACACAAGAATAATTTTTGAGGTTTCTGTGGTTAAATCAAATAATCTCTTTTCAATGTTAAAAATTTCGCCCCAGCAAAATTTCACTGCCTCCCCCCATAATGTAACAAAGAAGTTTCATTACAAAGTAATCTGGTTAGTTGTTGAGCACTGAATCACATGTTGCTGCTCAGTGATCACTTCATTTGAAGATCTCACACTCTATTTCAGTGAATAATACTTTTAATTAAAGTGAAAACCTTCAGTATTCTGTCTTTGATACCCACACTCACTTAGCATCTTATGTTTGGCAAAGATAACCAAACTGGTTGACAAGCTATAATTAAAGCCACATTTGAAAATATACAATGATCCAAAACCAACAGATGTGAAGCAGTTTAAATCACAATAGCACTTAGTCTAGTCTGATAATGAGCACAGCACATAAATAACCATCTGAATAGTATTGGAAAACAAAGCACTATTAATGTTATTATTAATTCTGACAATTTTGGCTTACATGGTCACTGCTGGCTCATGAGAAAAAAATGGAGAAACATACACAACTGCTAGGTCAGTATCACACGTATATATTCATGAGTATTAAAAAGATGCCGGCACTGAATTCCCCATTGAACTACAGAACATCACAAAATTCCAGAGGCAGAATACTCATATATTGATTCAAGTATAAAGCCTGGACTGTTGTATCCTAGCCAGTAATGCCACCCGAGCCCGCTGCCAAAAGGTTGGCAGCATCAAAGTACGGACGCCGTCCGCTTAAGCAGCGCCAGCGATACAGGAAATCGCCGCAAGTCTGCGCGCGCCACCGCTGGCTTCTGGCTTCTTAAGTGCTGGAGTCGCGAGCACTAGGACAGTTCTGGATTCTGCCGCTCAGCTGTATACTCGCCACCGCAGTGTGTACTTACTAGTCAGTGTGGGTACTTCGCAGCAGAGTTGTTATTTGTCGTCAGCCGACGCTGACCTAGCCAGATTTCTGTAGAGACAATGTTCACCGCTGTGTTTCTGTATCTTCGTAATAAAGATAAGTACCGACTTTCATTCAATCCGAGTGTTTGGATTTTCATCTCTCTGTTCACTGTTCCAGCGGACCGGTCGGCCCGCTATTAAAAGTGTGGCGGTGTTTGTCGTTACGAAGGCCGTCACAAAACTGGCGACGAGGATTTCCGAACTCGTGTGCAGGGCTGGTTCAACTTGTTTCTTGAGATAGAATATTGGGGGCTGGTTTAATTTGTGTTCACTATGTCTGCCGACTTACAACAGTTGATCTTGTTACAGAGTCAGCAAATACAAAGTCTGGTGGAAGCAATCGCCAAACAAGCGGCTAATCCACCATCACAAAAGGAACAAGCACAGGCAGCACCACCGTTCCGTGCATTTGATGCACCACGAGAAGAATGGCAAGAATATTTCGCGCAGTTGCAGGCGCACATGACAGTCTACAAAATCACAGGTAATGAGCGGCAGCTTTATTTAATTTCCACTGCAGGCGTGGAAGTCTATAGACTACTTTGTAAGTTGTTCCCGGAATCCAAGCCAGAAGCTTTAGACTATGACGTTGTTGTTAACAAGCTTGCTGAGTATTTCGAGTCGCGAGTTCATGTGGCAGCAGCCAGATTCAAGTTCTTCAGATTAAAGAAACTGCCACATCAATCTAATAAACAGTGGTTAACAGATTTACGGGGCCTCACCCGTCAGTGCCGATTTAATTGTGTGTGTGGAGCTTCCTACAGTGATGTCATGTTACGAGACGCTATTACTCAAAACATTGCAGATTCTCGTATTCGTGCTGCTATCTTAAAGTTGCCTGACCCGTCATTGGAGACTGTGATGAACATCATTGAAGCCCAAGATACTTTTGACTATGCTGAGTGTGAGTTAGATCAGCCATGTATTTCTCAAATTGCCTGTGCTAAGCAAGTTATGTCACGCCCGCGGCCCCACCGGCAGAGTCAGACTGTAAACACTAGCCGGCCGCGTCATGTTAAACACATTCGTCAGCCTCGTGTGCAAAATGATAGAGTTAAGTCTTGCCCTAAGTGTGTTCTTGCTCATCCTCGTGAACGTTGCCCGTTACGAAACGCGGTTTGTCACTTTTGTCAAAGGAAAGGACACATCCAGACTGTGTGTTTGCGTAAACGCAAGAACAATTCTAGTGCTGCCCAGCCCATGGATATTCATGTTCTTCAAAGCCAGCCCGCCCAGAAGGTCGCGTTTAAAGACTCTTCCACGGTTCGTGTGGGTAATAAACTTGTTCGCAATATGCCACCCACCCAGCCCTCTGCTATGCGACCCAAGCGTAATTCAAACGCTGTACAACGTAATGTACAGACTGCAAGTGAAGCGGGAGTTGTTGTTCCACCCGCCCAACCCACGAGTTGTCGTAAGCAGCGAACACGCGCTAAACGCGCTGATTTTGTGTCTTCCGCCTCCACTGCACCGATCCAGAGACAGTGTAATAAACTATTTGTGAAGCTACGCATTCAGGATAAGACCTTCAATTTTCAATTAGACACTGGTGCGTCTGTGACTCTCATAAATAGTGCTACGTATGCGGCTATCGGCCGCCCTAAACTTTCAGCGGCAAAACATTCTTTGGCTACGTATAGTGGCGAACAGATTCCTGTGTTAGGTGTATGTAGCGTGCCAGCCACATTCCGGGGCAATACAAAAACAGTTTCATTCACAGTGCTCCGCGCTACAGACAGTGTAAACATTTTCGGATTAGACTGTTTTGACTTGTTTGGCCTGTCTATCCAAGACAATGTGTTGCAACTTAATTCTGTTGTTCCTCAAGACAGCATAACCGATTTGTGTAAACGATACAGTGACATATTTCAAGACGAACTAGGTTGTGCTGCGAACTTTGGCGCTCATATTACGTTAAAAGATAATGCTCAGCCTCGATTTTTTCGTGCTCGTCCAGTGCCTCACGCCCTCCGGGCACCTGTCGAAGATGAACTTCGTCGTTGGCAAAACAACGGTGTTATTCAACCCGTTTCAGCGAGTCAGTGGGCTTCTCCCTTAGTTACTATAAAGAAACCGTCTGGCAAGTTACGTTTGTGTGCTGATTTTAAGTCGACAGTTAATCCTCAGACTGTCATTGATTCTTTTCCTTTGCCGAGACCGGACGAGCTGATGGATAAGTTAGGGGAAGCTCGTTTCTTTTCCAAAATTGATCTCCGTGAAGCATATTTGCAATTGCCCCTCGACGAGCAATCACAACAGTATTTTGTCATAAACACGTCGTTGGGGTTGTTCCGTTTTCTGCGTTTGCCTTTTGGTTGTGCTTCAGCTCCAGCTGTTTTTCAGCGTTTTTTGTCACAACTTCTGGCTACTGTGCCATCGTGTTGCAACTATTTAGACGATATTGTTGTGTCCGGTCGGACGCCTGCTGAACATTTCCGTAATTTGGAGTGTTTGTTTACAGTGTTGTCTCAGGCAGGCCTCCGTTGCAACATCGATAAATGTTCATTTTTCCTTACGGAGTTGGAGTATCTGGGACATGTTATTAATGCTCAAGGCATTCATCCCTCCCAGTCACATTTAGCAGCTATTCGTGATTTGCCCGCCCCTCACAATCTGCATGAATTGCAAGCAGTTCTTGGCAAATTGACATATTATATTAGGTTTATACCTAGTGCATCACAGATTGCTGCACCGTTGCATCGTCTCCGCCGTAAGAATGTTCCGTTTGTGTGGTCAGCTGATTGCCAATCAGCCTTTCAGCAGCTTAAACAGGCTTTATTGAGTGATCGTTGTCTGGTCCATTACGACCCTAACAAGCCTCTGGTGTTAGCTTGTGATGCCTCTTCTTTCGGCCTCGGTGCTGTGTTGTCTCACCGAGTCGGTAACACCGAACGTCCTATTGCGTTCGCATCTAAATTGCTAAACAAAGCTCAGTGTAATTATAGCCAATTGGACAAGGAAGCGTTGGCTATTGTGTTCGGTGTCACAAAATTCCATCACTACCTCTATGGTAGACCATTCTATTTAGTCACAGATCACAAGCCCCTGACGTCGCTGTTTCATCCGTCTAAACCAGTTCCTCAGCGGACAGCTCAGAGACTACAACGTTGGGCTCTTTTGTTATCACAATACCAGTATGAAATACTGTATCGCCCTACAGCTCAGCATGCAAACGCTGACGCGCTTTCTAGATTGCCGATTGCTGCGGATGATGTCTTCGATTCCTCTGACGACTCTTGCCATCAGATTGACGCCGATGAGCACCAATCCCTCCGGGATTTTCCGATTGATTATCGTCAGGTGGCACGTGAGACAGCTACGGATCCTCATCTGAGTTTACTATTACGTTTTGTTCAACGTGGTTGGCCGTCCAAGGCAAAGGACATATCGGATCCTGTGGTTCGTTGCTATTATCCGCAACGTCATCTGTTGTCTGTTTCGCACGGAGTTTTGCTGTTACGCACCGAGAATGACCAGCTTCGTGTAGTGGTTCCCCAAGTGCTCCAATCGAAGGTTCTCGACTTGTTGCATCAAGGTCATTGGGGAGTGGTCCGCACCAAGCAGCTTGCCCGCCGTCATTGTACATGGATCGGCATTGATAAGCAGATTACGCAGATGTCTACAGATTGTTCGACGTGTGCCGAACACCAAGCTGCTCCGCCTCAACGCTATTTTGAGTGGGCACGCCCTGCCGGTCCCTGGCAGCGAGTACATATTGATTTCGCTGGTCCATATTGGAATTCTCGTTGGCTCATCGTGATAGATGCATTTAGTAATTTTCCGTTTGTTGTGCCCATGCAGTCTACAACGTCTGCACAAACTATACAGGCGCTGACTTCAATTTTTTGTATTGAGGGTCTTCCAGAAGTTTTAGTGTCTGACAATGGTCCACAATTTACCTCTGCTGAATTTGAAAGTTTTTGTTCTGCTAATGGCATTCGCCATGTTCTTACTCCGCCGTTCCACCCTCAATCGAATGGTGCAGCGGAACGTTTTGTACGCACATTCAAGGATCATATGGACCGCCTTCGTGCTACGCACTCTCGTCAGCAGGCCCTCATCACGTTCCTGTCGTCGTACCGGACCACGCCACGCGACGGCCCTTCGCCTGCGGAGCTTCTCCACGGCCGTCGTCATCGCACCCTACTACGGTTGTTGCACCCCCCGGATCGACCCGCCGCTTCTGAGCATCGCACGCGTTTTCAGCGCAACGACGCCGTTTTTTTTCAGAGTTTATCACGGTCGCCGTCGTTGGGAACGTGGTACCGTGATAAGTGTCCAGGGTCGCGGTTTTTATACTGTTCAAGGTGCTACTGGGGTGCACAGGAGGCATCAGAACCAGTTGCTCCGCGCTGGCCGCCCGGATTCTGCCGCTCGTTCTTTGTCCACAGATTTGGTCCGCGGCGGGTTCCAGCCGCGCCTTCCGACTTCGCTGCCGCCCCCAGGGCAGCAGCAGCAGCAGCCGTCGCCGCTACCACGCCGACAGCCCGTCCCGTTGATGCCTCCCGCGCGGCTTCATACGGGAGCGCCCCAGGTGGTCGCTCCGGCGCCTGCGGTCCCTCTTCAGTCGCCACCGCCTTCGGAGCTGATGGACGTCGACCCCTCAGCCGGGCCGCCTTCCCAAGCGGTGGCTGTGCAGCCTGTCCTGCAGCCGCTTTCCTTGGGCACCCCCAAGGAGTCTGACACCGCAGCGCCTTGTCCGGCGCCCACTCAGCAGCCGTCGACGCAGCGTCAGGAGACGCTGCCTCTCTTCGTGGGTCCCGACGCCCCGTCGCGTCCAGTACCAGAAGCTGCGCCCGTGGTCACAGGCGTGCACCCTGACCTCGGTTTTCCGTCGGTGTTTCCCGAGGCCCTGCGCAGCCAATGCTGGGGTGCGGACCGGGGACTACCACCGACAACAGTCTCCGCCCCGGTCTCTTCTGCTACACCTGCGGCCAGACCCCTCCCCCGCCGTCGACGCTCGCCACGTCATTATTCCACGACGGTGCGGCGATTTGGGGGGGAGGAGTGTTGTATCCTAGCCAGTAATGCCACCCGAGCCCGCTGCCAAAAGGTTGGCAGCATCAAAGTACGGACGCCGTCCGCTTAAGCAGCGCCAGCGATACAGGAAATCGCCGCAAGTCTGCGCGCGCCACCGCTGGCTTCTGGCTTCTTAAGTGCTGGAGTCGCGAGCACTAGGACAGTTCTGGATTCTGCCGCTCAGCTGTATACTCGCCACCGCAGTGTGTACTTACTAGTCAGTGTGGGTACTTCGCAGCAGAGTTGTTATTTGTCGTCAGCCGACGCTGACCTAGCCAGATTTCTGTAGAGACAATGTTCACCGCTGTGTTTCTGTATCTTCGTAATAAAGATAAGTACCGACTTTCATTCAATCCGAGTGTTTGGATTTTCATCTCTCTGTTCACTGTTCCAGCGGACCGGTCGGCCCGCTATTAAAAGTGTGGCGGTGTTTGTCGTTACGAAGGCCGTCACAAAATGGACAAAGCCTAGTAATATGATAAACAGAAGAAGCTCGAACATAAACTTGTTGGATCCCTCCACTTTTCCCAATTTGTAGATCAGTGGAAGAAACATGCAGATTTGTTTCTGATATATGTGGGCACTTAGCAACATTATTGTTGGATCAAAAACATGTCCTGCTTATTCCCTTCCAATGATCTACAGACAGTCTTTTCAAGGTGTCTGAATTCATTTTATTTGAGCAAACACATGATAGAGCACCAGAGGCATTGATTTACCCAGGACTCAGTACATGTAGAGATGCCTACCAAGGTAAAAAACATGATAAACTTCAAGAATTTTCTACACAATGAGCAAGCAACTTTTGTAATGTTTGCTGACTTTGGACACCATCTTGTTCCTGTTGAAGCCTGTATGTTGACCCTACTGCCTCAAATACAGCCCTTACATGCATCATGTATCAAGTTGTATGGATATATGACTCAAGTCAGAATTATTTTACGTCATTTGACATGGTAGATCTTGCAAGATCATTGCTCTCTCAGCTTCACGTATTTGCAGAGGATGTTGACGAGATCTGTTGCGCCCACATTGCTCTATCATGCAGGAAGTTGAATTGTTGTGTGATAAAGCAATTGACTGCTATATTTGTAGGCTACCATTATGAAATGCCAGCAAAAAGAAGGTTACACATAATTCCCTCTACTGGCAAATTTTGCAGTGCAGCACATAGCTCATGCAACCTGAATTATAGACCCCCATATCACTTATCCATCTTTTTCCACAATTTGAGTGGTACAAGCTTATGCTTTATATCTGCTCACTACACACATTGTATACCATTTCTTACATACTGGTCCATCTCCCTCTTCCTTGTCTTCCATCAGTAGTGCTCTGCTACTTTCTTATTGCCTTCATGCACAGACAACATGTAATCGAGTGTTTTGCTTCAAACTTTGTCCTTTAACTTAGCTGGCAATGCCACATGTGGCCCCAAGCTAGTTTTTTTTTTTAGGGCGCAAAACTTCTATGGTCATTAGTGCCTGGTCCGTGACTTAGGAAACAGTAAAAAACCAAAATTGAAAACCAGCAGCAATGGGAACAAAGTCATAAAATTGGAGAAACTAAAAGCAGAAGGAATGCTTAAAATTCCACTACAGAAAGGGGTTGGTTGTCCCCAAAAAAAGCTTCAAATGACTGACGTCATTTCACTGGCACTAATAAACTGGAGAACGCAGTCAGCTGAGCGCGTGTCATCTGCTAAAATCGACGATAGATCAGGCGATAGCTGTAGACGGGAGCGTAACGGATTAAAATAGGGGCATTCAATTAAAAGGTGTCTTACCGTCCACAGCTGAGAGCAGTGGGGACAGAGTGGGGGAGGATCGCCGCTTAAAAGATGTCGATGGCTAAAAAGACAGTGCCCTATCCGGAGTCTAGCTAAAATTACCTCCTCCCGACGACGCGTTTGGGAGGAAGAGGTCCAAGCGCAAG